>NW_006238946.1:1083434-1113236 GCF_000226075.1 Solanum tuberosum
TTTTTTTTATAGGCTAAATAATTATAAACAGTTATAAAAAATGAATAGTTTTTATCTTTTCATCTTCCATTTTCATTTACTTAAATCTATATTAGTGTAATGGATGTTATAAAGGGCATAATTAATCGGGTATGACATAAATACTTTTTAAAAAAATTACAAATAAAAAATACAAAACAAAGATAAAATGTCAAAAAAAGGAAAAAAAAGATGAATACAAATACTGGTCATAGAGAGATGCCACATCAAATTGTCAATATTCAGCTTTATATAAACATATATAGGTTCAGGCCCTTAGAGGTTATTTTATTACTGTAGCTGACATCGACATTTTTGTAAATCTGATATCTACTTTGGAACATTTTATAATGTGGCATAGGCTGACAATTGAGATCATAAATTTAAAATAATAAAATTTAATTTATTATAATACTAATATCAATATCATTTAAAAAATATATAAAAGTATTATAAATTGTAATAATTAACCGCTTTTATTTTAAATCATATAACTAATTTGATTTACACTCCAAAATTCATAGGTGTCACATAATTTACACATTAATTCTTCATTACTTAATATATGTAATTATATCAATGACATATAAATTGAAATTAAAAAATACATATTTTATTTGAAAATCACGTAATAGTACTATAAGGTATAATAATTAACAACTTAACATATTTTAAAATTTTAGTTGACTCTCTGAATTCCATATGTCTCATGTAATTGAGACAGAGAAAAACATATATTGGTTTAAAATTAATAAAAATATTATAAATTATAATAATTAACAACTTAAAATTTATAAAAAAAAACCTTTAAAATTTTTTAGTTGGCTCTCCAAATTCAATCGGTATTACAATAATTAAAACATATAAATTAACATAGATTGGACTCCTGCTGACATTTATGTTTCCTTTTTCTAAATTTTCTCTTTTATACTTTATATAAATAATTTTTTTATGTAAAAAGTATTATAAATCATAATAATTAATAGCTTAAAATATTTCAAAACATATAAACAGTTTTTGTTAACTTTCAAAATTTCATCTATGCCGCATAAATTGGGAGAAATATAGATATATAGATATTTTAAGTTGCTAATTATTGTGAGTTATAGTACGTTTTATGTAATTTTCATATATATTACTCGGTCCTGATTTATGTGATACAAATGAAATTTCAAAAGTCAATGAATTTTTTATAATTTTTTTTTATATTAACTTGTTAATTATTGTGATTTCTAATATATTTACGTAAAACATACTCTAAATACAAATAATTAGCAACATAAAATATATAAAAACATACTAAAAAATTGATTAACTTCAAATTTCATATGTACCACATAAATTAAAACAGAAACAGTAACATATATTTCGTATTTAAAAACCGAAAACCAATAAACCGAACCGATAATACATAAAACCGAACTAAACCGACAGATGCACACCAGGAAAAAAGAATAATTTCCTACTCATTTATTGTTCAAAGAGATTTTTAAAAGAAAAGAAACAAAAAATGAATTCTTAAATAGCGATATTTTTATTAGGAATAGAATATGTTTATAAAAAAGGAAATAAAAATACTGGTACTGTAATATTTTTATTAGGAATTCAAAAGTATGGATCACGTAATTCTTAAGATTATAGAATTCAAAAGTACCTGAACTATCATCATATCCTCTCTAAAAAGAGCATTAACAATTACATCAAACTATGCAGGATTTGGGTACAAGAGATTATGTTCCACGTTTCAAAACTTATACTGACAACTTCATGTTTAAGAGAAGTTTCAATCCCAAGTAAGGATTAACATCTTGAAACCTGGTCCCGAGCAAAGGATCTGGTGGCAGAGGAGACTGGACTAAAAGATACCATAATTTTCTGTCTGTTTAACAGAATCCATAAGATTTTTCTGACCTGATAAATTTTTTAACCTTGCATGCTCTGAGTTTTACACCTGGAGATGTTTCTCAAAATATATTTCCATTTCCATGCCTCTAGGAGACCTATGATTTAAGACATGGTTGCTGCTACTTCAAATTCAACACTCTAAATCATCTTCAAGGCCATTTTGTTTATTTCTGCAGTTACTTTTTTCAAACTTAATATCTTCATCACTATCAAAAGATGATCCATCATAAATCAGGCTTCTGTGCAATAGAAAAGCTCCCGCATAAATGGTTTGAAACCCAGCATGGCTGCAAGCATCAATTTGCCAATGAGAGAGAAGAAAGACCAAAAAATGGAACTTCACACAAAATCTGATTAGACCCACCTGAATCACCGTGCCAATCAACAGTTCTTTAGCTCAACAGGTAACATGTTTGATTGAACATCGATGGATGAAAACCTTCAAATCTTCATTGTAAATAAAACAGAGCAGAGTGAGTACTAGGAAAAAAAAATAGAGGGAGTACACATGTAACCTGTCAAAAGCTTAGAAACCAGTCATGGCTGCAAGCACTAGTTAGCCTTGTGATATAGAGAAAAAACACCAAGAAATTGAACTTTATCCAAAATCTGACAGACCCACGTGATGCCATGCCAAGCAACTGTTTTCAGCTCAAGAGATAACATGTTTGATTGCCATTTTGAGTTATACCAGAAAGAGTACTAAAAATAAGAAAAATGAAAAGTAAAGTGTAAATTCACCAAAAGGGTGGTTTGGCAAGAAAAAAAATTGAACTTTGCGAGGCAAAAACACAGTTAGCTCAAAAGCATTGAAATCAGTCGTGGCTACAAGCATCAGGTAGTCGTATGAGATGGAGAAGAAACACCATGAAATGGAAATTTAATTTCAAAATTTCATAGAACCACTTGAAGTGTCGTGCCAAGCAACAGTTTATTCAGCTCGAGAGAAAACAAGTTCTACTAATTTCCACGGAAGACAAAACCTCCACTTCCTCATGGTTTATAAATGGAGCGAAAAAGAGTAATAAGAATAAGAAAAGAGGAGGTCATGTGAAGTTTCACAAAAGTGTGGTTTGGGGAGAGGAAAAGGAAACTGAACTTTGCCAAGCCAAAACACGAATCAACTCGAAAGCTATGAAATATGTCGTGGCTGTAAGCATCAGTTAGCCTTATGAGACAGAGAAGATGCACCATGAAATGGAACTTACTCCTAAATCTCATATGTCCACCTGAAGTGCAATGCCAAGCAACAATTTTTCAGCTCAAGAGAGAAAATGTTAAATTGCTTTTGTTGAATTTTACAAGAGTGAGTAATAAGAACAAGAAAAGTAAAAGGTCGGGTAGTTTCACTAAATGGATGATTTACCAACCCAAAAGAATGAACTTTGCGAAGCCCAAACACGTTAGCTCGAAATCTTTGAAACCCAACATGGCTGCAAGCAGCAGTTTGCCTAGGAAACTTTTCACAAAATCTTATAGACCCATGAAGTACCGTGCCAAGCAACAATTCTTTAACTCGACAGGCAACATGTTTGATTGAACATTGATGGATGAAAACCTCCTAATCTTCATTGTGTATACACGGAGCAGAGAAAGCACTGATTACTTTAGCTTATAAGTTAATTAGTTGTTCGCAGTAGATTACTACAGCTTTTAAGTATTTATGTTTTCATTTTCTGTGTAGCAGTTGATGCAGTAAGGAGGTTATTCCTCCACTTTCTCATTCAGTTGTAGTAGGTAGTAGGCAATAGGCAAATGTAGTAGGCAGTAGGCAATTATTTTCCTTGTTTTCAGTGTTGTATTTAATGTATTTGAATTCAGTGAAATGTAGTACAATGTTATGCAGAAATTACCAAATCTTTGAGTACTTCAAACTCGAGATTGCAGGTTCTCTCTTAATGAACCATCACCATAGGTCATAGGAAGAAAATATTCGATTTCACACTACAACGCCCCATAACCAGATCCATATCAGGGGCCATAACAACTTGGTATCAGAGACGGGTGTTATGAGACGGGTGTTATGGGAGATCAAATTCAACATCAACTGGCACAATTGGTGAACTTATTTCAAGAGAAACGTGCAGCCAATATAGCGAGACGGGAAGCAATAAATGCCCGCTTAGATGCACTCGCAAAGGATCTAGCGAATTCGAAGGTTGATTCTGAATCAATTGAACATACCAATCAGAATCGAAGTTGGAAAGGTAAAAGTGAAGTGGCAGAAGGGTCAAAATCAGATACAGGAGGAAGTTCCATCATTCTTAGGTATACAAAGTTGGATTTTCCACGGTTTACTGGCCAAGGGGACCCTTTGGGATGGCTGAACAGATGTGACCACTTCTTTCGACACCAACAACCTTGTGACATGTTCACAATCCCGTTTTGAGTCCTCATCACTAACCAAAGCCTCGGGATAGTACAACACAAAACTGATACTTAAAGAAACAATATACATCCCATGATTGCCCCCAAGACCTAGCTCGAGTGGCAAAAGGTGGAGGATTTGTGGCTTAGGTTACATGTTGAATCCCCACACCATGCAAAGTGAAGCCCGTTTTTTAAGTGGAGAAGGGTAAAGGGGCAGGCCCATTATCCACCGAGTTTAGAATGTTGTGATTGGTCCAAAGGGTGGGTCATAGACGGATTTCTCGGTTATAAAAAAAAAATATACATCCCATGATTGTGAATAGACAAATATTCTTCTCGTGGTGCAATGGAAAAAATATCACAAACTTATTAACAACCGTGACCGATGTATGCAAAAAGTTTCTATTAGGAATTTCAAGAAAATCAGAGAGGAACAACAGTGTAGAAAAGATGGTTCATCACATCTCTTTATCCATCAATTTGGGCATGTATACCTTCACTGTCTTCACTGTGTAAACATCAGGACCAGAGATATATCCTAAAAGCTTGAATGCACCAACGCTTTTGTTAAGGGAACTCAGATGAATCCCAAACCCACTGGACAACAGCAGCAAGGAGAAGGAGAAGCACATCTGCAAAGCAGGTCATCTTCAGTGCATGCAAATGAACAAAATCTAAGAAACCAGACAGGAAATATCCTTAAGTTAGCTACTGTATCAAAGATGGACCTTTCAATATCAACAATTTTGAAGGAGACACTCGACGCGCAAGGGAAATTCTTAGCAGAGACTCTTTCGGAGAATGCAAGACCCTATTTGGACTTCAAGATTATATATGCAAACCAAAAGATTATATGGGCTTATAAAAAGTAATTTATCGGTCAAAAGTAGAGGATACCCTACTTTTGGCTTTTGACTAATTTTTAAACTTTTTGGCCTAAAAGTGAGTGCTTAAAAGCACTTCTTAACCTTTCCAAACACCTCCAAAAATAAAAAAGTGCTTAAAAGTCAAAAGCGCCTAAAAAAAGCTAATCCAAACGGCACTAAAAGTACTTGGAGTGCAATTGCTTCCTTCGAGCTGGTTAGTTGCAAAATACATCACAAAAAATTACTTCAAAAAGGAAAAAAACCAAGAAATTTCCTTATTAGGAAACAGCAGTCAACTCATGTATCAGGTAGGGTTATACATAATTACATGTTGTACAATCATCTTGTCTACACTCATCAATTCCAAGGTACAAAAACCCTTGCCGTCCTGTAAACAATGGCCAGAACAAAGACCAGGTTAGTAATTTTATACCCATCCTAATGGATACTATACTTACTAAAACTCTAAAAAACTTAACCTTCAAAACCTTACGATATCCATTTGGCCTCTCATGAGTTTTGGTAACAATTCCAACAAATAAACATCAGAAATAGAGCTCAGAGCCTCTCCTTTAAAGCCAAAGCTTGCTGGGAAAGCATGCATATCATCTGAAATGGCTGTATTTTGATGTCGCTGATGTAAAGCTAGCAGACAACCATAGTTAAAATGGTCAGACAAGTACAACCACAAAATAATAAATAAAACAACATCTGTAAAAGGATATTAAAGAAAACAAACTGTCACTACATTTTGCAAAAAGATTACCATATCTTTCTCCCATCAGCAGCACCAGTCCATCTCGTGAGACACCAGATCCCAAAAGAAAGTACAACTTTATGTGATGAAGCAAAATAATAAAATTGAGCAGAACTTTTTGCACATCAAAATGCATTATATCAATGTCAAAGAAACTCATACTTACCATTGTCATCCACCTTAATATAGCAGGTCCCAATGCCTATAGCAACAGATACCTGGTGGAAACTGGAAACTGGATTAAAGTTCAAACTAGGAGTACACAACTTATAAGAATAACAAACATATAAGGAAGTAAATCTCATGGAGAGAAGAAATATTGGTTGTGTTATAAGAATATTCATTTGGAAGAAAAAATTATGCTACTAGAATTGAGAATCATGCTAAGAGGAGAAAAAATAGTATCAATTTTAATATAAAGCATATGCCCTCGTCATCAGAAGTAGCAAAGAAATGAACATAAGAATCTATTAAAGAGCCTCACTGATCACTGCCGTTTATGAGGAGGGACACTATCTTGGAGGAAAAGGATGGGAGGAATATGTAGCTAAGCACAAGTTGTTAATTCTTGACAGCATCTGTATTGACAAGGTAACCGTGAACTACAATGAGCTAAACTCAAGTGCAGAATGTATTTGGATAAAGGTCACTGATCTAAAAGGCAAATTAGATGTTCAGTTTGTCAATAACTCCTATTACTATGAAATCACTCATCAGAGAAGAACCATTAAACCCCAAAAGAGACCAGTACTGTTATACAAGGCGACGGAGGATAGTCGGCACCTGATTTTACTACACCTATTGGCAAAAGTAACAACAAAGGTAAAGGTGTAACCATTCAAGAATATGATAGTGATGACGACTACTGGCTCTCATACAACGATTGATTGTAATACATTCTCACCCATCAAACAAAGCAGCAGTTTCATACTCATGCTCAAGTTTTGCATGTTAATCAGCTGTACTTTCATTTTTTGCCATGTTCTTGTACCTTATCCTCTAAAACATTTCTGCAATATCAGGGACCATGCAATTAACATCTATTATATTTTCTCCATTCTTTTTGATAGATCGCAGAGCTTCACTTAGGAGAAAGTTTAATTTGTAGCTGAAACCCTTGCTCTCTTGAAATGTTTATTGTTAGTGTTTAATGAGGCAAATTCAAGATTTAAAACTTTATGAATTCAACTTCTAAGGTACTAAGTAATGAATTTTTACATGTAAATTGATACTCCACATGGAGTATATTGGATTCAGGTAAACTTGACGCTGTAACTCTAAATACATCAGGTCAGGAATGATTGGGTAAGTAAAAAATCAGAAGACTAAGTTCAAGTTGGAAGAATTGTCAGTCTTAGAAGCAGCAAACACATTGCAATAAGAAATACAACACTCCAATCAGTAAAACAAATATGTATGACATGTCCTTGTTAACATTGGCCTGTTTGGTTTTGCAACCAAAAGAAGCTAGAAACGTGGTTTTGCATTGTTGTCAGATAACAAATGGAATATTATTTTGTTCTCTGGGAACAGCTGTGACACAAGGGCATTGCTCGTCAGGGGGGCCTTTTTAATACTTCGAAATCCAATACGATTAGTAAAAAATAATGATGCTTAGCCAGTTCTAACCTCACCCACATTAAAGTTTCAAAAAATGATTAGGTGTTTTGAAATATTTTTTATGGAAAACAACCCTAACCAAGTCTTACAAAACAATCTCCAACACAAACTCAATTCTACAACAATAAATCCAAAGACTCACACTCATTTCCCAACCCCAAAAAAACTAAATAATAAATGCCAACAAAAAATTCACCTTAAATTCCACAGAGTTCATTGAAGGCTCCAACGTCAAATCATATAAAGATCTTGGGAAGTTTAGGTTCAACAAAACCAGTGGATATATCTGAGATTGACTTCGCTGCTCATAGTAAGAAGCACTACCAAAAGTCATTGCTATCTTATTAAGTAATTTATGTCTTGGTCCTTTGGAAACAAATCTTGAATTGATATCTGCATTATGAGGGTCAAAGAAAACAAAAACGCTGTCAAAAACAAGCATCCGATATAGAAAATGCTAACCTAAGATTAGTTTTCCATTTTCTTTGTTCAGGAAAATATACTGAAATAAGTGGATACAAAAATATTCAAGGACCTGCAAATTAAATAGTGGTTGTAAGGGAAGCAAAGTGTAGAAAAGATAACTTATCACATCTCCTATCCATCAATTTGGGCCTGTATAGTATAGCTTTCACTGTGTAAACATCAGGACCTGAGATGTATCCTGATAGTTTGAATAAGCCATCACTTGCATTCAATTTGATAAGGGAACTTAGATGAATCCAAAACCACTGGACAATAGCGGTAACGGAGGAGGAGAAACACGTGTGCAAAGCAGGTCATCTTCACTGCAAATGAACAAAATCTTAAAAAACAAGACAGGAATATCCTTAAGTTAGCTGGAATAACAAAGACGGACCTTTCAATATCAACAAAATTGCAGGAGACGTTGGGATGCACAAGGACGATTCTTAGTAGGGACTCTTTCAGAGAATGCAAGACACCCACTTTGGGATTCCAGACTATATATGCAAACCAAAAGATCAATCAGGACAGAGTGCAGCTTTAGAAGTAAAGTATGTAAATCAATATTTTTTATTCGTTTGAATTGTGAGAGAACTAGAAGTACTTGGAGTGCATTTGCTTCCTTCGAACTGGCTGATTGTAAAATACATCACGAACAACAAATGCAAAAAGAAAAATCCCAACAAATTTCCTTACTAGAAACAGCAGTCAACTCTTGTCTCAGGTAGCCTCATACAGAACTACATGTTGTACCAACATCTTGTCTACAATCATCAATTCCAAAGTGCAAACACTTGCCCTATAAACAATGGGAAGAACAAAGACCAAGTTAGTAGTTTTATATCTATCCTAATGGATACTACCAACTAAAACTCAAAAGAACTTTACCGTCAAAATCTTCCCGTGAGTTTTAGTAACAATTTTCAACAAGGAAACGTCAGAAGTACAACTTAGAGCCTCTCCTTTAAGGCCAAAGCTTGTTGGGAAAGCATGCATATCATCTGAATGGCAGTATTTTGATGTCGCTGGTGTTAAGCAAGCATACCAAACCATAGTTAAAATGGCCAGACAAAAAGGAAGCATAACAGAATAATAAATAAGAGAACATCTTTAAGAAGATACTAACAAACACAAACCGTCAAACAGCCTATCAGTTGAGTAATGCATGCAATCCTATAGACTACAACAACCACTCCAAGTTATGAACATCTAATTTGGCTTTTAAATCTACAAAAGAAATTATGTACAACAGCATCAATACAATAGAAAAGATGATGTCAGCCCAGCATTTTGCACAAAAGATTACCATATCTTTCTCCCATCAGCACCAGTCCATTTTGTGGGACACCAGATCCTTCAAAAGAAAGTACAACTTTAGGTGATGAAATAAAATAAAAAATTGAGCAGAACTTTCTGCACACCAAAACGCATTGGATTAATGTCAAAGAAATTACAATACTTACCATTGTCATCCACCTTAATATAGCAGGTCCCAATACCTATAACAACAGATACCTGGTGGAAGTGGGAAGTGGGAAGTGGAAACTGGGTTAAAGTTCAAACTAGGAGTACACAATATCCATGAAATTTTATACCCATTTTTCTGCATTTTATGTAATGCTTTTCCGTTTCTGTTTTTGGGCGTTCAACAGGGCATGGACAGCTTCAAAAAGGCATGAAAAAACAGTTATTTCAGGCCTGAAACGGCCTTGAAAATGACCCACCACCAGTCCTCTATTGATGAATTTTTCATCGATAACCTTCTTGACCTCTCCAATGACTTCGCTGAAGACAAAATTGAGCAATTAGACGAACACCCAAATGGATTTAACACCCAAAACCCATCCTCTGTTTCAACCCAGAAGAAAATGGAGGCTGAAAATAAAAACTCTCACCGGTCACTGCCTTTTGTGCAAGCCACAGACAAATTCACAGGTGCAGTCTAAATGATTAAAACTGCATGAAAGCACGACTTGCCACCGTTAGTCACTTAACTATGATGTTCTCAGCATGTAAAGTCTATACCATGTAAAGGAAAATGGTCAGTGAGGGCGTTTACAAAGTCTGTCTGTCTTATAATTAAACTACTTAATTCAAAATACTACAAATACTACTAATCACAACTTCTTATAATTAGAGTTGTGCGAGTGGGTTCAAGAACAACTCCACATCTTTCCATAAAGAATAACTTTGTGGCACCAGCATAGAGCTGTTGAAAACCAACTCCTCAACAATCCTTGTGAAATCATACAAGATAACAACATAATGACATTGAAATAGCCTCAGGCATTCACTTAATGTCCCTTAGAAAAGTAAAAACAAATTCTTGAACAACCTTAACCCACACGGCGAGAATAATAACATAATTTTTTTGAAAAAGAAAAGATTTCTTGAAGATCCTTGATATTTGTAATGCCAACATATTCTTGAAAACTTCAAAGAATACCAATGTAGTAATTATAAAAAGCCAACAAGTTCTTGATTTTTTTTAAATTCCAATTTAACTTCAAAAAGACGACAATTTCTTGGTTTTTTTCTTAAAAGGAATGTATGCAAGAATTCAAAGATAATAGGATAATTAAGTTCTCGAATTTTCCTTGTTTCTTTTTTAATAGATAGATGGATACCGGAATCATCGGGAATTCTAAAATTGATTTGGGGTTTAGGGTTTTGATCGGAATCGTCACTGGGACAGCAATCCAGTGGAGAATTCTTGATCTTGATCGGCCATTGTCACCGGGACAGCATGCGTTAATTCCAATAAACTCGAGTTCTCGAGATTTCATGGATGGAAGAATATCAAGATCGGAAAATTGATCTTGATCGGCCATCGTCACCGGAGAGCAGTGACGCGGAGTAGTCTATGTTGCGCTGTGAGTTCTAAAATGAGCGGCTACCTTTATTTATAGTTTCCATAAACGCGGAAAAAATATACGCGGAAAAAAGAAATACGTATAGTATTTTTGTAATTTTTAGTTTTAATAATAATAAAAAAAAAGTTACTATTTCTCAATCCAAAAATATTAAAACGATTTGAACAAATTTCAAATCATAACTTTGAATTAGTAATTAAAGTGTCGATTTTGATTTGCATCCGCGAAAATTTCACAATTTGAAAATTATCAAAAATTCTTCCATGCTTATACATTCTTAACAAATAAGTAAATTACAGTTCATATAGGGTATTAAAATATCTAAGACACTATATTAATTATCACACATCTCAATATTTTATTTATCAATAATTATTTGTGACTATATGTTACTAAAAAACTCTAATACACATAATTTTATAAAAAATTACTAATCCAAAAAATCAACAACAGTTCCAACAAGTGATTATTTAATATAAGTATTTACGGATAATCTAATCACTTTAATTATAAATACTTTTTAAGCAAAACTTAAAATTATGAGTCTTTTGAATACAATATAAATAAACTTAGAGATTAAGTCGTACATTTTATAAAGTTTTGAGATCAACTTTTTGGGATATGAAATTAAAGTTCAAAATTTGTGTACATTTCATAAATAAGCGTTGAATTAAATTAAATATTTTAAAATTGGGATTCTAAATTTTATGATGAATTACTTAAAAGGAATTACAGGCTTTCGTATGGTGAACTATTTTTGACTTTGTGTCTCTTACCACCGATACAAATTACAGAATGTGAGAATTATCTATATTTATTTAATAATAATTCTATTTAAAAAAATTATATACATTATAAATCAATTATGAAACTTGAAAAATTTGTTACTAAATATATTTTTTATCATTCTTCAATGGAATTGCTCGTGTAATGTTCACACAAAATCCTGTATTTGTGATGCAGGCAATTGATTATCATCGATCAACCAATGATTATACAACGCCATTAATGATATCATTAGAGAAGTAACTCGGCAAATTGGGAACAAAGCATGTTGCAGAAAAAGGATGATTATCAACAGAACAACGCCTTAATTTGCAGAGACACAGAGCGTTCATTAACCAAACTTCAGCAAACCCAAGAAGGGGTTGTAATCCAACCTACACTACGGTCTACGAACTAGATGACTGAAAGTAAAAGCTAAGCTTCATTTTTCCTATTCACAGAACTACAAGAAGCAAACCATTATTCCTCCTATATACACACTGTATTATCCCACCGCCATACTTAGACTGCAATCTTCTTGGCCCTTTTAGCAGCAGGAGACTTGATAGACTTTGGCTGTTTTGCCTTCGCCGGAGTGGACTTCCTTGTCCTCTTGGCTCCAACCTTCTTCGGTTTTGGCGTCGCTTTTGCTTTCTTCGGCACCTCTGTTTTCTTCGCTGCAGTTGCAGTGGCCCTGGTGCTTCTAGGTTTCTTCTTAGAATCGGCCTTGGGGAGCTTTTTGGTAGATGTTTTTGTTGTAGTCTCCTTCTTTCCAGCCTCAGATAGTTTGTATGAAGCCTTGATTTTGATTAGCTTCCCCTTTGCTGCAGAATTCTTCAATTGAAGACCTAGAATTTTCCTGAAATTTGCTGGTAATTCATCCTTGTGTTTGTCTTCCATGTATTTAGCAATTGCATACGGACTCGATCCACCTTTCTCGTTCAGAGCCAACAGAGCCTCCTTAATCATCTGCAAGAATTCCATACCAAAAACTTAATCAAGTTGAAATTTGCAAGTTAAATGAATATCGGCAAAATAATAATGAAAAGCACAGCCATATAGATCGATGAATTGATAAAAATACCTGAAAATAAGGAGGATGAGTAACAGCCTTGGCAGATTTAGGCTTCTTCTCTTTGGGAGCCCTAGGTTTCTTCTCCTTAACAGGCTTCTTCGTCGCCGGAGCCTGCTCCTTAACCTTGGCAGCCTCTGTCGATGGCTGCACAACGGCGGGGTTCTCAACTTCTCCGATTGCCGTCATCTTCTCAATTCTCACAATCCTCAAAAATATCTCAATAACCGTTTGCTATGATCATTCTGTAATGCAACTTACGCAATTTATATTAGAGTAACGATCCTGGTTTCACAACTCTCTGCATTTTGATTGGTCAATTAAAGGGGACACGGATCGAACTTTTCTGAAGAATTAATCAGATGCTCACACGTGGATATTATCTAGACGTTGATTTAATTGTGTATTGGATTAAGAGCTGTTATTCTTATCTAGTCTAGTATAGAAAGAAATACTGTGTGCTGTTTTTCTTTACTTCATTTTTATTGTGTGTGTATTAGGGGATGTGTTTTCTATTTAAACTTGGGATTAAAATTTTAATCATAAAGTTTAAATCCTGACATTGGAACATTTTTGGGGATTGAAATTAAGAAAATGCTGAATCTAATGTGGCTGGAAATAGGCAAAATGAAGGTCATTTGCATGTATTTTAAAGTCATTAAAGAAATATAATAAATAATCATGCCGTTTTCTTTCACTTGTTTACTTTAAATTTTACACTCTCCTTAATAAGTAATTACTATTCCTTTTGTCCATCAATATTTGTCCACTGTAATTTTACTATATCACCATTTTTTAGTAATAAATATAATGTCTTGAAAAATGTAATAAAGAAATAACTATAATTAACGACAAGATTAAATTATGAATTAAGTGTAAAATTATTCATTGATTTCAGAAAGTGACAAATATTGTTTGACATCCCAAAATAGTATAGTTAACAACTATTATTGAACGAGGGGAGTAATTAATATAAATACTTTATAACAATATCCAAAATAATTAACATACAAATTTAAAAGAATAATTACTTTTAAAAATAATTTTGAACATTTTTTAACATAATACACAAACAGACATTGCCAAGTTTTTTTTTTTTTTTTGCTAATAATTAATTTAAATAGTAAAATACTGGTAAAGACAATGGTCAAATTATAATTAATTTCTCTTTGATGATAAGTAGCTTAAAGTAATTATAACAAAAGAAATTTTAAATAAAAGAGATATAGATGTAATTTAATATCACAAATACAAAGAATGTTGGTGTTATGAAATCAATTTAGAAGGAGATTTTTGAAACTATTCATATATACTTTCTTACAAGATTTTTTTAGTTTAAATGTCTTGTACTATCTATATTTTATTGTATCTATATAATGTTATAAATGTATTGTATTGATGATGCCTTTTAAAATACACAATTTTTGAATAAGCCTTCAATTGAATAGGCGTGCAAGTTTGCAATCAAGCAACTATCTGAAAAGGCTCACAATAATTGTCTTTTCTTCTTCTATAAATATATAAAGTCAATTCAGTTTATTTATATATCAGTTTGAAATTAAGATGAATAAATGATCTATCTCCCTTTCCAAATTACAATAATGATTTAACGAGACATGTTATCCATTAATGAACATTCAAGAGGAAAGTGATTACATATACACCGTTTATGAATGTCCATTTAAGTTCATAAATTTGTGAATGAGCTTGCAATCAAACATGCCGTTGACAAATATCTTATGCACACAACATCCTGAAAAACCATGCAATAACTTATTTTCTTCCATAGATAGGAAACTAATACAAATAATTTATACCATAGTTTGAAAAGAAATAAAAACTACTCTATCTCCTAATTATTCAGAGAAAAATTTACAAAAAGTTTATATAATAGACATAATAAGGTTTTATAACTATAGTTTTAATAATTGCGTTCTATAATTATAGTTTTGTTTGTTATGGAGACTGTGATTTGTATATTTTTACTTGTTTGTATAATTCACTTGTGAAAATACAAATAGGGTAAGTATATACAAATTCTATATTTGTACATTTAGAATTTTTTTCATAACTCTGTTTGTATATTTCGCTTACCAATATACAAACATGGTAATTAATTATGAATTTTTCATAAATTGTATACGAATAGCTAGAGTAACCATATACCAATATTCTGAATTTATACAATTAAGAACTGAATTATACAAATTATGGAATTATACAAATCATGCGAATAATAAGAATTGGAGAAAATGTAGCCGCGGAATTATAGTACCTAATATAGGCTAAATGTTCGTTATTCTACATCATTTTCTCATTTATTTATCTACTAGGTACAAAAGCTCTGGCAAGTCCGGGCCCAACATATATTAGTTGGAAAAATTACTGAAATACACGTCTTATGTTTCCCTTATTTATAATATTTCCTTCTATTTCTAAAAACTTCTAAAATCCCTTATTTCTCTCATAATTCTAAATTATTTTATAATATATCCGAGCTAATTTTTAATGTATCTGAACTACATATTATGTATCCGGTTTGTTTTACTTTTTCAGGGTTAATGTAATTACAAACTAAATAGGGATAGATTGTAATTTCATATTAAAATTATGTGATTCCTAAAATTTATACTTTAATTTATATGATACTGATATAATTAGAAGAGTCACTTAAATTTTTAAATATTTTTTATTGTTAATTATATTTATAATATTTGTAACGTACTTTTTGAATTATATTTGTGGTACATGTGAATTTTGAGAGTTAATTAATTTTGTTAATTATTGTGAACTATGTGAGTTGTGACTATGTGACACATGTGGAATTTTAATATTTTAAGTACTTAATTTTTAAATAATATATGTTACTTCCTTGTTTCAATTTACGTAGCACATGTGAAATTTTGAGAGTTAATCAACTTTTTAATATGATTTTAAATACTCAAAGTTGTGATTTATAATACTCTTAACATAATTTTCAAATAATATATGTTACTACCTTTGTTCCAATTTATGTGACACATGTGAAATTTCGAGAGTTAATCACATTTGAATGTTTTTCAAATATTTTAAATTGCTAATTATTATAATTTATAGTACTCTCAATATAATTCTTCCGTTATTCTCTTGATCTCAATTATACAATATGGATCAAATTACGAAAGCTAACCAATTTTTGAATATTCTAACTTGATTTTTAATATACAATATGTTACTCTATTCTCTTGATCGGTAATGCCTGCAGTCAAATCACCAAAACGCCGTAGTTTAGTCATTCCAAGATAATAAAACGACAGTGTTTCGAACTGATTCTGAGATTAGACAGTGCATAAGCATCTTCTCTGAATCCATCAGTTGGACAAATCGGAAAAAAAAAAGAAAAAGAAAACAAAGAGGAACAGATAAAGAAGACAACAAAAAGAGGCTTTTGGAATCGAACCTCTCACCTCTGCATCGGTTCTAATCAATTTTCTCGCTTAGCTCTTCTCCCCTCTCCCTCTTGTAAGCTTCGTTCCAATGGCGTTCTCAATTTCATGTTTTCGTTGTTTGATCTCTTCTATTTTGATACTTCATTTCGCTAATCCGAACTGCATTTTTGTGTTTTCTTCTACTTATTCACTTATGACTTGTATAAACCCCAGCTTTCGATCTTATTGTGTGTATACCATTTGATCTATGTTGTTTTAGCTTGTGTGCATCCCTAAGAAGTGACTTGTAGAAAGTGTTCTTTTTCCAAAATGTAGATTTAAAAGGTCGAATTCGATTAGATTTACACTTTGTACATATCACAATATGATGAACTTTCTAGGTTCGAAATGATCTAATTGCTTTCACCGCTTGTTGAACCTTAGTGTATGCGAGATGTTGCTTGGACTTTGCTCGAGGAGAATGATGTAATAAATGAAAATGAAGCACATGTAGTTAAAGTTGATAAAATGAGGAATGATATGAGGGGTGCTATGCAATAATAAGATGCTTAACTAAGTAAAGAGACTAGCTCTATAGAACGCTAAGAACAATAATGTTATATGAAAGTGAAAATTGGGCAGTAAGGCTATACATATCTGTTAAGAATTCCCACATCGGAAAAGGGATGGGAATTCGGTCTCCTTATATGGACTTGGACAATCCTCTCTTCATAAGCTAGCTTTTGAGGTTGAGTTAGGTCCAAGATCCATCTTTACATGGTATCAGGCCCATCCCAATTTCTTTGTTCCCCGATGTTGGGCCCCATATTATAGTGTCCACGCTCCAGTTAACGAGGTCTGGCGTGCGGAGGAGTGTTAAGAATTCCCACATTGGAAAAAGGATGGGAATTTGGTCTCCTTATATGGACTTGGACAATTCTCCCTTCATAAGCTAGCTTTTGGGGTTGAGATGGGAATTTGGTCTCCTTATATGGACTTGGACAATTCTCCCTTCATAAGCTAGCTTTTGAGGTTGGGTTAGGCCCAAGATCCATCTTTACAATATCTAGAACATGAGTGTCACAAAATTATTGGACAAGTTCCTCACAGGATCATGTTAACCATTTGAAATCAGTTTTTGACCTTATGATCCACCATCAGTTGTTGGCGAAGCAATCAAAGTGTGTGTTTGGGGTTTCAAAGGTCGAATACTTGGGGCATTTTATTTCCTATGAAGGGGTTTCCACTGATCAAAGGAAGATCTAGGCTGTTCAGAGTTGGCCTGTTCCTAGTACCCTCAAGCAATTAAGGGTTTTTTTTAGGTTTGGCAGGTTATTACAGAAAGTTTATTCAGGGATATGGAATCATTAGTAGACCTCTCACTGAGTTGCTGAAAAAGGACAATTTCATATGGTCCGACAGTGCTTTTCAAGCTTTTATGGAATTGAAATCAGCATTGGTTGTTGCACCTGTTCTTGCTCTACCTGATTACTCTATTCCATTTTGTTGTTGAAACGGATGCTAGTGGTAATGGCATTGGTGCTGTCCTTATGCAAATGACCACCCTATTGTCTTTCATTAGCAAGGGTTTATCTGCATGCCATGCTGCTCTATCTGTGTATGAAAAGGAATTATTGGCCTTGGTATTTGTTGTCACCAAGTGGGCCCACTACTTACTTGGTCAACACTTCATTGTTAAAACTGATCACAAAGCCTTGAAGTATCTACTGGAGCAAAAGCTACATACAGATTCTCAGATTAGGTGGTTGGCTAAACTGTTGCCTTTTGACTTTGAAATTCAGTATAAAAAGGGTAAGGAAAACCTGGTTGCAGATGCTTTATCTAGGATCCAAGGTAGCAAAACTTAATGTCCATGATGATATCTTCAGTCCAAGCTGATTTATGGGATGAGATCAAAGCTAGTTGGACTACGGATCCTGCATTACAAGTCCTTATTTAATCCTTGCAGGTGCAACCTCGTAAGCATTTTACTTGGCTTAATGCACAGCTGAGACGAAAAGGTAAACTAGTTGTTGGTGATGATGCTTCCCTTAGAACCAAAATCTTATCACTATGGCACTCTACTCCTGCTGGTGGGCATTCAGGCATTGATGCCACTACTAGGAAGGTCATAGCCTATTTCTATTGGAAGGGTATTCGATCAGATATGGCTAATTTTGTACACAAGTGTGCTGTGTGCCAGAGGAACAAGTATGATACATCAGCTTATCCTGGTCTACTCCAACCCTTGCCTATATCTGCTTTGCCATGGACGGATATATGTATGGACTTTATTGAAGGACTCCCTAGATCTAACGGCAAAACTGTTATTTGGGTAATCGTTGATAGATTAACTAAAACTAGTCATTTCATTGCCTTATCACATCCCTATAGTGCGCAATCTCTTGTTCCTATCTTCTTGGATAACATTTTCAAGTTGCATGGTTTCCCTGCAACTATAACCAGTGATAGGGATCCTATATTCATTAGCAACTTTTGGAAAGCATTTTTAAATGCGCAGGGGGTATCCTTGCAGACTTCTACAGCTTATCATCCTCAGACTGATGGCCAAACTGAGGTTCTGAATAGGTGTCTTGAAACCTATCTCAGATATTTTTGTACTGATGCTCCTGCTGATTGGGTTTCTTATCTTGCCTTAGCTGAGTGGTGGTACAACTCTAACCCACATTCTGCTATTCACTCTTCTCCTTTTGAATTGTTATATGGCTATCCTCCTCCCTTACATCTTTCATACTTGCCTGGTGACTCTGATTCTGCTGCTGTTGAGGATTTTATGCTCAACAGACAGTTTAAACTCGAGTTGGCTAAGTTTCATTTACATCGAGCCCAACAAAGGATGTGTGCACAAGACAACACTCATAGGTCTGATAGGCGTTTCCAGGTTGGTGATTGGGTTTATGTTAAACTTCAACCTTATAGACAATCTTCCTTTTCTATTTATCCATACCACAAGCTCACTTCTCGATTTTTTGGTCCATATCCCATTGTGGAGAAGATAGGTGTTGTGGCATACAAACTCCTCCTCCCTCCTGAAGTGCAAATCCATCCTACTTTTCATATTTCTCAGCTTAAATTCTGTCATGAACTTCCCAGTACTATAGTCCACCCTCCCATCATTGACTTATCTAGTCCTCATTGCCCTGAGCCTGAATATATCTTGGAGCGCCGAATGGTGAAGCGTGGTAATAAGGCGGTTGCTCAGTGGCTTATTCAGTGGTCTGGCCTTGATCAATCTTATGCTACTTGGGAATTGGCTTCTACATTACAGATTCGGTTTCCTTCTATCACCCTTGTGGACAAGGGTGCTGTTTCACCGGGGGGTATTGATACCAATTTGGGTTCAACAACCACGTAATACTTCAATCACATGGCAGATACCACGTCATTGCTGAGCTGGAAGGTCACACACCATTAGCATGACTACTATTTTGGCGGGAAAAGTAGTTAGAATCAGTTCCTATGTTCATTTCTAGTAGTCATTGTATTTTTCTTTGTATTTTCCTTTAATTCTGATTAAGTAGTATTAATAGGAGTGGATAGTACTTGTAAGGCATAATTTGAATGTGATAGCTCAATATAATTTTCATTTCCCCTCCCATTCTCTCTCAATTTCTCCCCTATTGTTCATCCTTCTCTTAATTCTTCTTCTTTCTTCTTCTTATCTGCATTTCACTCTCTTGATACCTTCATTTTGGTATCAATTGGTATCGGGATGGGAATTTGGTCTCCTTATATGGACTTGGACAATCCTCCCTTCATAAGCTAGCTTTTGAGGTTGGGTTAGGCCCAAGATCCATCTTTACAATATCTAGAACATGAGTGTCACAAAATTATTGGACAAGTTCCATATGTGAGGGTGCAAGTATTAGACATGGAAGATGTAATAAGAGAAGGTCGCCTAAGATGATTTGACCATGTTTTACTTAAACCTTCATGGATACATTGAAAGGTGTGATAAGTGACAAGGTAGACCTAAAATTAAATAGTGAAAAATTGTCTAGGGAGACCTATAATGTGTCAGATTCAATGTGTATTAAGCTAAGGATAGAACACAATTGAAAGAAAGGGGATTCATGTAGGTAATCCTGATCAGTTGGGATAAAGGCTTACTTATTGGTGTCATTCTTACCTTACTTTTAGATTAAAGGGATTCATATAAACGAATATTGTTTATAAGCAAGGTTGTAGTGGAATGATTTAGTGCCTAATAAACTGGAGCGGTCATAGAGTATTCAACATGTGTCATACGATGGAACTTTGGGAGTGAGTGATAGAACATAGACTTTCACAAGGTGTCAGAAAACCATTTTGGGTTTATGCTTTGTACAGCGACATCATATGCTGTATATTTGCTAAGAAGATTGATGAAAATTTATAAGGAATGGAAGAATGATCTTTCACCTGATGTTTGTTTATCTAGAAATAGAGTATGTAATTGAATGTCAAGCAAGTCTTTGCTGAATGTGTTGGTGGGTATTGGCGAATTTAAGGATTCTTACCAGATGTACATAACATAAATGATATGTATAAAGGAGTTGCCACAACTGTGAGAACATTAGGAGGATATATAGGAATTTCTTGCAACTTATTGCAATTAGTTTATGATTGAGGCTTAGTTATTACTACTGTTGTTGGTTATAGAGGATAATGTAGCCTAACTCAACTTTGTTAAATGAAGCATAATTGCTTATTACCTAAGTTGCTCGGACTCTTCACTTTCAGTGCCGCACCCGTGTGGACACGATGTGGGTGTGGGATTCGTACCCTATTTGGTCTGCCGATTTTGGGTATTTTGACCAAATTCGAGGGAGAAATTTTGGACAAATTCAATGATTTGTGTAATCAAAACAAAAACTAATGTGAAATTGAAGAAAATGGAATACCTTGTATATATAAATTTCTATTGTCACTCCCTTACCTTTTATCTCCTTCCAGGATTCTCCTCAAGTTTTCCATATTATATCTCATTATTTAGGTTTTATAACTCTATTTTTAGATATTTGAATTAACTTTAGCTGAATCCCCGCACCCGCATCCATTACATGGATCCATATCCCCGAATTTTAAAATTTAGATTATAGAGGATCGGACCTCTACATTCTGCACCCGTATTGTACAACCGCACCAGAGTCCGAGCAACTTAGCTTATTACTATATCTACAACTGATGATTTTATATTAGTAATAATCTGTGAGTGATATGGTCATACTAGAAAACCATACTATAGCTCTGTTTGTCCTTTGTACATAGTTAGAGTTGTAAAAAGAGAGAAAACTACCTTTGGTTTGGGGAAACATGTGTTTGCTTCCTTGGTTTCTTTGCATAAAATTCAATAAACTTGTGTCAATCTCATAATTTGTAGGGGTTGAATATATAAATATTTTGTATCCATTCAAGTCTATTTCATTCCGATAATGTATGATTTACCCTCGGCAGGTTTGTTGAACCCTGCTGCAGGTAAAAGCTTGGTATTTATGTGGAGAAGGGTAGAGAGGCGGACCCATCATATACCGAGTTTCAATTTGTGCACCATTGGTCCTTCACCACCCTCATGGATTTCTTGGTTATAAAATAGTGATTTCCTTTTTTAAGAAAAATTATCAGTTCTCAAAGTTTCAACTTTTAGTACACTACTAACTAACTTAATCTCGATTTGAATTGATCTTTTGTTTTCATTTTTGTTCTATCCCTAGCTAAGTCGCCTATAGAGTTGGGAGTTGGAGTTTGTTGGTCCTTCTTTACGAAGTCAGAGATGGTAAAAGAAAGGAACTGCTTTTTGTGTGGAAACCTGTGTTTGCTTCCTTTATCTTTGCATATGGACGGACCTAATCATGAGAAATATTAGATAGAATAGATGGAGATAAGATAAAGTCCTTGTCTCTGGGAAAGCTCGAATGAAAACAATAAGTATTTAGGGTTTGTGACTGATGTGCAGCATTCATTCATCTAGCACTTTGATTGCTTTGAGATCATTAGATCATGCTTTTAGATCACTACATAAAGTATGTTCTTTTGTATTTCTGCAGAAATGGCCACATTGAAGATGGGTTTTTAGCATCTGCTTTCCCCCCTTAATGATGGTATGATGATGTACTTATATCTTTGCTTTTGCATTTTTCTGTATCAGAATATCTTGTTCAGTAAAGGTGGTTTGTTTTTCATTAGAAACAGAAAAATTTATTAGTACTTCTGTGAGAAAAGGCCCAAAATAGTCCCTCATCTTTTGTTTACCAATTCTCAAAAAAAAAAAATAGTCCCTCATCTTTGGGTTAAGACTCAAAGTCATCCTTGAATTTTCACATGAAACATTAATAGCCCCTCATGTTTGCAATATTGGTGCACTTTTGGTCCTTCAAAATTTTATCTATTTTTAAACATTGATTTTATTCATAATTTATGTATGGAATGTTTAATCGTCATTTTATATATTTAGTAGAAATAATAACTCCATGTGAGAGATTGTGAGAAGAAAAACACCTTGTCTTGTTTAGTAGAAATCGTATTGCAGGTAAAGTCGAGAGGTTCATCACGATGATTTCACATGCAATAGTACAAATTTTTCTTTTCTTGCAATGTCATATGTTAAAATGTTTTTAGTTTTAGCTGCAGTAATATTTATACTGAACAGAACAAGGTGTTCTTCTCACCTTCTCTCACATAGAGTTATTATTTCTACTAAATATATAAAAAGACAATGGGACATTCCTTACATAAAATTATGAACAAAATTAATGTTAAAAAATAGGCAAAAGTTTAGGGGAGGACCAAAAGTGCACCAATATTACAAACACGAGGGACTATTAGTGCTCCATGTGAAAACTCAAGGATGACTTTGAGTCTTAACCCAAAGACGAGGGACTATTTTGGGCCTCCTCTCTACTTTTGTTTAAGGAACTTTAAATATTATCTTAGCAGTGATTATCAGTTATTTATTTGAAATCTCTTAGACTGGGTTTCATTTACTGCAAATTAATGAGACCTGACTGAGCCTATTCTGTATAACCACCAAAAAGATAACTTGTAGAATTTACTCATGGATAATCGTTGCGTCAATTAACTGGCAACTAAATTAATTTTCCTGAACAAGCTACTGCATTAATCTTTAATTGATTTGATTTTGTATGTGCTTAATAATTCTCTCTTTTAATAAAGGACCACAATAACTTTACTATAAAGACTTACATGGCCATCATGGCCGAGAGGGATGCTGCCATCCGTGAACGGAATATGGCACTAGAGGAGAGAAAGAGGGCTTTTGCAGAGCGAGACATGGCAATGCTTCAGAGAGATGCAGCACTTGCAGAGCGTAATGCTTTGATTCAAGAAAGGAACGATGCCATTGCTGCTCTTCGATTGCAGGACAGCTCTACAAATGACAACAATATGGTTCCAGATTCACCAGGAAATGGAACTGAAAGTGGTGCAAAGCACATTTATAACCAACAGCAAATGTATAGAACCACAGCTGAAGCTGCTCATGGTTCAATGGAAGATCCCTCAGCTGGCTACTTGAAAGACACAGATACTTCTGAAGCAAAGATTCCTAAAAAGGTCAAGCGACCTAAAGAGAGCAGACACAATAAGCAAGCCAAGATTCCAAGAGTGGGTAAAATTGGCACAGATAATTTAAGCATGCAGGTCATAGCCACGACATCAGATGATTGGGCAAATCTGCAAGAGATGGACAGTGACAAGGAAGGAGATACACAGCTCACATCATGGAAAGATAATTTGGGGTTCCAAATCAATTTTGATGAGTCTGCCATGCCAGTACCTGTTTGCTCCTGTACTGGGACTCCACAGCCATGCTATAAATGGGGTCATGGTGGGTGGCAGTCAGCTTGCTGCACAACTACCATATCTATGTATCCATTACCTCAAATATCAAACAAACGCTATTCCCGTGTGGGTGGAAGAAAGATGAGTGGTGGTGCCTTCAGTAAATTGCTTAATCGTCTTGCTGCTCAAGGTTATGACCTGTCTATTCCTCTTGACCTGAAGGATCATTGGGCTAAACATGGCACAAACCGCTACAGCACATTGAAATAGCTTCTGTGTGCACGTTGGATTGGGACCTCACAATATAGAGAAGGCATCGTCGGAAAATGTGTGTTGTGGATGAAAGAAAGTGTACTTTAATACTGTGCAGGAGATATACCGCTAATAGCTATTCATTCACATTTTTTGAGCTCTGTCTCTGTCTCAGAGTTCCAATTCATCTTATCAGAACGGCCACATATTATGTACTGTACTTTTGCTTTCTTCAATATATGTTTAATGAATATGGTGATTTGGGTGTCAAATAGCTTTGCCTAGACAGCGTAAATAGCAATTTGTGTATATCATTCGTTTTCTCACATTACCATAGCAAACTTCATTTATTGCTTCATCTACAGAAAAAAAATCAATGTGGTAGAACAGGAGCAGTAAATAAAGAAGATGTTATTACTTGTAGTTCAGCTTAAGCAATTATTGCTGTTTGATGACTCAGAAAATAAAATTTAAAAAATCCATTTGGCATAGTAAGTAATGTCTTCACATTTAAATGAACAAAAAAGAAATGGCACAATGTATACAAAAATAAATATGGAAATTTTTTAAAATAACAATATTTTAGCTTTTAGTGGGACCCTTAGCACAGTTTCATTATTTATTAAAAATGTCGTTATTTTAGTTTGTTAAGGGATTAGTTATGTATTTATTTTATTTTGATTAATTTGAAAGAATACAAATAATTAATAACATAACAGAAAAAATCATGGAACAAAAAAATTCAAAAAAGGTAAAAAAGATTTTAAATACAAATCAGTTACGTTTTGAAAAGAGCATAAATAGCCATCTTTCCGTCGAGCATTTTTTTGCTTTCTTCTTAAGAACATAAAAAAATAATAATTAAGTTTGTCTTCCAAATCATTCATCTTATAACTTTCAAAGCTTCTTCAAGTTGAATACGACATATTTTTGAAACATAATTTTTTAAAATTGACAACTATAAATTTGTCGCATCCAGTGAACAATCGAAAAACAATCAGGTAATTTTTTTCAATTTTTTTATTTGTTTGGATGAGATATTCGTATATGTCGAGTACAAGAGTGTTATTTTTTTTCCTGATTTAATCAGTGAAATCTTAGTATGCATTGGGATTTATAGCTTTTTCGGATGTTTTGTATCTAAATTATGATGTATAATGAATGAATTTTTTTTTTTTTAGTTTAGTAGTTGTTTTTTCTGTTTGAATGCATACAATAATTTGTATCCCATTAAGTTAATATAACTAATCGATCATGAACTATATTTTGAATACAACAATATATGAATACAAAAGTGAGATGAAAATACAAAGTGAGATTGAATATAAAGTTGTGAATACAAAATAAATTAAGTATTTTCTTCATTTGAAATACAAAGTGACTTTGAAAGGTAAAATACAAACTAATATGACATGGACTGTATGTTGAATACAACAATATATGAATACAAAAGTGAGATGAAAATACAAAGTGAGATTGAATATAAAGTTGTGAATACAAAATAAATTAAGTATTTTCTTCATTTGAAATACAAAGTGACTTTGAAAGGTAAAGTAGGCACATAAAATACAAAACTTGTTGGTATACAATTAGGGGTGTGTTTGGTATGAAGGAAAATATCCAATAAAATACAAAATTGTTAGCATACAGTTAGGATGAATACAAATTAACAAGGAAATACAAACATGTTGGTTTACTAATTGAGATTGAAATACAATGTAAAAACAAAAAATGTAAAACTTGTTGATATATTGATAGAATGAATACACAAATAAACTGTTGATTCAGACATAGTAGATAGATCTATGCTTTCCCCAAATCTAAAACCCTAAAAGCAAATATAAATGTATTAAAAATCAAACAAAATAAACATATGAATGAATTTGTAGATTATAATAAATCTGAAATATTAAAACGAAATTAGAAAAAAATCAAAAAAAAATTGTTTAATCGACTAAAAATCTAAAATACATAAATTTTACATGAATATGTAAACAAACTTGCATAAAATCAAAAATTAACGGAAAATCCGTAATATGTACAATGCGAAATATAAATCATAAACGGTGATATTGAAAACAAATCAAAAGAAATGTAAATAACTAATTGAGATACATAAATATTAGATGAAATATGTAAACAAACTTGCATAAAAATTGAAAAATTGACGAAAAATCCGTAATATGTACAATGCGAAATATAAATCATAAACGGTGATATTGAAAAACAAATCAAAAGAAATCTAAATAACTAATCGACATTACCTTTACCAAATTCAAAATTTCTTGAATTAATATATAAATTTTTTTTACCAACCGAGAAATTTCTTGAATTAATACAGAGATTTTGTTGAAGAATCGAACTTTGAAAAATTTGTGTTTCAAGGTTAGCAAAAAACTTGAAAAAAGAGAATTTGGAAACGTGAAAGGTGGGGAAAAATAAAAACTTTAAGTTAGAATCGTGAAAGGTGGGAAACGTGTAAGATGTGGGAAGAATATTAATGGATAATTTTGTATTTGTTTTTTACTTTTAATCTGTTATTGGTTAGAATTTGGTCCAATGATGGACTCTTTTGATTAATAAAAGAAAATATAAATAATAAAATGTGAATACAAATTATTTTTGAAAATATTGATATTCTGACATTTTAAATAAATATTTTAAAGTATTATTATTTTGACTAAATATGTTAGGTATTATGTCTAGATAGCTAATTTTCTCAAATAAATATAAATTGGTTTTTATTAGGAAAAAGGAAGAAAGTTATAAGAGGACTATATATCTCTGCAGTTTTCACCTATGGGCTATGTGGCATCGAGCATTTTGACCCATCTCAGGCCCATTTATGAACAGCCTCTCGACACACAGCTGCTTCCGAGAAAAAGACAGGTTACCGGGGAAGCTTTAACCGTTACAAAATTCTGATTTTCTGTTCTTCCTCCGGCGAAAAGATTTTACTCTTACTACTAGGAAAAGTCCATCCCTGTCTATTCATCGGGCTTTAGCACGCTAGTCGCTTCTGTACCCTTTCAATGGGTGCATCCGAATCAGTTCTCTCCGGCTCACAAGTAATTCTTCTTCTGCTTCATTTTCTATGAATCTCAGTTTAAATTGTTCGCCTTTTTGTCTTTTATTATTTTGAATCTTCTCATGAATGAAGGGGCCAATCGATGAGATCACCACAGTTTCTGAGCGTGTAGAAGGCGTTGATCCTATTTTGGAGAGGCTAAAATCTCTCAAAATTGTAAGTGTTCTTTTCGCTAACTTCACTATATTGGTTTTGAATAGCTATTAAGCGATCACTTATTGTATGAAATTTGTATGACAAGGCTGCTCCAATACTGAAATCGCCGCCAGCTGAGAGTAGCTTGACTGACATTCTGGTGAGGAAAGCATCCTCCACTTCAAATAAAGGTAATTTCCATATACTATGAACAGTTTCCAATACCTTCTGGCAATGCCATATGCTGTATTGAACATTTTTGAACTTAGGATTTTATGTTAACCTTGAAAAATCTAATTTAAACTTGTTTCAAGTAATTTATTGTCTAGAGCTTACATAAATATCAATTTAGGTTATCTGGTTTGTTTTGCTCCTTAGTACGAAAGGTGTTGGGGATTCAAGTCTAGTTCAGACCTTGTTATTTTCATATAGCAATTGGTGCATATAAAACAATTATTATAAAAATTGGAATAGATTCATTGGCAAGGATTCGAACTTGGGGAAAATGCTGCATCATAGTGGTGCTGAACCAACAAGCCGTGGTGCTATTTGCGTTAAGTAGTGTCACTTATAAAATTCTATAAGTATTTTAATTCTTCAGATAATATACATATATATTATCATTAAAAAAATTGACGAAGGGGTGTAGGATGACACCCCTTGTCTTAAGGTGCATCCGTCCCTGCCTCCTAGACAGGTTTGTAGGGGATGTGAGAAAAGCTTAAAGAGATGATATCACTTGCAAGTTTTGAGAATATGCGTGCCTGTTAATATTTGAAACGTTGTGATGCAAGCGGACTGTGGTGGTGTTACTTGGACCTAGAAAGTACTTCAGAGTTCCTCAAATGGACAGTGAATCAAGAGAATATATCAAGCTTTTTCAAAAAAGGAAAAAGGAAGTAGAGAGAGTCAGTAACATTTCATCCTACAAATTACATTGAGCATAGATCCAAACTGATGGATTCTGTCAGGCTTGTAACGTCTCTAAGTTTATGCCTTATTGCTCTCTTCAAAGTTTCACGGTATGACTACTAAGTTCAATACGACAATAATCCACATCTTTTAATATATCCTCTATTGACATATATTGAGTTAAGTTACTCTTTTTTTAATGTAACATTAAGTAACTTGGTTAGACATTTTAGCCTTTTACAAACTTGTGTTGGGATACTATTTGGACCACATGCTTCTCTATTCGTTATATTCTTCATGGCATCCTTTACTTCAGAATACCGAATTTATGTGCTTTAGCTTCTAAGTCTTATGCTTCCATAGTTTCGTTTCATATCCAGGTCCACAATGTATGTTCAGTATCTTCCTAGAACTTAGTGTCATTTTCGTTGTTTATTAGCATAGGCACTATCGTGTTAATTTTCTCTTTTCCCACACTATCCTAATGAGATAATAATCCTGTCGCCAATTCTCTTCAAGGGTGGTGTACTTTCTTCTTTACCCTCATCCGTCCAGGAAGATGTTGGAGCTCTTTCCTATCTAACTTCACGTCTGGGTGCCAATGTATGGGCCTATGGGGTGAATGCCTTAGTCACACCATCCATGATGTGACAACCCTTGGTTATGCTCTCTCATCCCCTGGATGCAACATGCTGGAACTTCTTGGTTAAATTAAAGTTACACCCCTGCATCGATGTAGCATGTTCCAAGAAGACCATGACTGATATAGTTAATATGAGGATTCATTATAAATTTAACTATTTTTTAAATGGCCATCAACTATTGCAATGTTCTCCTTTCTACAGGATTGGATTGATTGTGCTCTGTGAGCATAGGTAGAGTTGTGATGAATCCTAATGATAACCATTTCCCTAGAGTTTCAAACCTACACTAATGAACTGTGATTTTTTGTGCAAATATTTAAGAAGTGCTTGAAACTTGAACTAGCCTCCATTCACAATGATAGTTGGTTTGTCTTAATTAAACTGAAGAAAACCAAACCAGAAAATGGGTTGTGGCTTAACTAGGAATTGAAAAGGAACTGAATTGATGATCTGATTCAAGAGATGAAAATGCTAAGCAGCTTAGAGCTCACTTGGCTGCTGCTTCTGAATCCTTTCTTCTGAGAAACCTGTATTACTTCTCAAATTGACTACAGGGGCCGCTTAACAGCCTAAACAAGAATTTTTTAGAAGGCCTTATGTTTTTTTCAAATGTTATTCATATATATTTGTAAGTCTATTTTTCTAAAGTTTTTTAGATGCAAAGTTGTTAACATTTTTCCAAATCAATTTATTCTAAAAAAGTTCAAGTGATGATATCGCTAATCAATCTTTGACTGTGGATGAATGAGTAACACATACGAAAGGAAACAACAACTGCTAATCCTCGTAAGCTGAGAAGCAAAAGGAGGAATCCGCTCGCGGGGGGCGGGGGGGGGGGTTGGGTTTGATTTGC
>NW_006238946.1:1113359-1114634 GCF_000226075.1 Solanum tuberosum
CCTTGGGAGGGGAACAACAGCTGGAAACGGCTGCTAATACCCCGTAGGCTGAGGAGCAGAAGGAGGAATCCGCCCGGTGAGGGGCTTGCGTCTGATTAGCTAGTTGGTGAGGCAATAGCTTACCAAGGTGATGATCAGCCACACTGGGACTGAGATGCGGGCCAAACTCCCACGGGAGGTAGTAGTGGGGATCTCTCTATTGACATCTTAGAGAGTCCATTCCTTGCAAGCAACATAAGCCCATGCCCCGCTTCCTTACTCTTCGGGCAAGCAACTTTTTTTTTTTTGCCCTCTCTCCTGTCGTAGAGTACCCTATGATTTAAAATAGAACAGAGATAAAGGATCCCAGCACAAGGAAACACCTTTTTAGTTGTCTTAATAACTGGATCAGATTGAAGAATCCGATTTTAAACGAGGCAAACAAAAAAGGAGGAAAAACCACTTAATAAATGAAATTGCTAAAGGAAAAAGGATTTTCCTTGAACTGTTTGATAGTTATCCAATTTGGGTTTCTTTCTATATAGTGTAAATATATGACACCTGACCTAACTCAATCCCAAAAGCTAGCTCATGAGGGAAGGTTTGTCCAAGTTCATATAAGGAGACCAATTTCTCATCCCTGTACCGATGTAGGACTTCTTAACACTCCCCGCACACCCAGACCTTAACTAGAGCGTGAACACTTATAAATGGGGGCCCAACATCGATGAACAACAAATTAAGATAGGCTTGGCTCTAATACCATGTAAAAATATGACACCTGGGCCTAACTCAACCCCCAAAACTAGCTCATGAGGGGAAGTTTGTCCAAGTCCATATAAGGAGACCAATTTCCCATCCCTCTACCGATGTGGGACTTCTTAACATACAGAATAGAAAACTATTGATACGTCTGATGGAAATGAAATCTGTCAATAGTAACATAGTCACACTACATCAATTAAAACAAAAAAATAAATCAAAATAAATGAAAGTCAAGTACTCTTCTTCACATTCTACATTACATACACTTTTTTTCCGAGAATGATGGGAATCCCACTCATAATACTTTCATTAAGTTTCTAGATATGTAAATTTTATTGGAATAAATTGAAGATTCTATATCCAAATTTATACTGAACATTAATTAGTTTGATCCTCGTACTCCGAATAAAGCCACATAAATAAAATCACGGGGAGTAATTTTTTTTAAAAAAAATAGCTATGGAACCTACTATAAATAAAGAAAAAAGGGGAGGGGGGGGGGGGGGTTTGGGGGCCATAAAACTTTTGGCC
>NW_006238946.1:1114784-1137264 GCF_000226075.1 Solanum tuberosum
ATTTATATATAATTTATAAATTAAAAAAAATAAAAGAAAGGGGGGGGGGGGGGGGGGGGGGAGTTTGTGGGGCCTAAAACCTTTGCGCTAGTGGCTTTGGCCTTGAGCTGGCTAAGTAACCTAATCATACAAACTGTAGCCCACCAACATCAGATGGCGCACCAGAATCCGGTACTGGAAGTCCTTGAAGAGGACATGGATAGGAGCTTCAAAGATGGTAAGTGGAGAATCTAGCTTCCCCCTTAGTCTCAAATATAACCAATGAATTACAACTGAAGCCTCTCTTGAATCGTAATTGCCCAAAAATGGAGTGTTCTTTAGATCCGATCTAGGGCGAAACTTTGGAGATTGTGAATGAGATTATATATATGTATGTTTTGATCGAATTAGCTCCAAGAATAAAACACAGTAAATTTTGGAGATCGTGAATGAGATTAGATATTCATATGTTCTGATCAAACTAGCTCCTTTTTAATGATCCACCTTTATACAATTCTGAATGACTCAACTTGTTTGTAGCATGTAAAGCCACACAACTAATCATTGTAATCACACCCACAAGGGTGAGTACGTTTAACTTATCAGAAGAAAAACAGATACCAAAAATGTTTTTAATGAAATAATTTAAAAACATTCGTGTTTACCAATTCTCAAAAAAAAATTAAAAACATTTCATTGCAGCAGTTGTAGCATTGACCAGCATTTTCTCCGATCCCTGTTGGGATATATGTAGCATTTGATAAACAATTGTCATCAGGAATAAGTAGGGATTTTTTCTCTTATCCTGCTGGGGAAATATTGATACTCCTTTCTTTTGTTGTTGTAGGCTGCGTAGATCCAAAAGTTCTACTTGAGCTCTTCTCTGTATATCGCCAGTGGCAAGAGGAGAAGGCCCAGAAGATCTGTAAAAGACAGGTTTGCTCAATCATTATCATGTTCTTCTGGTCACTTAATGCTTCAGTAGCCATTTTCCAGTGTGGTAGTGGTTCCATCCATAGAAAGTGTGGATCTAGAACAGTCTAAAATGTATGTTTGTATAAGTTTGAGTTAGACTGTATGTAATTACACAAACCATTCTATTCTTAATGCATTCACTAGTCTCAAAACATGGTCGCCTGTGAGTCATTTCTTAGTAACACACACACTCACACACACAGAGGGGCGGGAGGAAGGAAATTATGAGTATCCTTTTGAGTCAAAGCTGTGGTCTGAATTTGTATGGAATTTTTGCAAGTAAATAAAGGTCAAATAGTTCAGATAACTACTGTTAGCCGTTTTGGGCCAGCAATGAGGTGGCTTATCGCCCCAATCTCTCCCAAAGGAAGTAAAACATAGTCATCGTGTTCACCAAAGAAGTTGCATACATGCTCAAAGTTGTTTAGTAGTTATTTGATCCTTATTATGTTTACTATGTAGAAGTGGCTGACTAGATTGATTTGGGTTCTCTAAAACTTGATTCCAACTTTAATATGTGTAAAGGAACAGCTGCCTCAAAAAAATAATTCTATCTGATTATTAGATATTCCCCAACTTTTCAGGCATATATATTTCCTGAAGTGAGTTGCTAAAATTAAATGCCCTCTGGATCAGTAGTAGACAATATCCTTTTGAATCAGTAATTGCCCATCAATCATCATCACACTGACCTTTCAAAGGGTGGGAAAAGATTTTACAAGGTTTATTTTTGTGTTTGATTGTAGCTACATCATTATTTCTCCCATCATACGTTGGTCGAGAATTGTCTTGCCACATCCCATAGTATGGCTTGTACTATACAGATGGTTGTATACCATTTATAAAGTGTGCTTCCCTGTGACTAGAGTTTAAAGTTAATAGTCAATTTGGTGGTGGTTTTTTCGACACTAGGATTTTGAAGCTCTGTTCAGTACATTAAGTACTATGTTCAAGGTGTTAGCGTACGTATGCTAGCATGTTGAAGCTCTTCATCATATTTACAAGCTTGTGTTGTTTGTTGTGGTTCTTCTTCATGTGAAAAGAAGAGCTCATATATCTTTTTAAAGTAGATTCCTTGGATAATTGCTGCAGGAAGAAATAGAAAACAAAATAGAAGTTGCAGATGCATTGGCTGTTAAGCTTCTTCAACGCTTCAATTACTCTGTTTCCGCAATGAAAACAACCTCACAGCATCTATCAGAAGGTATTTTAATAGCCAATCTCGGAAAGCAGAAGAGAAAAAAAATGTCCGTCGGGATAACTAGGGCTACTGTAGTGTGGAGCTTTAGAATAAAGTTAAATGTTTGTCCTTGTGATATCTGATTCCCATTATTCAAAAATCTAGCAAGCTAATGCTGTTTTTTTTTAACTCAATGTTTGAATTGCACGCAGTACATGGTTTGCAGGTTGAACTTGGAGTGTTGAAAGGCAGGTTGACAGAGGTAATCAGTAATTGTGATGCATTGTGCAAGAGGATTGATGCAGAGGGACCAGAATCGCTGCGATCATCTATCAAACCATTTACAACAGCTTCCTCTGATACAGAAAGCAATAGCAGCAGCATGCATACTCTGCAAGGTAAAGCAGATGAAAAGCAATAGTGCCGAGGCCTCTCTTTGGAGCTTATAAAATGTTTCTATACCCCCGGTGTACATTACTTGTTTGAGCATTAATGACCCATACTTGTATCTAGTCCAACTGACTGATAGTTCAAGGCTTCAAGCACACTTGGAAATTGATTGCACAGGAAACATAGTCGGGAAATTAATTTCATAGCAAGCATGTGGATCGACTTCTCAGCTAGTATTGACCCGTTCATTTAATTGTACTTGAAATGTTAAGATTCACTGTGGTGATGCTATGTTTTTCCCCTCTAAATTATGATAGATGTCCTTCCTATGGATATTCAGGAGCTGTTATGGATTTGAGAATTTAATTGTACTATGCTGATTCTAGTTTTGAGCTGTTGTTTTTCAACTTGATTATGAGAAATCGCTGATGTATATAAGAATATTCGTGAAGAAATTGGGGGTATTCGGATAATAAAGTTTTGAGGGTGCGTACGAAAATGTTTTTCATGGAAAATAAGTGGGTTTTCTACTTGTTTTTTTGTGTTCAATTGGTAGATAATAATAATTTAGACAAATACTATATAAGGTGGGGCGGGGAGGTAGGTGTATGGGATGGTAGGGATGAGAGCTAAGGGGAGTGCGGTGAAGATGAATTCTATTAGAGGGTGGAGAGGATAAGATCAATGTGAATTGTGGAATGTCTCTAGTAGAGTTTGTTTCCCTAAACATTATTAGGTGAGAAGTTTGATTTTTAGAAAAAATATTTGACCAATCGAAGTTAAAAAAAAATGGAAGACATTTCATTCCACGACCCATGTTGTACAGTTCCTCCATGATTGAAAAATCACTATTGAAGGTGACTCAACTGCTAGTCTGCTACACAAGTTACTCCGCTGTTATATCTCCTCAATCTAAAAGAGACGAGGTTGAAAGGAGAAAATTTGTGAAAACGTAATTCTTTACGATTTGAATTAAAGAAATTAACTAGTTGAATACTCCAACTTTCGTTTTGATTATCTAGACTTCTTAACTTGATTTAAGTTGACTTTATAAACGATGTCCGATAGATCTAATGTGTGAGTTGCACTCACCGATAGCATGACGAAGTAACAAATAAAAAATTGAAAACATGTACGTATGTAAACTCATTGATACATTCGCGCGGTTTTGGAAAATATTAGTGCACTAATAAGTTTCAAACAATTAATAACAAGAGGACTAAGTGACGAATGAATGAAGATATATAGTCTGAAATTTGCGGAGTTATGGTGGGAGATATAATATAGCGATATACTATTAGAATTCATGTGCCTTTTGAGTAGTGGCGGAGTAAAAAAATATTGTGTTATTTAGGGTTTGAATCTGGAACTACTTCATTTAAATGAACACTCATTATCATTATGCCTATGTGTCCATGCTATGGCTACGCCCTTGCTTTTGAGGTTAGCGATTAGAGTAATGGAACAAGAAAAAGATGATAAAACAATCGTGCTTAAAGTCCTGAAATATATCTCTCAAAACCTTTAAATTTTGAAATTGTTTTAATTCTCTTAACATTATAAAAAAAGATGAGAGAAAAATACAAAGTAGGAAAAAAAATGGTTACACATCAATTGAACTTTTCATCGTCGCTTGACAATACATTTTTTTTTTTAAAATACAATAAGATAAAAATAAACATATAGTTGCACTAGAACACACAAAACCAAAATGTGGAAGATTTGGTGAAAAGCATAACACGTGATCAAGGCTGTTGTTGGGCATCAATATATCCAGCATCAACAAGAACTTTCTCTCTTTTAGCCAACTCTACATCTTCATCCACCATCATCTTCACCAGTTGCTCAAATCCCACTTTTGGTTTCCAACCCAACACTTTTGTCGCTTTGCTTGCATCTCCTTTCAGATTATCAACTTCCGTTGGCCGGAAATATCTCTTGTCAATCTCCACATGTTCCTTCCAGTTCAATCCAACGTACCTAAATGCTACTTCTAGAAACTCCTCTACAGTATGTGAATCCTCCGTTGCCACAACGTAGTCGTCTGGTTTCTCTTGCTGCAGCATCATCCACATTGCTTCTACATAGTCTCCAGCAAAGCCCCAGTCCCTTGACGCCTGTAAATTCCCCAAAAACACCTTGCTCTGTAACCCGATTTTTATCCTCCCTACAGCCCGGGTTATCTTCCTCGTCACGAAATTTTCACCCCGACGAGGAGACTCGTGGTTGAAGAGAATCCCATTGCACGCGAATATCCCGTACGCTTCGCGGTAATTCACTGTGTACCAATGCGCCGAGCATTTGGAAACGGCGTAAGGAGATCTCGGGTGAAACGGAGTAGATTCCGATTGCGGTGGCGGCGTAGATCCGAACATCTCCGATGATCCGGCTTGGTAATACTTGACGTGAGACCTTCCGGTAGCGGAGATGTGAGAACGAAGCGCCTCAAGGAGGCGGAGGGCGCCAGTAGCCACCACGTCGGCGGTGTAATCAGGGATCTCAAAAGAGACGGCGACGTGAGATTGAGCAGCTAGGTTGTAAATCTCATCAGGGAGGATAATATCGAGCCAGCGTCGGAGAGAACTAGCGTCGGAGAGATCAGCATAATGGAGCTTCATTTTGGCTCTGTAGGTGTTATGAGGATCGATATAAATGTGATTGATGCGTTGGGTATTGAAACTGGAGGATCTACGAATAAGGCCATGGACTTCATAGTTTTTGCTAATGAGTAATTCAGTGAGATAGGAACCATCTTGGCCTGTGATGCCAGTGATCAGTGCAATTTTAGATCTAGGAGAGTTGCCGGTGCTGCCATTTTCAGCTGCCATTTTTGTTGCCAGTTTGGATCAGCTGATTTTGAGACAAATGGGGGTATTTGTTTGTTTGTAATGAGAGGCAAATTTTAGAATTCCAAAATATCGCACTATATATAACACCAATGAAGACTATTAAAAAATTACTACGTATACATAAAAGATGGAGTCAATGTTCTAAAAGAAAAAATGAGAAGTTATTTATTTTCCTTTTTAATGAATTGAAATAAGAATTGTAAGATTTTATGTTCAAATTTGAAGCAAAAACATTATTTTTTTTCCATCCATTGTTATTTATTTTTCATATTAAAAATAAATATTCAACCAAAAGATATTTTATCCTTAAAGGACTATTTAATTGGGGAACAAAATATTTCACCACATGGAATTAAAATAACACAATAATGTCGTCTTTTACTAGTATAGGAAATGTTTAATATATTTTGAGAATTTACTTTTCTTTATGAGAGGTGGTTGAGTGAAGACTAGAAAAAATTAGAACACATAGTCAATGTTCTAAAAGAAAAAATGAGAAGTTATTTCTTTTCATTTAATGAATAAAAAATGACCTTCGTTGTTCTAGCTTCTGTTTTTTTTCCAGGAATTTTCAGTATAAGAAAAAAATAATCACATCCAATGATCTAGTGATTAACAAATTGGGTTGAAAATTACGAGGTTTTAAAATTCTGATAGAAGTAAAAATATTATTTTCTCCGTCCATTTTTATTTATCTATTATATTAAAAATAAGTATTCAACTGAAAGATAATTTATTACTTAAAACTCGTTTGATTGGAAACACGTTATCCTCAATATGGAATAAAAATAACACTACATTCCAAATTATTATTCATAGGGAGTCTTTACGTAGTAATGGATAGGGTTGTTCACAACTTAACTGAAATTGATAACCTGAATAAGGAAAAAATTATTCATTTATCAATAATGAATTATGATTTAGCGGTTTTGGTAACAATTTTTTTTATTATCGGATTATCGGTTCTTGATGGTTTGAAGTTTCTTCTTAACAGGTTAATCGATACCCGATAGTAAATTAATAAATTATATTTATATCATTTGGTATATAAAATCATTGACATAGGGTTTAGTTTCATACTTTAATTCCTAATTGTCTCAAACATTCGATTGTCCTACAATGTATCAATGCTTGATTTTGAGCAAGATGTAATTTGTCAATTCATGTGCCTGGTTCATTGAGTTTGTTATCTTGTTTTTAAGTGATTTTCATTTTTTTGGGTCACATCTTAAGGGTCAAAATGATAATTAAATCGATAATGATCGATAAATCAATATCTTAATAATTCTATAAGGATTTAACATATCACAAGCCGATAATCGATAAACTTCAAAACTAAACCAAACCAGCGACTAGGAAGTGTAGTGCTTAATTTAAGGGGTCTATCTGTATCTAAGTAATAGTATAAGGGTATTTTAGTGTAATTAACCCTAAATGAAAAATAAAAGGACGAGGACGTAATGAGGTGCAGGCGGTAAATATGAAAAGGCGTGTAACGATCTTTCAAGCAGCAGCCAAAATACAAATATGCTTCCTCCCGCAGCGGCGCAACGTCTTCGACTCTCTTATTTTTTCCACTCCCCAAACAACGATTTCTAGGGTTTTCATTCCAATCTCTGTTCCTCCCGATTTCTACTCTCAATTTTTTTTTTACTGAAACAACATTCCGATTCTTACTCGCATTATCAAGTTGATAATCTGAAGGCGATTTTGAGTGTTGTAGGGTAAATCAAGTGTCCGATAAAGTGATTTCTTTATGGGTTTGAAGAAAGCAAAAACGGTTTCTTGGGCTTCTGGACCTAATCTTTGTCAGGTATACATTACTCATTGAGTCTGTTTACTCTGTTTAGTGCTCAATTTTTTATGTTTATTTTTAATTTTTTATATACGACTATGGATTAAATTCACTGTTTCTTGTATACATAGATATAGATGTGTGTCTGTTGCAGAAAATCACAAAGATGAGTTTTCTTGCAGAATCCTACTGCATTGCCTTTTTTTTATTTTTATGGTTTACCGGTTCTTATGAGTTCTGTGATTTTTTTTGTTAGATTAGATTGGGGAAAGAAGATACTAACTAGTTTTGCTGCTTTGTCTTACCTGTATTATTTTCTGCTTGATGTTCTGTTATGAATGAGTGGCTGGAATTTAGGAAAATCTGGAAAGGGAAATTATGGATTTTGATACTACTAAAAGATTAGGACAAAAGAGTAAAGAAAAAGATCAAGATTAGGTAAATTCTGAAACCTAGCGGGAATCAGTTAATGGCCTTGAGATTATGTTTGATGAGTACCTATATGTTTCTTATATTGGATGTAGACAAGAGAAACTCCGGGTGACCAAGAATTGCTTTGAACAGTGTTAGGGTTTGTAAGGGTAGCAGCCATTGATTTTCTTTTCGAGCTTTGACTTAGTTGTTTACCTTTTCGTTGAAAGGTACCTATCACGCCCTAAATCCATGTGACTGGCACACGAAACACTAACTTACATGAGTGGACCAAACTCGTATAATGCTCCCCCCGACCACATTTGAACCAAATGTGGAAACATTTGAAAATTTTATACATTCTCAAATCAATCATGAAATGTTCTCAAATTTAAAACTATACATGAATCATTTCATAAGAAAAATAAATGTGTTTTTCCATGTATGTCACGTACACTCCCATTATTAAGACCCAAGTTATCTATGGAGCCTCTATACAATGGAATGTAATTAAACTCTCGGGACAACTTTTGACTAAAGAAAAAGAAGAACATAGTAGTTAACACAAAATAAAAGTGGAAGAAGATCATACTAGGCTAACACGAAATAAAGGCATAATGCATACATGTGCCCTTTAACTTGGCCTCATTGCACATTTATGCCTTTCAACTTTGGTGTGCATAAATAGACACTTAAACTTGTATAAAGTTGAACAAGTAGGCATATGAGTCCTCTGTGTGACATAATACACGTAGGACTCAAATTGCCATGTAGCATGCCAAGTAGGATGCGTGTGTCTATTTGTTTAACTTTATACAAGTTTAAGTGTCTATTTGTGCACACTCAAAGTTGGAGAGCATCAATGTGAGCTGAAACCTACTTAAAAAGTATATTTATGTATTATGCCCAAAATAAAAGTGGTGCTTTAACATGTACCTCAGGAAGAAAGTAACCTTAGCAATGTCCACTCATAACATGCCATGCCTCATTCTTAAATATGGAAAAATAGTGGGGGCCTAAAAGGTTTGAGTACACCTTCACAATACTCAATAAGAATTATCGACTCTCTTTCATTAAAAGTTGGGGACAACTACTCACCCTGCAAAGAGGTGGAACCAACCAAGACCGACTGAAAATGAGGTTCGATCCAGAGGGAGAGCGTTTGATGTGATTCTAAGAGCCGAACGAGAATCAATACCATAAAGAAAAGTCGAAGACTTTATTAGGGAATCAATTCAAGTATTATTCGACATAGAACAAAATGCACTAAATTTTAAATCACAATATATTTTATAGTTGAATTGCAGGATCAAATTTATTTCAACTCAACCTTATATACTTTCGATTCCATTAACAAAATAATTTAATTAAATCATTAAATTCCTTTCAATTGAATTGAAACATAAGAATCACTTTCGGTTCCTTAGGCCTAAGCTTATTCAAATATTTTATACCTTTCATCAGTGGCGGAGCCAGAAATTTTAATAAGGGGGTTCAAAATCTGAGAAGTAAACATACGAATTAGTGGAAGGGGGTTCGACATCTATTATACATGCCTAAAAAATAATTTTAACCATATATAAGTAGTAATATTTTTCGCCAAGGGGGTTCTGCTGCCTCCGCCCCTACCTTTCATGGGTAGTACTATACTAGCACCGACACAAGATCCAAAGGTCAAGTAGGTGATCAATACTGCGAAAAGTATCATAGAACCTACTTGCTCATGTCATGTCATCTCATCGTAGTGTCACAGAGTCCATGCATACACTAACACGTGTAGGTTCAAGGTGACAATTAAAATTTATCCGAAGCCAATCTCGGTGAACACAAGTAACTCCCAAAATATTTAAATATGTCAAAATAAATATATGGCCTAGTAGCCTTAAAAGATATACTTACATCACATGCTGATGTTCATAACCAATCCAACTCATTTAAAAAGAATCAACTATAAGATCTTTTCCTCAAGAGAAAATTTACGACTCAAAATATTCAACAAGTGCTATTTCAAATCATTTGGCTCTTAGAAGCATAAATACTAATGAATGTAAATTCTTTATAGCAGATAACACTTGGGTGAATATTTTCAAAATCACTCTCAAATCAATCGTGAAACATTTTCAACTTTAAAACAATACATGAATCATTTCATAAGAATAATAAATAAAAAATAAAATAAATGTGTTTCCATGTTATACTCCCCATTATTATGACCAAGACAACTATCTATGGAGTCTAATATACAATGGAATGGAATTAAACTCTTGGGACAATTTCTATCTAAAGAAAAGAAGGAACACACGTATTACATACTCGTGTCTACTGTAGTTTGATCCACTTAGTCCAATGTATGTCCATGGACTATGTACTTTCTCATTTTTTGCCAACACTTGAATTTTACTCAAATCACACATGTTCCCAAGTTGTAAAGGTCTATTTGAGTTGACTATTAAATCTTTGACTACTACAGAATAATTTCAACACCCTCGATGCAGAATATCATATCTGTAACTCATGAGCCTGCAATTTTCGTCCAAGCACTTTATTGTAAATATACCCATTTCATTATGAAGGTCACCAACGATCTTCCTTTGTCTTGTTTCTGGTTTCTAGAATCTTTCTTTCTTCACCAGCATCTTAAGGTGACTTTTACGTGTCCCAATTCTCCCCCCACTTAGGACTTAGGAGTAGGTCCAATTCAAACTTGTACTGTGTCACTCAGAGATTCTGCTAAGTCATCATCTCTCAGGTACTTCTTGACCATTTACATGTTCAACGTGTTATAACAAGTTATGTTATTCTGAACTAAGAAATCTCACTTTACCATTTCCATATTCCTCACCAATCCTTGATTTTCTACCTTTTGTCATCACAGTTGTATTGCTTTTTATTCTGATAATAAGGTACATGTGTGGATGATGAGATCAACACTGGGAGAGGAGCAGGTTTATTTAAGTCATGTGTTTGTGCCATTTCGGCCAAGAGATTCTTTAGTGGGATGTAATAGATTAAAAGAAAGATGCAGCTTGATGCAGATCATATAAAATATTCATTAAAAAAGCCCAACTTAGAATCATATCAATTCCCAACCCACTAGGTAGTCCTTTGACAAGAATTGTTCTTGGTCCTATATTGTCTTATATTTTGTAGAGATATCAACAACATTCCTAATAACTGGTAATGCTAGGAGGAGAGTAAGTGACTTGATAAATGTTATTGACGTTAACATGTTCCTTGCTTAAAAGTGCATCTTCTTGCATAGGTGCTTGTTCTTAACATGTTTGACATAGAAGTTACAATTGCAAGATCTGTAAACATAGTGAACATGAAGGAAAATGATGAGTTTATGCTCTACGATTTCCAAAGCCTATCCCTTAGCTTGAATACTGTCTTCTCCATTTAAGCTCCAAAATTTGGCAATTTCAAGTAGAATACCCCAACCCTCTTACTGGTTTTCCATTGTTTTGTGCTTAAAACTTTTTCTCTGTCAATTCATCACACCTAAAGGATTGCTGAGAAATGTTTCTGTTTGTTGTCTAATGTCCATAGACTCTACATGCTTCTAACCATTAATTGCACTTGTAAACTCCATCTCAGTCATACGAAGTCATAAAAGAAATAAATTGGGATGAAGATTTAGTCACCTTTCTCCCTTTGGAGAGAAGATGAGCTCCTGATTTGGTGCCTCTTCACAAGACGCACCCAAATGTTTGAGTTGTTAATTGAAAATTGTTCCCCACTTTTTCAAGGTAGAGCAAACATGAAGAAGTGATGTTGTGTTGTTGCTGTATATTTTTTTTCCAAGGAGATATTTCAAGTGTAGTATAAAGGACATGTCAATTTGACATGCTTTCAGGTTTACTTGTCAAGAACATTAATTGCTTTAGTTTTTTCCAATTTTTCCTTAACAAGTTTGCATATTTTACCATTCAACATTATCAGGTAAAACATTATCAAGAAGAGGATTGCCCATCAAAAGTCAGTAGGGGATCTCAACATCATCTTCAGCTACAAGGGAGGCTTTGTTACAAATCTTTGGCTAAATGGAAATGCCCTCCCAAGGTAATCTAAGTTTTAGATGATAGGAGGTGACTTTATATGCATAGTTTCTGCACACATTATCGTAATAACCAAGTTAATGTTGTTATTTGTAGTTTAACTTGAACGAGAAATGGCGTGTGGTTGCTGGTGAAGAAAGTAAAGAAGCAGGAGATCAGGAGCATAGGGAAAAGAGAGTGCTTGAGGTGGTTTTTCCTTGTCGATCCGCAATTCCTCCGAAGTAAGTAATTTTGGACTATCTCTTTGGTTTATAGCTTCTTTGTATCAATTTACTTGGGTTGTAATCCATTGTTTTGCTTATTGCCGTACAGTCCTTGCACCTCGTTGGATCTGGACCAAAATTATGATGATAACCAAACTCCAGCAATCCGAATCATTCCTATTGAAGAAGAAGCAGATGTAGAAGTTCCATCCCAAACCATCAGCAGCAAATCGTCAGATGCATGTCTACCTAACAGTGCCTCATCATCTTTCAGTTTAGTTACTTCTCAAAAGCTACCTGCTAATGAAAAATTACTTCCCCAGTCTTTATCAACCATCCAAAATCCCAGGAAACCTTCAAGCAACTCTCCTCCTTCTCCAAAATGGCCTTCTAATGTTCAATCTACTCCATATCTTTCAAGATGTCGAAATCTGAAGGGATCTGACCAAACCAAAGTTTCTCCTAAACCACCAACTATTCCCCAGTATCAGCCGACATTTAAAAATATCAGCACTCAAGAACAGACTGAAATTTATCCAGACCAATCAGCTAATCAAAACTATGGGCCCAAATGTCAAAGAATATGTGAAAACCAGAATATTCCCCAGCTCAAGTCTGAAGTTTCTGGCATGCCACCTGCTAAGCACAACCCTGTCACCCAGAATATTCCTGGTTTTGAGGGTGATTTGACAGTTGCTATAGCCACAGCTGTAGCTGCTCTTGCAAAAAGTCAAGAGCAGGATAGTCTGATCGATACCAACTTATTGGTTAGGCTTCTCCTTAATCCAAAAGAAATACCAAAGCTGATGAATGATCATGGATTGGCTACCAATGCCAAAACTGGTGCTGCAACAATTGATTCTCTCGTTGCTGCCATGTCTAGGCCAGTGGATCTACCGGTTCCCTTGCCTAGGACAAAACCCGATAAGGTAATTATCAAGCCCATTAATGAATACCAAGCTCCCCATGCAGGATCTGGACCAATTTTTGGGCCAAAGCCAATGGCAAAATCTGTGCCCTTGACGATGACTAAGCCTGAAACATCTGTGAAAAGTAATTTGGTTAATGAACAAAGGGCCCCTCCTCATGTGGGAACTGCAAACATTAGAGAGAGTAAGTCACTAGCTCACCCCACTTCAGACCTAAATCTGGAAAAGATTAAGAAACTGATTAACAAATATGGAGTACCTGACAATGTAGGAGGAAAGCCCTTGGTTAATTCTGAGTTGGTTCCTTCTTCTTGTTCCAAATATGATGTGGTTTCACCCAATGTTGGCCATACATCCCCTTTCTCCTCAATGACTAGTCCTACCCCTCTTCACAAGGATATCAATTACTGCAAGTCCTTGATCAAGCAACATGGAGAAATTTGTGAGTCTGCAGTTGATGATCGTTTGCAAAATACCAATCCTCGTGGTAATTATACACGGGTGCCAGGTTTGTTAATGAACCAAAAACCGATTCAGTGCAGTTTGACGCGTTGTGTTTTCTTTAATGAACCTAGGGGATGCCGTAATGGTTCCTCTTGTCCCTTCCTGCATGATATATCCGGACAAAAGAGGTCTGGGGGGATTTTGGAAGCTCGGGATTTTAAGAGAATGTCGTAAAGTGAGGACATGACTCAAGGGGTATTTCTTTTCTTTTATACAGGAAACTAGTGACAAAAGGCAACTGTACAGACAGCTGTTAGAACAAAAGCACTCCCGTTTGAGGGAAATTTTGAAAAGCAGATCTTTAAAACTTGGATTAAAATTTTAGAATCAGACCTGGCTTTTATCTGAAAATCTTGAAGGAGTTGTCCTTTGAAACTTTGAAGTTGGATGAAGCGTTTTTTGCCTTGGACAATAATTCTCTTTCGACAGGTTTTGAAGTCGTTTTTTTGCTCTCCTAATTGCAATTACAATCCAGTATATTGACCCCTCCCTCCCCTCACTTTAAAAATGAAGAAGTGACCGTTTGATATCAATAATAAATTTAAGATAATTAAGTGGGAATTGATAAGGTAATGAAGGATTTGATAGACCGAAGTTTATTAAATTCTTGTGAAAATCGTACTAAATCGAATAATAATAATGGGATAATGGTTGACATTTGAAATAAAGTTTGGTTGGAGGAAATGTTGCTTGGCCCCACCACTGCTTTAACAGGAAAGAGGAAATAAATAAAGGCAATTCCTTTTATCTTCCCGACAACTTACTTCATGACCAGAGTTTGTATTGACGAATGGTTCAACTTAAACTACACTTTAGAGTCGTCACTAACATGAATTACCTGAAAATAATGCATTTTCAGTCGAATGAAGCAAAGATTTAACTGGGGTTCGCGTTGGAAAAAGAGGGATTCATTAGGTGTGAAATAGATAGGTCAACCTTGGCGGAGGAACTTGATCTGAAAAGAAAAAAGGTTCATAATTAACTATTATATTAATACAAACGAGAAAGAGATAGATTCATCTCGCTTTCAAATGACAGCTTGCACAGATTCATTTGGAATCCCCCAATATGCAATGAACAACAATTGATTCGGAGTTGCAAAGTAGCTTGGACTGCATATTTAATGGCAGGGGTGGATCTAGGGTATCAAGTTTGGGTTTTTGGAAACAACTTTTGCATAAACCTTATGCTTCCACTCAGTCCAATGATAGTGAAGAAACACACACTTAACTTGCTTTTTTCCCCCAATGATAGTGAAGAAACACACACTTAACTTGCTTTTTTTTTTCTTTCTCCTTGGACACGTATAAATAAATTTTCTTTTTTAATTTGAAATATTGAAAGTTCATAAATTTTTGGATCCGCCTTAATAGACTAAAAGCAACGTTGCAACAAAATGTTCGACTATGGTCTATGACCTAACAGACACATATTGGGACGTTAAAGATTTGACAAATTCTAAGTTATGGGTTTGTGAATTGTGACAGGTCTTACAAAATTGCTGCTTTATAAAACCTGAATAACCATGTTAGTCCTCCGTTCAACCACTTAAATTTGGCGATTATAATTCATGTATTATATGTGTATAATAATATATAGTAATAATTTTTATATATAAGTTAGAAAAAAGTAAAAAGTGAATTCTACTGGCTATCTGTGTTTAGATTGTGACACATTGCCATAGAAAAAACAGAAGAAACTCCCCCGTATTACTTTTCAGTTGTCCGATAAAAGTTTAGAAGTAGACACAAAGGATAATAAGCAAACTGGAGTCAACTTGTCTACGACAAAAGTCAATTCTACTTGAGTCAGTTGTAGAGAACTTGAAACTCAGAAAAGGGACATATATAGGAGCACAAAACTTTTGCTCATAAGTAGCCACATAGTCAGTTGTAGAGAAGACAAGTTGATATTTGATTTGCTAATCTAATTGGCTGAACTTAAGTCAGGACAGAACATGCATGAATTTAATGTTGGTGGAGGAACTGGATCGAAAAAAAGAGGGATTCGTTAAGCTTTGGGTTGATAAATTAAACGAGAAAGAGATAGATCAACTTTGGTGTAGGAACTAGATCGAATGACAGCTGACACAACTTCATTTGAAATTGAGTGAAAAAAACTTACATATTTCATATTCGTACAAATATAAAGAAATCATAGTTTCCTACAAATTCTGAATTCCAGAAACTTGAGACTTGAGTTGCGGATCTAAGGTATGGAGTAAGGGTTTCAGGAACAATTTAAGCATGCATACTATAGTCACTAAGATTTGATCTTTTTCCTTTTTCCTTTAGAATATATATTCAAATGATTGCGTAATTCTTTTTCTCATTTATTTCTTTATTCGTTTATTTTTTCTCAACTTTTTTTTCTTGTTTCTTTTTTTGTTATTATTTATTTTACTCATTTCATTTAATTGTTTTTACGTTTTTATTTGCTTCCGTCTGTAATAATATTGTAACTGATATCATTAAGATTACTTACATTCATTCATGTACAATCAATCATCAACATTATGCAAAGTAAAAATAGAATAAGTACATAGGAAAATAATAAAAAGTGACATCAAATTGATCTCGCGGGAATAATTTATTTTGTCCAATTTTATACATATATCTACCCCTTTCTCTGAAATAATTTAAATATGTTTGTGATCCTTAATTCTTGAAAAACTTACATATTTTTTTTAAAAATCACTTTATATAATTTTTATTTATAACAATTAAATAAATTTGTAGTGTTTCTATAATGGACACGGACTATAAAATAAACAACACGTCAACTTGAAGCTGCTCTCTATATAAATTACCACGCTGCTGTTTATTTCTCCACCCAAAAAAAACGACTCAGTTCCTCTCTGCTTCAATAATGGCTAATGGGAGTGTAGTTGGGTTCGTCCGTTTATTACACTTTTTTCTTGTCATGTTTCTGATGATATGATTCTAATTTCTTGATTTTCCATCATTCTAGTACTTGTTATTCTTCTGATTTCATCAAGATTATTATCAAGATTGACACTGTTTTTTTCCTCAAGATTGATGAAGATCTTAAATTAAAAATTCAAAGAAAATTAAAGATGTAGGCTAATGCTTTAGATGATTTCACCTTTTTTTTGGGTGTTGGTGGGTAGGCGGGGACGACATGTACAATATGCAGTGCCTTGACGTTTCTAATAATCAAGATTTACTTCTTCTTGTTATGTTTCTAGTACTTATCAGTTGTTTTTTCCTGATTTTTCATCAAGTTTGACAGTGTTTTAGTCTAATACATTATTTTAATCAAGATTTAGTCAATGATTGATGAAGTCTACTTCTTCTTGTTATGTTTCTTGATTTTCTATCATTCTTGTACTTATTAGCTGTTTTTTTTCTTCTTCTGATTTTTCATTGAGTTTGACCGTGTTTTTTCATCAAGATTCTGAAATTTAAAGATTTAGTTTAATACATTATTTCACCTTCTTCTTTTTTTTGGATGTTGGTGGGTAGGCGGGATGACATGTACATTATGCAGTTCCTTGAGATGATTATTAAGATCTTAAATCTCTCTCTGTGTCTCATTAGTATTGGTGATTTCAAGATTTTCAGTTAAGTAAAAAAAAAACTCTCCTTCTCTTTTCTCTGGCATTAAAGTAAGCTTCCTCTCTCTATTTCAATGGATATTCCTATTATGATTTCAAGATTTTCGGTGAAGTCAAAGAAACTCCCCTCTTTGAAACTCTCCTTCTTTTGATTGCATCTTAGGTTCTTTAGGGTTTTATGTTGGAAAATTTGAATTCTTGATGTTTCTTGATTGTAATTCTCAATGTAATTAATATTCTTTTGCTTTACTGGTTTCATATGTTCTAGAATTTACACTATCTTTGTGATTTTTTACCAAGATTCTACTATGTCTTTTCTTTAGTGAAGAAAGTTGTCCGATGAATGTTTTGGTCACTACTTTTTAGGCTCTTTTCTGGGGTTGTAATTGTTTGTCGAATCTTTAATAGTGAAATACTTGGTTAAGATCATATATAGATTTCTGGGTTATTTATTGTTTTATTTTTCGTTTAAAATATACCAAGATTGAATGGTTTCTCTTTTGTAATCTGCTTCACTTTTGCACCATCAGTAGCATAGTCATTCAATTATAGATTTTTTGTTTTCAGGCTTGTTCGCAGGCTGCTGAATTCAATGTCAAGCTGAAGCAACTCAACAAGAGGTTGTCTACATAGATGAAATTGATAAAATAACTAAAAAGGTCCAAACACCATTATATACTCTATGAATTTGGATAATTCATTTTAAAGTAATCATTCTCATCAGTCATCTGTGTAGGCTGAGAGCCTGTATCTGGGAGGGCGTCCAACAAGTGATGTTGAAGGAACTGTGAATATTTATTGCAAATATTTTCATCTGTTCATTCCAATTGCCTATCACTCTTGTACATATGTTTACAAATTCATATCTGTAGTTCTCTAACTTCAAATGTGTTCTCTTTTGAAACATTTTTCTAGATGGTCAAAATGGGTTAAATATGGGTATCCATATTGATCCATAATAGATCACTTAGTTTTCACTTCCACTCAAAATTCTTAATTGTGCTAAAAAATAAAAATAAAATATTAATTTTCAAACTTAATTGAAAAAACAGATTTTTTTTTTGTTTTTGGAAAAAAAATAAAAAATTAGGGGTAGGTTTAATTGGTGGAAGGGGGGCAAAAAATGCAGGCAAACAGTTTTGTGAGAAAGACACTTACCACTTGCTATTTGGATGGTAATATAGTTTAGTGCTTTTTAGAATCAATTGGATTAAGTTGGGGGTGGAAAACTAATTTCTACGAGGAAAGAATGTTTGGCCAAGGAAAATCAGATGTCAGACCTATTCAACAAACAAGAAACAACACTTCTTAGCTAAACTATGTGTTGGGAGTAGGAAGTCAAGTCAAATACTGCTTTATATGCCTTGCATTAATTATCTACCAAGGCTGTGAAGTTGTACTCGTGTTGTTCCTGTATTGGGACTAGGAGCTTCTTATTGATCCTACTAAAATGGTTGTAGTCTTTTTCATATTATAGATCTTGTTACATAATCAACACTGGCCTGCCAAATATTTCATTTTCCTTGTTAAATGGTTTAACCTTTTCCCATTTGTTGTTTCTTGTGTTGTTCCCGTCTTGGGTCCAGGAACGTCTTATTGACCCTACTAAAATGGTAGTAATCTTTTTTCGTATTATAGATCCTGTTGCATAATCACCATTGGTCTGACAAATATTCCATTTTCCTTGTTAAATGGTTTAACCTTTTCCCATTTGTTGTTTCTTGTGCTGTTCCTTTCTTGGGACTAGGAGCTTCTTATTGACCCTACTACAATGGTAGTAATATTTTTCGTATTATAGATCCTAATGCATAATGTCCCTAGGTCTGTCAAATATTTCATTTTCCTTGTTAAATGGTTTATCCTTTTCCCATTTGTTGTTTCGTATGCTGTTTGGGATTGGGACTTAGGTGCTTCTTATTAACCCTTACTAAAATGATGGTTATCTTTTTCATATTATAGATCGTATCGCATAATCACCATTTGTCTGCCAAATATTTTGAGACCAAACATGTTTGGCAATTGCACTGTTCAAGTTGTTTTGTGCAATGCTGTTTGATGGGGGAGTCAAGTCAAATACTGGTTTATATGCCTTGCAGCAATCATTTATTACAAACATAAACTCGAGAAGGTAAACATCACATGGCATGGTATTTTTCTCTTGTATCCATTTCTTACACTCATTTATTTGCAGTACCTAATTCCTAATGCTCTATCCAAATGTGCAGTTTGAGTTAGCTTGACTCCATTTTGCAGATGACAGGCAGGGACAAGGACTACATATATATGGCAACTTCTGATTTGCTAAATGAGCAAAGAGGGGTTTAAACTAAATGTTTCTGGATTGGCAGTGAAATGGTTTGACCTTTTCTCATTTGCTCATAAGTATCCACTGAGTCAGTTGTAGAGAAGACAACTCAGTTCCATATTTGATTTGCCAACCCAATTGGCTGAACTTGAGTCAGGACAGAACATGCCTGAATTTAATTGGAGTCTGTGTTTGGTGGAGGAACTGGATCGGGAAAAAGAGGGATTCATTAAGCTTTGGTGGAGGAACTAGATCGAATGACAGATTCATTTGGAATTAAGTAAAGACTTGCATATTACAATGAACTGCATTTTATTCAGAGCTGCAAAGTAGCTTGGCTTGCATATTATTATGATGTGTATAACAATATATAATAATTTATGTATATCGTTTAGGAAAAGTAAACAATGAATTCGATCAACTATCTATGTTAAGATCCTGACTCCTCGCCATAGCGCAAATAGAAGAAATCTCACACTGAGGTTGCACATATATCTTGTTTTTGGACATATTGTATCGTGAGACTGTAAATAGGAGCACTTGTACATCCCCAAACACAAAGGATAGTAAGCAAACGAACTGGCGAATCGGTTAGACATAACTGGATCCAAAAACTATTGCATCTTCAAGCATGTCTTCTCGTCTCTCATCTGCTGGTATCTAGAATCTTTCTTTTCTTCACCATCATCTCAAGGCGACTTTCAACTGTCCCAATTCTAAACAAGTTTGCATATTTTACCATTCAACAAGTAAAACATTATCGAGAAGAGGATTGCCCGTCAAAAGTCGGTAGGGGATCTCAACAACATCCACAGTTACAGAGGACGAATCAAAGTATTGTTAGCTCATCATTTGAAGAAAGACATTGCCTGAAGAAGTCAAAAAAGAGACTTTCTTACAAATCATGATAGGAGGTACCTTTATATGTGTAGTTTCCACACACATTGTCGTAATAGCTCTTTTAATGTTGTTATTGGTAGTTTCATTTGAACGAGGAATGTCATGTGGTTACTAGTGAAGAAAGTAAAGAAGCAGGGGATCAGGATCATAAGAAAAAAAGAGTGCGTTTATCCTTGCGTCGGTCCGCAATTCCTCCAAAGTATGTAATTTATGGATTATCTCTTAGATTTATAGCTTTCTTTGTCTCAATTTACTTGGTTTTAATCCGTTGTTTCTCCTATTTCCATACAGTTCTTACACTTCATCAGATCTGGACCAAAGTTATGATGATAGCAAACTTCGGTTATCTGAACCATTCCCATTGAAGAAGAAGCAAGTCTCATTTCAATTAGAACCAAGCAATATATGCTGAAGAAGCAGATTTGCTCTTGATGGTTTGGGATGGTGCTAATTGAAATGAAACTTCTATATCTGTTTCTTCTTCAATGAGAATGATTTTAATAAGTGACTGAAATCTCACAGACATATCTTAACTAAACTAAGGTCCTATTATCCTTGAACTAATTTTTTATTTGTAGTTTTGAACACCTTTTTGACTTACGTGACAGAAACTGCAAAAACAAATGGTCCAGTAAACTAGAAGTTCAGAGATACTTTTGCTGCCTGTAATGAATCTTTGTTCAAGAGCCAGAGAGGGAAGAGATGGGGGAGCCTTTTCTTGTCTACGTGAGGTTTTCCCATTATTAATAAAATTATTATTATTATTATTATTACCGTATCAAAAAAAGGGAAACTGCTATTTTTTATTTTTGTTTTTGTCCTCAAAAAGGTTTACCCCCTCAATAAACAAATAGACACATTTTTCATTTGCTTTTAATTTATAATCGTGGTGCTTAAATAAATTCATGCAAACCTCAATTAGTTTCAGGAAATACTGGCAAGTTATATTACTAATAATTGGTTATATCTTATAGATAATTTATTTTCATTTTCTATTTATGAGTTTTGAATGATAAATGTTTCAAAAAATGTCTTCCCTTTTCTTAAGCAAACATGAAAACAAAATTTATCTTTCTTTGTAAAATTTCATAAAAATTAATCTGTCTTACCGTTTACAATTACTTTTAATTTGTCTTTTACTCTCTCTTCATTTCTACTTGTCACAATTTGACTTGACACACCCATTAAAAAATAATTATTCATATAGATATTTGGGAGAAGGGACGGATTTACCCCCGAACTTTAATAAATGGTACGTCTATGCCCTCCGTTATACTTTCCGTCCACATAAGCCCCTGCCGTCCAATTATAGGTACACACATACCCCTCTCACTAACGGCCCCCTCATTTTTTACACGTGTCTTAAATCTAATCAACTACCCGTTTGACCTTTCTTTTTAACCCATAAACCAACTACCCGCCCCATAAACCCAATACCCACCCAATTTCCTCTAAAAGGAATCCTAATTAAAAGACCCAGAATATGATGTTGAAATTGTTGGTGGTGGTGCTGATGATGCCGGTGTTTCAACAAACACCTCATACTCCTCCTTCAGCGACTCACACCTATACCCATAATCATACCCATATTCCTCAGCGGCTTGTAGCTCAACCCTGGCTGCCTCCTCTGAAGCCAAAACCAACAACCTCTTGATCTCATCCCTCCTCGCCACCGAACGCCTCCATTTCCGTCTAACCATAAAACCTGACACTGGTCCAAAAACCGCCATGAACGCTGCCACCACCAAGCTCGAGAGAAACCCTAGATCCCCTCCCACGAGCATTTACACAAACCCACAAACAACAACAGATCACATCCAAACCCTAATCCTTCCAAATTCATAGAGCTCTATACCACCCCTCCACCGATCACGATGTTGAAAATACTCCACCACACAAAGATCAAAACTTTGCATGCACACAGAATTCAATCAACCAAAATTGTGGAGAAATCGAGAGAGGAAAGTGCAATAAAGTCACTGGAAGAGAGAAGATTCAGACCCAAAGAGAATTTTTTTTCTCCTAGAACGAGAATTTAGGGGATTTTTTAAAGTTTGAAGTTTAGGGGAAAATTGAAAAAGGAAACTAAATAATAAGATATATCTTAGAGGAAATTGGGTGGGTATTGGGTTTATGGGGCGGGTAGTTGGTTTATGGGTTAAAAAGAAAGGTCAAACGGGTAGTTGATTAGATTTAAGACACGTGTAAAAAATGAGGGGGCCGTTAGTGAGAGGGGTATGTGTGTACCTATAATTGGACGGCAGGGGCTTATGTGGACGGAAAGTATAACGGAGGGCATAGACGTACCATTTATTAAAGTTCGGGAGTAAATCCGTCCTTTTTCCCTTTAAACTATAAATACCCCAAATCCTTCATTCTTTTCACTCACAAAAATATTATCTTCTACTCTCTCAATAGTTCTCAA
>NW_006238946.1:1137482-1159806 GCF_000226075.1 Solanum tuberosum
ATCACATCCAAACCCTAATCCTTCCAAATTCATAGAGCTCTATACCACCCCTCCACCGATCACGATGTTGAAAATACTCCACCACACAAAGATCAAAACTTTGCATGCACACAGAATTCAATCAACCAAAATTGTGGAGAAATCGAGAGAGGAAAGTGCAATAAAGTCACTGGAAGAGAGAAGATTCAGACCCAAAGAGAATTTTTTTTCTCCTAGAACGAGAATTTAGGGGATTTTTTTAAAGTTTGAAGTTTAGGGGAAAATTGAAAAAGGAAACTAAATAATAAGATATATCTTAGAGGAAATTGGGTGGGTATTGGGTTTATGGGGCGGGTAGTTGGTTTATGGGTTAAAAAGAAAGGTCAAATGGGTAGTTGATTAGATTTAAGACACGTGTAAAAAATGAGGGGGCCGTTAGTGAGAGGGGTATGTGTGTACCTATAATTGGACGGCAGGGGCTTATGTGGACTGAAAGTATAACGGAGGGCATAGACGTACCATTTATTAAAGTTCGGGGGGTAAATCCGTCCCTTCTCCCTAGATATTTTACCAAACTATTCTTTATTAAATGATGTCTTGAAAAATAATTTGGAAAATAAGTATTTAATGTTGACAGTAAAACATGAAAAAATATTATCTTTTTTTAATAAATCAAAATTGACAAGTAAAAAGAAAATCTATTTTAGAAATAAGTGACAAGTAAAAGTAAACCGAAGGATAATAATTACGTAGATATAATTGATAGTGGGTCATATATAAAGGATCTATCCGTAACTAAGTAGTAGTATAGGGGTATTTTGGTCTAATTAACCCTAAATGAAAAAAAAAAAAAAAAGACATGTCGCAATGAGGTGCTAGGCGGTTAAATACGTAAAGGCAGGTAACGAATCTTTCCAGCGGCAGACGCAAGACATATTACAAACATAGAAAGTACATTACTCACTCCCGCAGACAGAAAATCCATTTTCTTCACTCACCAAAACGAGAAATTCTAGGGTTCCAGGCTTCTCTTTTGTTGATAAACTCCGATCTCTGATTCTGTTTCAGAGTTGCATTGACAGATAATCATCTTGAAAAGGGGAATTTTGAGTGTTTCATCATGACTTTGAAGAAATCGAGGAAGGTTTCATGGGCTCCTGGACCTGATTTTTGTCAGGTATACACAGCATTTCTTCATCGAGTCTCTGTTTAGTGCAAGAGTTTTAATGTTTATTTTTATTCATCATAAGTTTTTCATAGATATAGATGTGTGTCTGTTGCAGAAAAGCACACAAATGAATTTGCTTGCAGAATTCTATAATTTTCTCTTGCTAGTTTGGATTGGGGAAAAGATGACGCTAACTAGTTTTGATGCTCTGTTATGAATGAGTCGCTGGAATGTAGAAATTAAGGATTTCGATACTCCCAAAAGACAAGGACAAAACTCAAAAGAGTAAAAAACTGAATTTTTATAAAATTTGAAACATAGCGGGAAAGAGGCAATTGCCTTTGAGATAACTATTTGAGACTTTGAGTCCCTATATGTTCCTTGAGTTACCTTTTGGTCGTCCTAATATAAATCCACATGACTAGCATCCGACACACTAATTGATAAGAGTGAACCAAATCCGCACCCCGACCGCATTTGAACCAACCGCGAAAGCCATTTGAATTTTTTTTATACATTCTCAAATCAATCCTAAAGTGTTATCAAATTTAAAGCTATAGATGAATAATTTCATAAGAAAATATGTGTTTTTCCATGTATGTACACTTCCATTATTACAACCTTACACAACTACCTATTTATGGAGCCTCTATATAATAACCATGTATAATTAAACTCTTTGGGACAATTTGTGATTAAAGAAAAAAGAACATATACTAGCTAACACACAATATAAGTGGTGCCTCAACATATACCTCAGGAATAGAGTAACCTTAGCCCTGTCCACTCATCACTAGCCACGCCTCATTCTTAAATATGGAAAATAGAGGGCCCTTAAGGAGGGTTGAGTAGTACACCATCACAATACTCAATAAGTATTATTGACTCTCGTTTACTAAAAGTTGGGACAACCATTGGTGTTATCACCCTGAAAAGAGGTGAAACTAACCGAGATCGACTGAAAAGGAGGCTCAATTCATAGGGAGAGCGGTGGATGTGATTCCAAGAATCAAATGAGAATGAATACTACAAAGAAACACAAAGAAGTGTCAACCCACTTTGGTAGGAAGTCAATGCAAGGATTATTTGACATAGAACAAAATGCATTAAATGTCAAATAATAATTTATTTTACATTTGAAACGAAGGATCTAGTGTAAATTTGTTTCAACTCAACCTTACATACTTTCAATTCCATTCACAAGATAATTTAAATAAAATCATTAAATCCCATTTCAATTGAATTGAATCATAAGAACCACTTTCGGCTTCTTAGATCTAAACGTATTCAAATCTTTTGTACCTTTACCTTTCCTTGGGAATAATATACTAATACCAACACAATATCCAAGGTCAAATAGGTGATCAACTTTGTGACAAATATCATAGAACCTACTTGCTCTTGTTCAAGTCATCTCCTCGTAGTGTTGCACGAATCGACTCAACCCTATTAGGTAAAGTCTACGTATACACCGACAAGTGTAGTTTCAAGATGACAAACAAAATTTATCTGAAGCAAATCTGGATAAACATAATTAACTCCAAAAATATTTAAATATGTCAAAAACAAATTTATGGCATAGTAGCTACTTATAGTAAATCATGGTGTTCATAACCAATCCAACTCATTTTGATAGAATCAAATGTAAATTTTTTTCCTCAAGTTATCAAAGCATATGTCAAATGAAGATTTAATACTCAAAATATTTAACAAGTGTTATTTCAAATATTTGTCTCTGAGAGAGTTGATATTTCTAACAACTCAACTTTTGGAATATATATAATAAAGTCATTGAATTTTGTTTTGTATCAATAAAATTACTCAACTTAGACCTTTGAGATATCATTATTCACTAAATAGTCTTTTTTTTTAATCCCTCTTCAAAAGGGTTAGTGGTTGTTGAATGCATCTGATTTGCTAATTGAGCTATCGAGGCACCTAAATGCTTGAGTTACATTTGTGCTGTTAGTGTATATTTCATTTCCCAAGGAGATATTCTAAGTGTGTAATATCAAGGACATGTCAAATTGACATGCTTTCAGTTTTACTTATCATCAAGAACATTGATATGCTTTAGTTTTTTTTCCAAACTTCTCCTTAACAAGTTTGTATAATTTGTCACTCAACAGGTAAAACATTATCGAAAAGAGGATTGTCCATCAAAAGTTGGCAGCGGATCTCAGTTAAAGCAGACGCATCAAAGCATTGATAGATCATCATCTGAAAGAAGATATTGCTTGAAGAAGTCAAAAGAGAGACTTTCTTCCAAATCTTTGGCTATATGGAAATGCCCTCCCAAGGTAATCTAAGTTTAGATGATTGGAGTTGCCTTTATTTGAATAGTTTATGTACACATTGTCACAATAACCCCATTTATTGTTGTTACTTGTAGTTCCATTTGAACGAGAAATGGCTAGTGGTTGCTGGTGAAGAAAGTAAAGAAGCCAGTAAGCAGGAGGATAGGAAAATGAGGGTGATTGAGGCGGTTTTCCCTAATCGGTCTGCAATTCCTCCAAAGTAAGTAATTTTTGGATTAATATTTCTTGTGCTTATAGCTTTCATTGTCTTAATTTACTTTGGTTTTAATCTGTTATTTTTCTTATTTAATTTCCATACAGTCCTTACAACTTGTCTGACCTGGAACAAAGTTATGATGATAACCAAACTCCAGTAATCCGAACTATTCCTATAGAAGAAGAAGAAGTAGATGTAGAAGTTCTAACCCAAACCATTAGTAGATGTCTACCTAACAGTCCATCATCATCTGTCAGGACAATTACTTCTCAAAAGCTACCTGATAATGGAAAGTCGCTTCCAGAACCTTTGTCAACCTTCCCAAATGCCAGAAAACCTTCGAGCAACTCATTTTTATCTAAAAGACCGCCTTCTAATGTGCAATCTACTCCAACATATCATTCAAGATGTCAAAATCTGAAGGGGTCTAAGCAAACCCAAGTTTCTCCTAAACTACCTGTTAGTTACAGCTTTGTTCCCCGGTATCAACCGACATTTAAAAGTATCGGCACTCAGACTGAAATATTTCCAGACCAACCAGCTAATGAAAACCATGGGGCCAAGTATCAAACAATATGTGAAAACCAGAATATTCCCCAGCTCAAGTCTCAAGTTTCTGGAATGGCACCTGCTAAGCACAACCCTGTCACCGAATCTCCATCCACACATGATTTGACAGTTGCTGTAGCCACAACTGTAGCTGCTCTTGCCAAAAGTCAAGAGCAGGGTAGTCTGATCGGTACCAACTTATTGGTTAGGCTTCTCCTCAACCCAGAAGAAATACCAAAGCTGATGAATGAACGTGGCATTGCTACCAATACTGCCATGTCTAGGCCAGAGGATCTACTGCTTCCTTTGCCTAGGAAAAAACCCGATAAGGTAATTAACAACCCCATTAATGAATGCCAAGCTCCTCTTGCAGGATCTGGACCAAGCTTTGTGCCAAAGCCAATGGCAAATTCTGCACCCTTGATGATGACTAAGCCTGAAACATCCATGAGAAGTAATTTGGTTGTTGAACAAGGGCCCCCTCCAAGTGTAGAAACTGCAAACACTACAGAGAGTAAGTCACTAGCCCACCCCACTTCAGACCTAAATCTGGAAAATATTAAGAAACTGGTTAACAAATATAGAGTACTTGACAATGAAGGAGGAAAGCCCTCAGTTAATTCTGAGTTGGTTTCCAAATATGGTCGTACCACCTTGCAGCCTAAGCTGTCGATTTCACCAAATGTTGGACATACATCCCCTTCTTCCTCGATATTGACTAGTCATACCCCTCTTCAGAAGGATATCAATTACTGCAAGTCCCTGATCAAGCAACATGGAGAACAATATGAGTTTGTGGTTGATGAAAGCTTACAAAATACCAATCCTCATGGTACTACATGGGGGGCAGGTTTGTTAAAGAACCAAAAACCAATTCCGCGCAGCTTGACACCTTGTGTTTTTTTTAATAAACCTAAGGGATGCCGTAATGGTTCCTCTTGTCGCTTCCTGCATGATATATCTGGTCAAAAGAGGTCTGGGGGGACGTCGGAAGGTCGGGATTCGAAGAGAATGAAGTAAAGTGGGAAACATTAATATGACATGACTCAAGAGGTATTCTTTTCTTTTTAAACAAAAGCACTCCGTTTTGCCTTTCCATTGAGGGAAATTTTGAAACGCAGACGTTTAAAACATTAGAATCAGACGTTCAAAACATCAGAATCAATTTTTTGTCAGGTATACCCAACATTTGAAAAACTTGAAGGAGTTTTCCCTTGAAACTTTGAACTTGGATGAAGCATTGTTTTACCTTGACAATATTTCTATTCTGACAAGTTTTGGTATAATCATTTTTTTATCTCCTAATTGCAATATATTATAGCCCTCCCCCACTTTAAAAACTAAAACATAAAAGTGATGTGCTGTTAATATCAATAATGAATTCAACATGTTAATTTGATTTATACTATAAGGTATGGAAGCATTTGATAAGAACAAAGTGTATTAAATTCTTTGAAGGTAGTGAAAATTGTACCAGCGAATAACAATAATAAGATGACTACATAGAGTACCTGTATAAGTTTAGTTTGGTTGGAGAGAAATGTTACATAAGAATTGAGGCCACAATTTCCTACAAATTCTGAATTCCAGATACTTGAGACTTGAACGGGATAATATTCTGCTTTCACATATTGTTTGATACTTAGGCCATGGTTTTGATCACAATTCTTTTAAAACATCCTTTTACATCATTTAATCTAATTAATTTAGATTTGTATAGTATGAATCTCTTTGAAACACACTTCAATTGATATTTTAATTAAATATTTCATAAATTAATAACTACGTCATAAACGATGAAAAAAATTCATCCTAGCAGCCTTCGTAACGTTTCAAATGTTGTATAGTCACTAAGATTTGATCTTTTCTCTTTTTTCCTTTTTACCTTTTATTACCTTTAAAATATGTTTTCAAATGATTGTGTAATTGTTAAAGGACTTTATATGTTTGGAAGTCGGAAATCATATTGATAATACAATATTTTGATTTGATTAATTTTTTTTTTAGGAAAAACTAAGCTCAGGTCTCATAAAAATAAATTAATTACAAACATATATCCCCATATAATTATGTCTCCTAATTAATTACTGAAAAGGTCACATTTCCTTGTAGCTTTAGTTATTTGACTCTTTTTTTTAAAATTCTTTTACTTTTTATTTCTCTATTTTTTTATGTTTCTTTATTCATTTAATTTTTTTCTAATTGTTTTATTCTTTATTTGCTTACATCATAATCTATTTTTTACTCAATATTTATTTTATATACTTCCTTTCTTCTTCTTTTTTTCTCATTTATTTTTTGATAAGTCTACTTTTTCTCATTTCATTTAATTATTTTTACGTTTTTACTTCTGTTTATTATAATTTGTAAAATATAATTTGTATAACTGTTTAAAGCTCAAATGATTGTGTTCGTATAAATTCGTTATTTAAAGTTTTATCATATCGTATAATTCTGAATTTCGTATTACTCAATTATACAAAATACACGCAAATTATACTAATGTGCCCGCAAATTATATAAACGAGGTGCAAATAATACAAATTATTGTCCTCTCTCGCTCGCCTCACCTATAGCTACGTATCGTAATTAGCAGATTATAGCTATGAAACGTAATTAAACTATTTTTTAATAGCTATATGCGAAAGTTTCCATTAAGATTTCCTATATTCATTCATGTACAATCAGTTATCCGCATAATGCAAAGTAGAAATAGAATTAGCGCATAGGAAAATATATAAATATAAAAGGTGCCATCAAACTGATCTCGCGGTAATAATTTGTTTTGTTGAGTTTTCAAATTTATAAAAAAAAACATATATGTACCCCCTCTCTCTCTCTCTCTCTAAAATAATTTAAATGTGTTTGTGATTGTTAATTCTTGAATTTTTTATTTTTTTTAAAAATTACTTATAGCATTAAATAAAATTTAAACATCAAAAAAGGCGGGGGTAGGGGTGGAGTAGACAATAGTACAAGGAGTAATATTTTTAAAAACTTTCTATAATGGACACGGACATGAAATAAACAAGCCAATTTGAAGCAGCTATCTATATAAATTACCCAAACGCATTCCACTCTTTATATAACCCAAAGTCCAAACGCTGGCATTAGAGTAAGCTTTGTAAAAGAAACTCTCCTTATCTTCTCTCCCTGCCATCTTTCTCTCTCTATTTCAATGTTGATTTCAAGATTTTCGGTGAAGTCAAACAAATTCTCCCTCTTTTGATTGCATCTTAGGTTCTTTAGGGTTTTGTGTTGGAGAATTTGAATTCGTGATGTTTCTTGATTGGAATTTCACAATGTAATTGATGTTCCTTTTGCTTTAGTGGTTTCAAATGTTCAAGAATTTACAATGTCTTTGTGATTTTTTACCAAGATTCTATAATGTCTTTTTTTTAGTGAAGAAAATTGTCTGATAGATTTTTTACTAAGATTGTAATTGTTTGTGGAATCTTTAATAGTGAAATACTTGGGTTAATATCAAATAGATTTCTGGGTTCGCCTGTTTGGAATTGACAACTTCTATTTGTCTTGTTATGTTTCTTGATTTTCAATCATTCTAGTACTTACCAGTTTTTTTTTTTTTCTGATTTTTCATCAAGATTATTATCAAGATTGACAGTGTTTTTTCATCAAGATTCTGAAATTTATAAGTTTAGTCTAATGCATCATTTCACCTTTTTTTTTTGGTTGTTGGTGGGTAGGCGGGGGATGGATGACATGTACTTCATGCAGTATCTTAAGGTTTCTAATAATCAAGATGATTATCAAGATTTTGTCAATGATTGATGAAGATCTTAAATTAAAATTTCAAGAAACTTAAAGATTTTGTCACCTTTCGTTTTGTCAATTTTGTTTTTTTTTGGATGGGTATTGCCTTGAGATTTCTAATAGTAAAATATAAGTTCTCAGGGGTGGTTTACTTGAACTAATCTCTGTGTGTCTCATTCGTATTGTGATTTCAAGATTTTCAGTTAAGTGAAAGAAACTCTCCCTCTCTTCTCTCGTTGGCATTAAAGTAAGCTTCCTATCTCTCTTTTTCAATGGATATTCGTATTGTGATTTCAAGATTTTTCGGTGAAGTCAAACAAACTCTCCCTCTTTTGATTGCATCTTAGGTTCTTTAGGGTTTTATGTTGGAGAATTTGAATTCTTAATGTTTCTTGATTGTAATTCACAATGTAATTTATATTCTTTTTGCTTTAGTGGTTTCAAATGTTCAAGAATTTACAATGTCTTTGTAATTTTCTTATTAAGATTCTACAATGTCTTTTCTTTAGTGATGACAGTTGTCTGATGGATGTTTTGGTCACTACTTTGGTTATGGTATGTAGTACCAGAGGGGCTTTGCAGTTTTATAAAGGCCTCATCTATTCCAATATAACAGTAGCTCTTTGAGGGATTCAGGGATGCACCATTTCACCTATTCAACAACAAGAAACAAAACGTCTTCAGCTAGACTACATATATGTTGGGAGGGGGAGGTCAAGTGATGATCTCACTGCATATGGACTCATATCTGGATTTGTGAGGCGGTTTCCAGTTTTAGTGAGTTTATCTTCACTGGATAAGGATCATCTTGTTCAGATTTGTCTACTCTTTTTGCCTTTTTGCAATGTAGTTTCTAGTTTCACGTTTTCATTATTTAATCAGCTTTTTGGGAATTCCAACTGTGCTTAGGAGGTTGATGACCAACCTTAAAATAGTCATATTATGATGAATCCTCATAGTATTTGTTGAGATGATGTCCTAATGAAATTGGCCCAACCAGAGTGAACCACCCCCGACTTTTAAATGTGGTTTTGAACGATTGATTGGATGGGGAACTTTGGGAGTTTGTTCGTTTTGCTTTTAGGTGCTATCATGGACTGTTAGCTGGCATTAAGAAGGGAAGACTAGTAAACTCAATATGTTTTGTTAAAGGTATCCTCTTCTAATATTTGCCTTTTCTATTTTTCTTTGATCTTTTTTTCCATGTTGACATCAGTAAAATCATCTTTACCCCTTTAGATTTGGAGCTTGAGGTGCTGCTGCCACCTGCCAACAATTACATTATCAAACCTTTTCAAATGAACCTCCATTTTTGCAGATTCTTTGCATTCATAGTCTAGATCGGAAGTACTCTTGAACTTGTAGCTTAGTATTCAGATATCTGATTTAAGTATCTTGACCTAGTTAAATGGTAAAATCTTACTATAGTAGGTTTATACATGGATAGAGAAGTCAACAAACTTATGAAATGAAAAGTGTGAGGGTGTGTGTTTGGAAAACATCATTTAAACGTGTCTTGAAGAGTCTTTTTGAGGTTCAACTTGCATGCCTTGAGAAATTATTTGTTTATGATTTTTGGACTACCGGGATAAAGAAAAAAAATATCTAGACCGCATGAAGATGAAAGAGAAAATTTGAAGTTGATGTTCTCTTTTGCTTTTCACATTTCATATTGCTTCTTACTTCCTATTTTTCCTTTTAATTGTGGATCCTTATTTTTGCTCTCACAGAACCCAAAAATGCTCTTTGCAAGCAATACAGGCAATCAACTTGAATAATGTAAGCTTTTAGTACAGTGTTGTTTAACTTTAACGTATGATATTTCATCCTCTGAAAAGGAAGTTTCTTTGTCTTTATCCCAAACACATTCACAGGAAAAAAGGGAATGTGAAGAAGAAGAAGTCATTCTTGAAAAAAAAAATCAAAAACAAAATGATACTCCATTATGATGCATTGGATCAAATTCAGTCTTTGGATCCAAATGTAATTTATATTCTTTTGCTTTAGTGGTTTCGTATCAAGAATTTTACGACGTCTTTGTGATTTTTTACCCAAGATTCTATAATGTCTTTTGTTTAGTGAAAAAAGTTGTCTGATGGATGTTTTGGTCACTACTTTGATTATGGTATGGAGTACCAAAGGGGCTTTGCAGCTTTATGTAGGCCTCATCTGTTCCAATATAACAGTAGCTCTTTGAGGGATTCAGGGATGCACCATTTATATTCATCTGTTCATTCAAATGGCCTATAACTCTTGTAAATCTTTATACAAATTCACATATGTAGTTCCTTGACTCCAAATATGTTCTCTTTTGAAGCATTTTTCGAGATCAATAATTTCACTTGTTGAGTTTATCTTTATTTCTTCTTCAAATTAGAAGTGTACGTGAAGAGCTCGGAAACATCCACGTGGCAATACTATTCAGGTATACTGAATTTATTTAATGCCTATTTTATCTGCTTTTTCTATTTAAAAATTGCAGGCTAACAATTTTGTTGGAAAAACACTTACCACTTGCTATTTGGACGGTAATATAGTTTAGTGCTTTTTAGAATCAATTGGATTAAGTTGGGGGTGGAATACAAATCTCTACAAGGAAAGAATGTTTGGCCAAGGAAAATCAGATGTCATTCACTGACCTATTCAACAACAAGAAATAGAAGGTCTTCAGCTAGACTACACATATGTTGGGAGGGGGAGGTCAAGTGATGATCTCACTGCATATGGACTCATATCTGAATTTGTGAGGTGGTCTCCAGTTTTAGTGAGTTTATCTTCACTGGATAAGGATCATCTTGTTCAGGTTTGTCTACTCTTTTTTGCCTTTTTGTGATGTAATTTCTAGTTTCACATTTTCATGATTTAATCGGCTTTTTGGGAACTCCAACTGTGCTTAGGAGGTTCATGTCCAACTTTAAAATAGTCATATTATGATGAATCCTCATAGTATTTGTTGAGATGATGTCCTAATGAAATTGTCCCAACCAGAGTGAATTACACCCGACTTTTAAATGTGGTTTTGATCGATTGATTGGATGGGGAACTTTAGGAGTTTGTTCGTTTTGCTTTTCAGTGCTATCGTGGACACTTAGCTGACATTAAGAAGGGAAGACTAGTAAACTCAATATGTTCTGTTAAAGGTATCCTCTTCTAATATTTGCCTTTTCTATCTTTCTTTGATCCTTTTTTCCATGTTGACATCAGTAAAATCATCTTTACCTCTTTAGATTTGGAGCTTGAGGTGTTGCTGCCACCTACCCACAATTAGATTATCAAACTTCTTCAAATAAATCTCCATTTTTGCAGAGTTTTTGCATTTATAGTCTAAATCGCAAGTACTCTTGAACTTGTAGCTTCGATATCTTATTTAAGTACCTTGACCTAGTTAAATGCTAAAATCTTATAATAGAAGGTTTATACATGGATAGAGAAGCCAACAAACTTATGAAAATGAAAAGTGTGGGGCTGTGTGTTTCTAAAACATCATTTACACATGTTGTGAAAAGTGTTTTTGAGGTTCAACTCGCATGCCTTGAGAAATTATTTGTTTATGATTTTTGTACTACCAGGATAAGGAGAAAAAATATGTAGGCCGCTTGAAGATGAAAGAGAATATTTGAAGTTGATGTTCTCTTTTGCTTTTCACATTCATATTGTTTCTTACTTCCCTTTTTTCCTTTTAATTGTGGCTCCGAATTTTTTCCCTCATAGAACCCAAAAATGCTCTGTACAAGCAATACAAGCAATCAACTTGAATAATGTAAGCTTTTAGCTCAGTGTTGTTTAGCTTTAACGTATGATATTTCATTCCTCTGAAAAAGGAAGTTTCTCTGTCTTTATCCCCAATACATTCACAGGAAAAAAGGGAATGAGAAGAAGAAGAAGCAATTCTTGATTAAAAAAAACAAAATAAAAAATTATACTCCATTCTGATGCACTGGATCAAAATCAGTCAATTTACAGCGAAACAATTTGTTTTGACGTTACAGGTTAACTTACAGTTTACCGAGAATGCACTTTGAGTTATTGTTGAGGAATACATTGCCAAAAACACTGGTGCATGAGGCTTAAAATTTATACTAGAAAGTATACTGACTGAAGCCATGTTTTGAGGTATTGCATGACATTTGGCATTAATTCTGGAAGAGCTTGGAAAAATATTTCACCCATTTTACTCTTATCACATTGAGGCTACTAAAGGGAGGAGATATGTCACCTTTTATTTGAGAGTATGAGGTACCTGCTTTTGAGTATTACTTTCAAAATTTTACATGAGCACCCCATGAGTGTTGAATAGCTATGTTATGAAGAACTTTGCCCAAAATGAACCTAAACAAGACTTTTACCTGTCTTTTGAAACGTACCTAAATATTGGTTTCGAAGGCTCGTATTTCATTGTCAAGGAGACTACATGGTTTCTCTTTTGTAATCTGGTTTACTTTGCACTATCAGCAGCATAGTTATTCAATTATAAATTTTTGGTGTTCATGTTTGTTCGCAGACTGCTGACTTCAATGTAGAATCAGCTCAGCAAGGGGTTGTCTACATAGATGAAGTTGATAAAATAGCCAAAAAGGTCCAAAATTTGTTATATACTTTATGAATTTGGATAATTGACTTTAAAGTAATCATTCTCATCAGTCATCTGTATAGGCTGAGAGCCTTAACATTGGCAGATGTATCTGAGAAGGACACCCAACCGCGCTGCCAATGATGCTTGAAGGAACTGTGAGTATTTATTTCAAGTTGTTTCTTCTGTTCATTCCAATTGTCTATTACTCTTGTAAACATGTTTGGGGGTGGAAAACAAATTAAAGTGGGTATCCAACTGCTGAAGATGTTTGTTTAGTGTTTTCTAGAATCAATTGGATTAAGTTGGGAGTGAAAAACAAATTTATATGAGGAAAGAGTGTTTGGCCAAGGAAAATAAGATGTCAGATACAGACCTATTCAACAAACAAGAAACAACACTTCTTCAGCTAAACTACACATATGTTGGGAGTGGGAAGTCAAGTCAAATACTGGTTTATATGCCTTGCAACAATTATCTACGAAGGCTGTGAAGTTGTTCAATAGCTCATCACCGCTCTTTCTAGATGCCGACTGCTCTTTATATTTTTTTTATATAATAATTTGCAGATAGCTAATGATGTCCTTTTTATCTGTGGTGGAGCTTTTGTGGTTTAAAGAAGGCAATTTCAGACATGTGTCAAGCTCAATTAATTTCATGAAACACATTTAGGTTAAGTGATATATTATGGTTCAGCTTTATCATTCCTTTACTCCCAGATGACAATATTCTTCAATTGGATTTGGAGCACCTGTTCAAACTAACATGAGAATTGGTGGTCTAACTGATGCTGGAGTTACATCATCACTTCTTTTCCGGATCACTATTCTGTAAATCTAGTGATTTTATGACTCTTTATTCTCGTGAAATTCTTAAAATAAAATGCATCAGAAGCATTTGTTTGACATTGCTTTCTGTATCCCGGTAGAAAGTGATGATCTCACTGTGTATGGACTCATACCTGAATTGGTTAGGTGGTTTCCAGTTTTAGGAGTTTGATGCATATTTTGGTCACTACTTTTAGGCTCTTTTCTAGGGATGTAATTATTTGTGGAATCTTAATGGTGAAATACTTGGTTAAGATCAACTATATTTCTGGGTTCTTTGTTGTTTTTATTTTTCCTTTAAAATATACCAAGAGTTGATTGCCTGTTGTTATACTGTTGGATGCTATTTTTTTCCTAATATATATGAAGATTAATAATCAGTATGTTGCTATGCTCTATAGTTAAGTCGCTACAGTGGCTTGGTCATAGCAGCTAGAACTTGGTTGTATTGTGTGTGACTTTTCCTTTTTCTGTTTCCTCACTCTTAGAGCTCTGCTTTTCCTGTGATAGACAAAGAATTTTCTTCAGAAATGTTGGTTTCCTTTTGACTAGTACATTCGTGTTGGCACGACACTTGTTAAAGTTATTATACTGATTGAAACTTTACTAAGTGATTGTTGTTGTTATTTAATAATAATAATGTTATTCATTATTAATATTAATATTTTTTATTTTCATTATTATCTTTTCCATCTGCAGCCAATTAAAACTGCAAATTGTTTCCTTTTGTTGGTAGAGACTAGGGAAAACATAGACTTTTGGAGGACCCAAAAAAATGGCGAATTTGTCTATTTCAAACATACTCGAGAAGGTAAACATCTCATGGCATGGGTATCTCTCTCTCATTATCCATTTATTACACTCAATTGTTTGCAGTACCTAATTCATGTTGCTCCATCCAAATTTGCAATTTGACTTGGCTTGACTCCATTTTGCTGATGAAATGCAAGGACAAGGACTAGAGACATATGACAACTTCTTATTTGCTAATTGAGTTAAACAAAGAGGGGTTTCAACTTGATGTTGAGCTTGAAAGGGAAGTTATCAAGTGCAATTTTGCAGCAGCTTGATGATGCAGTCGATAATGTTTCTGGATATGCTGTCAAATGGTTTGACTTTTTCTCATTTGTTGTTTCTTATACTCATGATGTTCCTGTCTTGGGACTAGGAGCTTCTTATTGACCATACTAAAATGGTTGTAGTCTTTTTCATATTATAGTCCTTGTTGCATAATCAACATCGGCCTACCAAATATTTCATTTTCCTTGTTAAATGGTTTAATCTTTTCCCATTTTTTGTATCTTGTGTTGTTCCTTTCTTGGGACTAGGAGCTTCTTATTTGACCCTACTACAATGGTAGTAATCTTTTTTTGTATTATAGATCCTGTTGCATAATCACCATAGCTCTGTCAAATATTTCATTTTCCTTGTTAAATAGTTTAACCTTTTCCCATTTGTTGTTTCTTGTGTTGTTCCTGTCTTGGGACTAGGAGCTTCTTATTGACCCTACTACAATGGTAGTAATATTTTTCATATTATAGATCCTGTTGCATAATCACCCTAGGTCTGTTATTTCGTTTTCCTTGTTAAATGGTTTAACCTTTTCCCATTTGTTGTTTCTTGTGCTGTTCCTGGCTTGGGACTAGGTGCTTCTTATTGACCCTTACTAAAATGATGGTAATCTTTTTCATATCATAGATCCTATCGCATAATCACCATAGGTCTGCCAAATATTTTGAGACCAAACATGTTTGGCAATTGCACTGTTCAAGTTGTTTTGTGCAACCCTGTTTGATGGGTGAGTTAGGTCAAATACTGGTTTATATGCCTTGCAGCAATCATCTACGAATGATGTAAAATTCTAACGAGCTGGACAGTACTTGTTCAATAGCTCATCACTGTTCTTTCTAGATGCTGACTGCTCTTCATAATTTTCCATAAACTAATTGCAGATAGACACTAAAGATTTCTTTTTTATCTGCGGTGGTGCTTTTGTTTAGTTTAGAGAAGACAATTTCAGAAAGGTAATCTGTCAAACAAAATTAACTTCATGGAACACATTTAGGTTAAGTGGTATATTATGGTTCAACTTATCATTCCTTTACTCCCAGATGACAAGATTTTTCAATTGGATTTGGAGCACCAGTTCGAACTAACATGAGAACTGGCGGTCTAACTGATGCTGTAGTCACATCATCACCATTGGAATCTGTGAGGAGATCCCTGTGAAAATTATGAAGAGCATAGTTCTATCATTAGCTATTTTATTCTGGAAAAGAAGGAAGCAACAAAAGAAGACTTGGACTCGGAGTCTGTGGCTCCGGCAAGAGCCTTGTGCTTGTGATCTCAGTGTCTGTTTCTTTTCAAAAAAAAATTGTGAATTCTTGTATATAAAGTATTAGAAAACGTGCAAAGCTAATTGGGGTTCCTTGTTCAAAAGAAGGCTTTTTTGAAAACCTAGATTTTAAAACTCCGAACCGAATGTTTCTATTAGTTCCCCACCGCCTTTTCCGCAGGACACCTGATCCAATCCATTTTGATTTCCAGGATGGTGCTTTATGCAGTTATATTTGTACAATTCCTCCAACATCCCCACCCCACCCTACCCTCCCAAAAAAAGGGGGAGTTATCTCTTGTTATATCATGTGAACTAGAGATTCAATATATTGTGATGGTACGGTGAGGTTTGCTTTGATATGCTCACCCTCTTTATTCCTTTTCTCTGCTGCAACAGGAGATAGATGGTATTTGCATAAGTTGGACACAGCATTCTGCAATCATAATAGAACATCAAGGTTCCTCTGAGGAGATTAATCAAATCTTTGGTTATGACAGTAAAGTTTTTTCATGAAAATACTTGCTCAGAGCATCTACCTTAGCTCACCCCGAATTTTGGTTATAATAATCTTTCCCCATTTAATGAGCAGTTTCATTGTCAATACTGTAGTATGAGGTAAATCTGCTGCGTAGGGAATCATTCATGGTAAAGATATAAACCAATCATGTCAATGGCAAGGAGTAAATTGAAGTGCTTGCTCAGAAAACAAAACGCAGCACTAGTGCATATACATTGAGTTTACATATTCATGTTAAGCATTTCTCATGAATACAGTTATTTTTACAGTAGGTATTTTCAAGTAATTAGTCACTTGAGGGTCAGAATGGACCTCGCTTGTTTCATCAAGATACCTTAGTGACGTCTTATTTTGATCATGTCCAACAGGTGCGGCTGAAGAGTGAAGATGCTTGAAGGAACTGTTGAGTATTTATCGCAAATTATTTCAGCTGTTCGTTCTAATTGCCTATTACCCTTGTAAACATGTTTACAAGTTCATGTATGTAGTTCCTGAATTTCAAATGTGTCCTCTTTCTAAGCATTTTTCTGGGATCAGTAATCTCACTTGCTCAGTTTATCATTATTTCTTCTTCAGATTGTAAGTGTACCTGATAATAGAGCACGGAAGCATCCACGTGATGGCGATGCTATTCAGGTATACTGGATCTATTAAAGCCTCTTTTATCTACTTTTTCTTTTTTAATATTGCAGGCAAGCAGTTTTGTGGGAAAAGCACCAACCCTGGCTAATTGGATGGTAATATAGTTTAGTGCTTCTTAGAATCAATTTGATTATGTTGGGGGTGAAAAAAAAAATCTCTACTGGGAAAGATTGTTTGGCCTAGGACAATCAGATGTCAGACACTGACCTATTCGACAAACAAGAAACATGACTTCTTCAGCTAAACTACACATTTGTTGGGAGGGGGAAGTCAAGTTAAATACTGGTTTATATGCCTTGCAGCAATCATCTATTACAAACATATACTCGAGAAGGTAAACATCTCATGGCATGGGTATTTTTTCTCTTGTATCCATTTCTTACACTCATTTATTTGCAGTTCTAATTCCTAATGCTCCATCCAAATGTGCAGTTTGACTTAGCTTGACTCCTTTTTGCAGATGACAAGCAGGGACAAGGACTACAGATATATGGAAATTTCTGAATTGTTAAATGAGCAAAGATGGGTATAAAGCGCTGTGCAACATACTAAAATATTATGATGATAGCAAACTCCAGTGATCCGAACCATTCCCATTGAAGAAGAAGCAGATATGTAGAAGTTTCATTTCAATGCTCAAAATATTTAACAAGTGTTATTTCAAATATTTGTCTCTCAGAGAGTTGATATTTCTAAAGATCACTCAACTTTGGGAATATATATAGTAATGTCATTGGATTTTGTTTTGTATCAATAAAATTACTCAACTTAGACCTTTGAGATATCATTATTCACTATTCTAATCCCTCTTCAAAAGGGTTAGTGGTTGTTGAACGCATCTGATTTGCTAATTGAGCTATCGAGGCACCTAAATGCTTGAGTTACATTTGTGCTGTTAGTGTATATTTTATTTCCCAAGGAGATATTCAAATTGACATGCTTTCAGTTGTACTTATCAAGAACAGTCATATGCTTTAGTTTTTTTCCAAATTTTTCCTTAACAAGTTTGTATAATTTTACCACTCAAAAGTTGGCAGCGGATCTCAACATCATACTCAGTTAAAGAGATAGAACAACCTTTGTGGAGGAACTGGATCATAAAAAATGGGGATTCATTACTTACTGATTAGGACTTGGGTTGACAACTCAAATGAGAAAGAGATAGATCCAGCATAGCTTTCGAAACAACTTGCATAGATTCATATGGAATTGAGTAAAAACTTGCATATTTGTTCTGGTTTGTGGTGGCGCCACATAGACGGGCCTAAGGTTCTCTTTTATAGATATACTAGACTAGAAGCTTAAGTTAATCTCAAATTAAATGAATAATTTTTTCAAACTCATAATTTTATATTAATCCAATTTCACAACAATATTAAAGCATCTATTGGTTGCTAATCGAACTTGCACTTAAATACTATATATAAGCAGATTTCTAAATTCAATGAAGTTAGTCCAGTTATATTACAGTTTTCCAGAAAAAGACTTGAAACTTAAAACTGAGCAGGGTCGAACACAAAACCTCAAGTAACATTACCTTTGTTTCTTATAGTCAAGCATCTTAAGTTCCTTTGCTGATTTCTTTTTTCTTGCTCTTAGTACTTTCTATTTTACATGGCATATCTGTCTCAGTGTTCCTTGTTCAAGAACTAATTAAGAGAATAGAATCTGGCTTGGTAAATAGATGTAACTCATACACTTGCATCTTTCCATAGTTCCGTTAAACGATCTTGTAGTGTATATTTTGCACCTTCCAATGGTATCATATGTTAGCAACACAGTTCTGAAAATATGGGAATATTCATATACTGTGCATATTATATCTTTAATATCTCGCCTTCACTCTCAAATGCTGATTTCCTACCTTTTTTAGGCTGGTCGACCGTATTATCCTGTGCGTACAGGCAGAAGGGACAGTAAGGAGTGATTCTTTGATAAGGCGATGGCTGAAATTCAGCGACCAAATGGGAATATCATTGAAACTCTTAGACTATTTTCGCTCAGAGGATTTGATGAGAGGGAAACAGTGGCCCTCCTTGGTAATCTTTCTAATCCCGCTACTTTAATCTTCATTCACTGCACCTTTTTTGGAATATACATATTCTGAAATTCTATTATTTTTTCTTCTTTTATCGCACATAATATTGGGAGGATTGGTTGTCAATTTATTCGGCCCAGGCTCAGTAATTTCACGGGGACAGGTTTACCTGATCCAACAATTCCTCCAGACTTTGTTGAAGAGTTGAGGCGGAAGTGTCCAGACGACAACAACACCATCAGCAATGTGTTGAATGATGAAGATACAGTTACAGCTAGGGGTCTGAGTGTATCAATTGGGACATTAGATAATCACTACTACAAGACTTTAATGAGAGGAAGAGAGCTGCTGTTTGCTGATCAACAGTTGATGGCTAATGAAAAGACTGCTGCAGCAGTTACAGATTACGCTATTGATGATGGCATTATATTTAGGACAGAGTTTGCTCATGCCATGGCTAAACTGTCCAATTTTGGTGTTCTTAATGGATCCCAAGGATCTAAATTCATAGATTAGATAAATTCATGACTTTTCCTAGTGCTTGGATCATGGCACACACATGTACAGAGTGAATTGTTTGTTTGGATGAATGCTTAGATCACTATCTGATTTTTCTCATTATTGCATATGTTTTGTATGTACATCAGTCAACAAATATGTGTGTCTGAGGAATTGCACTTAGGTAAATCAAGAAAAAGAATTGTTTAAATCAAGAACTTGTCAAGATTTGATCAAAAGTCGATTATATTATATAGAAATAATGCTGTGAGCCCTTTCTTTTCCCCGAAGCAAATACTACAGGAAAACCCAATATCTGTTGGTACAAGCTAAGTTGATGCCGACAAATTAAACAAAAAAGCGTAAAGATTTTCAAGATAGTTGTAAAGATTATTATAAACATGAGATTATAAACGACGCAATCGGATTTAACAAATATGTACGTATGTATGTCAATATAGCATGAAACAAGAATACAAACAAAATCATACCTTATTGTTGTTGCTTTGTTGTAGAACGTTAATTCAATGAATTGAAATCAGATCTGAGGATAGGAATTGAAAAGAGATGGCTGAAGTTGTTCTTCTTCATCTATCTCAATTCCCTATTCTCCTCAGATATGGTATCAATCTTTGAACTCAGATGTGGCTTCAAACAACGAAATTCTTCCCTTATACCTTCTCCCCTATTTATAATACTGCAACAAAACCTATAAAAAAAAAACTATTTTAATTTTGTTTCCTATTCCTATTTAACTAGGAATCCCACTTTTTCTTGCCAAAATATTAAAAAACATAAAGACTTTTTTTAAAAATATGCGGGAATATATATTTACAGTTAACTTATGTTACAAACTACATGACGTATTTAGTATTATTTATAAACAAAATTGACTATAGGGTACTTTAAAAAAAAAAAGACTATAGGATACTTTAAATTTATATTCTTTTTAATTTATCTTTTACTAGTAAAATTATCCGTGTTTGCAAATTTACTATCACGGAATTTATAAAATAATACTTAAAACCTATCAGTCATTAAAACTAAAACACTATATTATCTTACATACAAGATTACATAGTAACAAACATTAATAATGTAAAGGAAATGAAAATTATTACATCTTATCGTTTATCCTCAATAACATAAACATAAATTAATGACTGTAAAAATACATACCAGGATCTGTAACATAACCAATGGTGTCAGTGATCCACTCAACAGGAGTAAAGTACACAAATAATTAATTGTGAAGAAGAAGAAGAGGAGGTTCAAAATTTTCGTTGTTTTAAAATGAGAGGAAATCCCTCTATTTATAGACAACAAAGGGTAGTGTGAACAAATATTTATTGTGTCTTATCGGAAAGGTTACAACTACTTGGAAAAGTTCGCAACCTTTCATAAAAGTCACAACTTTTCACAAAAGTCGCAACATTTCATAAAAGTCACAACTTTTCATAAAAATCACAACATTTCATAAAAGTCACAACTTTTCATAAAAATCACAACATTTCATAAAAGTCACAACTTTTCATAAAAATCACAACATTTCATAAAAGTCACAACTTTTCATAAAAATCACAACATTTCATAAAAGTCACAACTTTTCATAAAAATCACAACATTTCATAAAAGTCACAACTTTTCATAAAAATCACAACATTTCATAAAAGTCACAACTTTTCATAAAAATCACAACATTTCATAAAAGTCACAACTTTTCATAAAAGCGCAAGTCTTCATTAAAGTCGCAACTTTTCATAAAAGTCACAACTCTTTGTTAAAGTCGCAACTTTTCAAAAAGTCACAACTTTTCATAAAAGAGAAGGCTAATTTTGTAAATAAATAAATTAAAAGGGAATTCTGGTTTGTGGTGGCCTGTACTTTGTTTGACTCTATTTAAGGCATAATAAGACTACCCACATACAACATTTTTGAAATATTTTATGTTGTCAATTATCATGATTTATAGTATTTTTACGCAATTTTTAAATATAAAAAAAATTAAAAATAAGAGACATAAATTAAAATGGACTCAATATATGTTATTTTTGTTGTCTCAATTTATGTGACACAAATGAAATTTGGAGAGTCATCCAAATTTTCATATTTTTTTAAAAAATGTTTTAAGTTATTAATTATTGTGATTTATAATAATTTTATGTAACTTTGAAATAACGTACATTACTGGTCACTTTGTCCTAATTTATGTGATATGGATAAAATTACAAAATTAACTCTTTTAAAAATGTCTTTCAGATATTTTAAGTTGTTAATTATTATTATTTATTAATACTCTTTTGGTAATTTTAAAATGATATGTGTTATTTTTTCTGTCTCAATATATGTGAGTCTGTTAGAATTCTGAGAGTCAACCTATTTTATTATATACCTTTTAAATATTTTAAATTGGTAATTATTGTAATTTTTAATGCTTTTTAAGTTATTTGTAAATGATATATGTTGCTTCCTTGATTGGGACTTTTCCATTTATATATATATATATATATTTCTAATTATTTTAAAAGGGAGTTTATGCCCAAGTTCTACTATATAATAAATATAATATATAATATTCAAGAAAGTCCCAATCTTGAATATTATATATTATACTTGGGCCTAAACTCCCTTTTATAATATAGTAGAAATATAGTAGAATAAGTAAAAAAAAAAATCTGACTTATAATGTTTTGAATACATATTTAAATATTTAATTTTAAATAATATATATTTAAATATTGAGATTTTATATATTTATTAATTATAAAATTAAAACAAAATACTAAATTGATATACTTCTATATTAATAAAAACTCCCTTTTAAAAGTCCCACAAGTATAATATATAATATTCAAGATTGGGACAAATTCCCAATCTTGAATATTATATATTATACTTGGGCCTATTTTA
>NW_006238946.1:1160165-1235437 GCF_000226075.1 Solanum tuberosum
TCCCAATCTTGAATATTATATATTATACTTGGGCCTAAACTCCCTTTTATAATATAGTAGAAAATAGAATATATATGATATATGATATATGATATGAGATGATATGATTTATTTTCAGTTTCTGTTTATGAGATTTGAATGATAAATATTTCAAAAAATGTCTTCCCCTTTTTTTTTAGTCAGACATGAAAATAAAATTTATCTTCTTTTTAAAACTTCATAAAAATAAATCTGTCTTATAAACAAAAGAAAATTTATCTTCTTTTTAAAATTTCATAAAAATAAATCTGTCTTATTGTTTATAATTACTTTCAATTTGTGTTTTACTCCCTCTATTCATTTCTACTTGTCACAATTTGATTTGGCACATCCATTAAAAAAATAATTATTCGTATAGATATTTTACCAAACTATTCTTTATTAACTGATGTCTTGAAAAATAAGTATTTAATGTTGAGAGTCAAATATGAAAAAATAATTATTGTCCTTTTTTGATATGTCAAAAGTGATAAGTAAAAATAAAAATTTATTTTAAGAATAAATGACAAGCAAAATTGAACCGGAGGATAATAATTACATAGATATAATTGATAGGGGTCATATATAAAGGATCTATCCGTAACTAAGTAGTAGTATAGGGGTATTTTTGTCTAATTAACCCTAAATGAAAAAATAAAAAGACATGTAATGAGGTGTTAGGCGGTTAAATACGAAAAGGCATGTAACGAATTTTTCCTGGGACAGACAGAATTCAAACATAGAAATTACATTTACTCACTCCCTCACGCAGGCCGCAGCGGTGCATCCCTCTTCACTCTTCGTTTTCTTCACGGCTTCTAGGGTTCCAGGCTTCTATTTTGTTGATAAACTCCGATCTCTGTTTCTGTTTCAGAGTTGCATTGACAGATAATCACCTGAAAAGGCGAATTTTGAGTGTTTCATCATGACTTTGAAGAAATTGAAGAAGGTTTCATGGGCTACTGGACCTGATTTTTGTCAGGTATAAACAGAATTTCTTCATTGAGTGATGTTTATTTTTATTCTATTTTTATTCATTATAAGTTATACGACTATGGATCAATTTCAGGTTGGTCTATGTTTCTAGTATGTGTGTCTCTGCACACAGATGAATTTGCTTGCAGAATTCTATGATTTTCTTTTGTTAGTTTGAATTGGGGAAAAAATGATGCTAACTAGTTTGGATCCTCTGTTATGAATGAGTCGATGGAATCTAGAAAAAAGTGGAAAGGGAAATTCAGGATTTCGATACTATCAAAAGACAAGGACAAAACTCAAAAGAGTTAAAAAAAAGGATTTTGATGAAATTTGAAACATACCGGGAAAGAGGCAATGGCCTTTGAGATAACTATTTGAGACTTTGAATCCCTATAGACAAAAGAAACTTTGGGTGACCTATTGGTTGAAAGAGTACTTATCATGTCCTAAATCTATGTGACTAGCATTCAACACACTAATTGACAAGAGCGAACCAAACCCGTATGATGCACCCCAATCGCATTTGAACCAACCGCGAAAACCATTTGAAATTTTTTATACATTCTCAAATTAATCATGAAGTGTTCTCAAATTTAAAATTATACATGATAATTTCATGAGAAAAATAAATGTGGTTTTCCATGTATGTCATGTACACTTCTATTATTACGACCCAACACAACTATCGATCTATGGAGTCTCTATATGATAATTGAATAGGGACAATTTCTGACTAAAGAAAAAAGAAGAACATATACTAGCTAACACAGAATAAAAGTGGTGCCTCAACATATATCTCAGGAAAAGAGTAACCTTAGCCTTGTCCACTCATCAATTGCCACGCCTCATCCTTAAATATGGAAAATAGAGGGGCCCTTAAAGAGGGTTGAGTACACCATCACAATACTCAAATAAGTATTATTGACTAAGGTTTACTAAAAGTTGGGACAACTACTAGTGATATTACCCCGTAAAGAGGTGGAACTAATCAAGACCGATTGAAAAGGAGGCTCGACTCACAGAGAGAGCGGTGGATGTAATTCTAAGAGCCTTATGAGAATGAATGCCACAAAGAAACACAACGAAGTGTCAACCAACTTTGTTAGGAAATCAATGCAAGTATTATTTGACATAGAACAAAATGCATTAAATATCAAATAATAATTTGTTTTACATTTGAGATGGAGGATCTAGTGTAAATTTGTTTCAACTCAACCTTACATACTTTCAATTCCATTCACAAGATAATTTAAATAAAATCATTAAATCCCATTTCAATTGAATTGAATCATAAGAATCACTTTCGGCCGCCTAGATCTAAACGTATTCAAATCTTTTGTACCTTTATTGGGGAGTAATATACTAATACCAACACAATATCCAAGGCCAAATAGGTGATCAACTTTTTGACAAATATCATAGAACCTACTTGCTCATGTTCAAGTCATCTCCGCATGGTGTTGCACGAATCGACTCAACCCTATTAGGTAGAGTCTAGGTATATGCCCGACAAGTGTAGTTTCAAGATGACAATCAAAATTTATCTGAAGCCAATCTAAATAAACATAATTAACTTCTATAATATTTAAATATGTCAAAAACAAATTTATGGCCTAGTAGCTACTTATAGTAAATCATGGAGTTCAGAACCAATCCAACTCATTTTGATAGAATCAAATGTAAATTTTTTTCCTCAAGTTATCAAAGCATATGTCAAATGAAGATTTAATACTTAAAATATTTAACAAGGGTTATTTCAAATATTTGTCTCTCAGAGAGATGATATTTCTAAAGATTACTCAACTTTGGGAATATATATAGTAAAGTCATTGGATTTTGTTTTGTATCAATAAAATTACTCAACTTAGACCTTTGAGATATCATTATTCACTAAATAGTCTTTTTTTAATCCATATTCTAATCCCTCTTCAAAAGGTGGTTGTTGTTTTTTTCATTGAAACAGAACCCCTTTTATTATTGCATCAACGGAATACATTGTTTAAACATATCTTTCGCATCCTGGATGATCCAACTTGGGAAAAACTTCTCCCAAGAGATTTCCTTCAGCAAAGAGATGGAGTATCTAGCTAAACTATCAGTTATTTTGTTCACAAATCTAGAAATATATATAAATTCTACATGATTGAACATGCTTGAAAGCTTCCAAATGTCTTCACACAACACTTCAATCTCCCATGAAGTTGTTACTCGTTTCTGAATCATATCAACAACATTTTTAGTGTCTGATAAAATCTTCACTCTCTTTCATCCCTTACTGATAGCATATTCAAGAGCTTTCCCAATAGCAATTGCTTCAGCAGTCATGACTTTCCCAACAGATTGGATTGGGGATCCATGGGCATGAAGTAGGTTCCCAAGGCTATCCAAAGCCACAATACCGATACTTGCCCTTCCATCATCATTCTGCAATCCTACATCTGTAAATAATAAAATGTCATCTTGCAATTTTGTTAGTTTAATCACAGGATGATTTATAGAGGAACAAGAAGAAAAACTTTTTGTTAGTAACTCTTTATATTCCTCATACTCAAACAAATCTAGAAACAATATCTCTTGGTTCTAACCTTTCCTGATTAAACAACCAACTATTTGCCACATAATGTTAGTGCTCAAGTTTAACAAGTCAATAAATTCAGGAAAAGATTGGTAATTAAGAACAAGTCATACCACCAGATAGAAAAATCAGTAATATTTCCTATATCAGGCCAATTTATAGGACATTGCTTCCACACAAGTTGAGATCGAGGACATTTGAATAACATATGTTCTATATCTTCAGGTCCAAGACCACAAATCTTACAAGTCTCATCTACATTTTGTAGTCTTTTTGCTAAATTACTATGGACAGGTAAAGAGTTAAGTACACATTTTCTCAAAAAGTGTTTAAGCTTATTTTTAACTCCCAACTTCCACGGGAAGTCACAAAAACATTTTGGAAAAGAGTGACAACTCGTTTGAGCTTCCGAATTTTTCAATGTCTTACCGATCAAATCATTTGCGATGTAGTAACCTGACTTAACTTCATAGTTTCCTGTTTTTGTATGGTGTCATATTAACCTATCATTAGAACCTGCAATAGAAATTGGGATAGACAATATAACATTAACATCTTCAGCTTCAAACAATGGATTTAACTCTTGTATTTCCCATGAGTACATATTCTTATCAATTGAATCAGATACTACTAAACCTAAATTTCTATGCCCAGGGATGAAGCCATTATTATTTGGTATCCAAGGGTCAATCCAAACATTAATATTTTTCCCTTCTTAATCCTTTAGTCAAAAGATCTCTTCCCCACAAAATACTCTTCCATATCCAAGAACCAGAAGATGATGTTGAAGCTTTAAGAAAGGTTGAGTTTGGAAAATATTTGCTTTTAAGAACTTTTGCTATTAAAGAATCTGGTTGCGATAGAATTCGCCAAGCTTGCTTAGCTAATAGAGCCATATTAAAAGTTTTTAGATCTCTAAAGCCTAATCCTCCTATTGATTTAGAATCACATAATCTATCCCATTTCTCAAAATGCATCTTTCTTTTCTCCTTTGTTTGTCCCCACCAAAAATTTGAAAAGAGGGATGTAATTTCATTACACAGACCATCAGGGAGTGGGAAACAAGACAAAGCATATGTAGGGATCGCTGCTAGTACGGACTTAAGCATAATTTCTTTTCCCCCAGTACTTAAAAATTTGCCCTTCCATCCTTTTATTTTCGTCTTGACTCTTTCTGTTATAAACTCTAGCATCATTTTCTTGGAACGTCCCACAACAACCGGTAATAAGCCTAAATACATACCCATGTCATTTCTTTGTCGTTGTCCAAACAACGAGGATATCTCAACTTTCTCCTCCTCTCTCACATTTTTACTAAAACAGATAACTGATTTATCTAGATTAACCACTTGCCTAGAGCTTCGTTCATATTTCTTTAAGATATTGGCTACACAACTTGCATTTTGATTGTTAGCTGAACAAAATATAAATGAGTCATCAACAAAAAATAAATGAGTCACGCTCGGCCATGTCTATTCAACTTTAGCCCTTGGATTTCATTTTGTTCCTCTAATATGTTCAATAAGGTAGATAAACCTTCAGCACATATTAAAAATAAATATGGTGATAGTGGATTCCCTTGTCTTATCCCTCTGGTAGGTTTAACTGATCCAACTATCTCCTCATTTATATTAAAACTATAAGTAGGTGTAGAGATTTATTGCATAATCCATTTGACAAATCTTTTATGGAAACCCATACGTAAAAGCATTTCTTGTAAATAAATCCATTCGACTCTGTCATAGGCTCTCGACATATCCAATTTCATAGCCATATATTTTTGCCTACCTCTGCGTTTATTTTTTAAAACCTGCATAAATTCATGAGTTAAAATAACATTGTCAGTTATTTGTCTATGACCAATGAAAGCCACTTGAGTAGGGGATATCACATTAGTTAGAACAAATTTCATTCTTGCAACTAGAATTTTTGCAATAATCTTGTACAAGGTAGAACATAAACTTATAGGTCTAAGCTACGAAACTAAGGTGGGGCTTTTAACTTTGGGCACTAGAGTGATTAAAGTATGGTTCCATGTAGGAAGTAGATATCCTGTACTAAAGAAACTTTTAACAGATTTCCTTTGATAAGATATTCCGATACGTTTGAAAAAATAAAAGAGTCATAACATCAACACCTGGTGCTTCAAGATGATGCATCGCAAACACCGCATTCTTTATTTCCTCATCATCAACTTCCTTAATTAAACTATGATTTATAGAATCACTCACAGTCACTTTAACATGATTCAAAATACAGTCCAAGTGTGTCGGGTTAGATGTAGAGAATAAATTGTTATAATATTGCTCAACTTCTTGGATTATATCAGTTTGGTCTACCACCCACCTCCCACCTGATTAACAAGAAATTCCCAGCTCTCCTCTTAGCAATGATCTGTCTAGGGATACTTTCTAAACTGCAGATTCTGTAATAAGACCTTATTCATGAAGAATAACAGGAGAGCAAAACGCCAATGGCGCGCAAAGCGCATGCAGTACGGGCACGGAGAAAAAGAAGTGTGGAGGAGAAGCAACTGAGCTCATTCCCTTCACTTCCTGGGCCCAAAGCAGTGCAGTCTTTCCTGGCCAAATCAAGGATTTGGGGATTCTTGCTACGCTACAACACTATAGAATTCCACTTTTATTAGTAATATATATGAATATAAAGATAGATCCATTGATTGAGACAAAATGATTCTCTCAATACAGCTTCACTTCGTCAAGCCTGGGTAAATAGCGTCTTGAAGTGAAGCGAAGGCATTATTGAAGGAAATAAATGACGGGTTGGCGGTTGACTGAACCATCCTTCACCTAACGGAGGAGAGTAAAACTGATTCATAGCACGAGTTAAGTCATCCGCGAACAGATACCCAAAGTCTAAGGTGATCTTTGCCAGAACAAGACCCACGATAACTTTTCCAATATGGAATAAAAGGATTTCTACTCTAATATGGAATAAAAGGATTTCTAGTCTGGAAACCTTTTATCATATTTCTAATTCTTCTTTGCAAGGTTCCATGTGAAAGTATGAAATATTTTTATCCCATTCAAGCAACCATAAAGCTTTAGACTTCTGTTTCCAAAAGGTTTCTTCATCGTTATAGGCTTTGCTTAGTTCCCTTTTCAGTAACCTTAATTTACTCCAGTCAAAATTACTAGTGTTGTTCCTAAGGGCTGTAATCTTTCCCTTATTGGCAATAATTCTCTTTCTTGCATTACCATGACCCCCCTCCCCCCCGCCGCCAAGCCACCAAAGATCTACGATAATGTGTGATTTTAAAGCTAACTTGAGATTGCTCAAAGCCATTACAATCATACGACCAAGCTTTTGAAATAATATTCTAAACTCCTTCACGCTCAATCCACCTTCTATCAAAGTAAAACCGTTTTTTCTTCCTAATTGGATCCATATCAAAAGACAACATCAAGGAAGAATGATCCGATGCCTCAGTTTCAATATGTTGCACATTCTCATTCTCGAATTTAATTCTCCAATTAGGAGAGACTAAGACACGATCTAGCCTTTCCTGGATTATACCATCATTTTCCATGTAACACCACCATGCCCAAGATTTTCCTTTATGACCTAAGTCAATTGCACCTCCATATAAAATTCTTAAAGTCTCTAAAGGTCCAAGTATCTCTACTTCTTCCTCCTTGTTTTTCCGATCCATCAATAATATCATTAAAGTCACCAGCTATGACCCACAAAACACCTCAATCTATGCATTTTTAACTAATTCTTGCATCTGATATCTACGAGTGACTCTAACTATACTTAGATACACCAATATTAGCAATCAGCTAAGCCATCTTGTATCAAAGTTGTGATATAAAAGGAGAAGAATGTGATTCACATACCTGGATAGTGTCATTCCAAAATAAAGCTAGACCTCCTGATAATCCCATCGGCTCCACAGTTACAGCGTGCACCATATTTACTTGTCTTTGTACCCTCTTAACCGTGCTTTCTCTATTTTTTGTTTCACTTAAGAAAATTATACTTGGAGAGTGAAGACGCATTGTATCCTTCAAAAAGGGAACTGTCAAGGATCCCACCAGGCCTCAACAATTTCACACCATAACCCTCATTGTGAAAAGGGAAGCCATTTAGGGTTGGCCTCTCGCTCCGCCATGATTTTATTCTTTTTTGTTGCTATATCAATACTCAAAGAATTATCATTCTTTCATTTATCCCCTGTAGCTTGTATTCCTTCCTCTATAATAACAAGCTCACCACAATTTTCGTTAACAATCTTTAATTTTGTGTCCTTATTTAAACTATCAGAAACACCAACTAGTCTAGCCCTCCGTTTCCAGTTTATCCTTTTTTTCCCTTCATTCTAATTGTCATTCCGTAGTTGCTTAAACTTATTATTTTCATTACAATGTTCAAATGCTAACGACTGAGATAAGCAGCGTCAAAAGCAAAAGTACATACCTGATCTTTTGTTCCAGCTTGTATGGTATTGATTCCTTTATGGCCTTCGATTTGATTAGCGATTATGATACCCTGGTTAATGTTTTTTGTTAGATCTTTTGTATTCATCTGGGCAGCATCTTCATTTTCGTTTGTTGTGGCGTCATATGTATTCTTATCAAGTGGTAGTTTTGAGCACTTATCCTCCTCCCCCAATCCAATATCCAAAATTTGGGTTTTATTAGCAACAGAAGTTCCCCCTTCTGATTCATAAGTTGCTACTCCATAGGCTGCAATTGGTTTGATTTTTTTCTGTGCAAGGAATCCTCGTCAGTTCCCTTAAGACCTACAGTTTCTTTGCATTCATTTTGACAATAATTTATAGGCATTATCTTTCTTTATACCTATATGTGTATTAGTCAAGTCAACTCCTTCTTGTATGTGTATCAAGCTTTTTCCGGTTCCTACATCTCTTTTCCCCTCAATCAATTTGGAATTTTTATTTTTCATCAGATTATGCCCTTCGGTACTATGCACTATTTTATGTCTTTGATAATCTGCGGAAGCCACACGATTCTCTGCATTTAGCCATGCCCCAAATTGATCATTTTTTAGTGTGTCTGATAGTATATCTTTGGCTCTTTGGACACAAGTTTTCTCATTGAGTCCTAGTATACCGCAATAGAAACAAACACAAGGAAGATTCTCATATCGTAGTTCAACCCATGTAGTGTCCCCTCTTAATTTGATTAATTTACCTTTAGGCAGTGGCTTGGAGATATTCATCGTGACCTTAAGTCTCCTATATCGTCCCTCCTTGCTCCCATTTCCAGGGATTACAACATCAATAGTTCCTCCCAACGCTTGCCCTATTTTGCGCCCAACGTCCCCTGACATCCGGTGTAAGGGGACGTTCCAAACTTGAACCCACATATTACATTCATTAAACACTACGGAATCACTTTTCAATCGTAGTTCCCAAGGATGAACATTAAGGAGGTATCTATCATATAACCATGGTGTACCCAATCTTATATTGTCCATACTTTCCTTATCCTTAAAACTAAACTAAAAAAAATTATATCCTATTTCCTTTATTTTCAATCCTACTGGGTTTCCCAAGCCAAAGGTATAGTGTTCTTGATTCCTTGACAGTTAACCTTTTTATCCGATATCACTTTACCAAAAAGACTTACCTCACACTCCTTCAAGCTTGACTGGATGTCTGGAATTTCAATAGATAAACCTCATTTTCTTCCTCCGTTAGAATAAATTGATGTAGCCGTTCGGTAATCTCTTCTGTCATCTTCCAAATTGTAGGGTTTACTCTCCAATTGGAGTTTGTTGAAACGCTGATGTAACCCAGTAAAGCCACAAAGGAAAACTCTTGATAATTTTAGATTGATTTGAGATTTTGCAGATTTTGGTAGCTAATCTTCAAAAGAAAAGAACCTCCCCTAAAGAGGAAGAAACTCTCACAGTATAGACCGGAAAGAGGAAAACCCTCAGTCGGTGATGAGGGAGCTTAAACCACCTATGTTGGAATATAGTGGTTGTTGAATGCATCTGATTTTCTAATTGAGCTATCGAGGCACCTAAATGCTTGAGTTACATTTATGATGTTAGTGTATATTTCATTTCCCAAGGAGATATTCTAAGTGTGTAGTATCAAGGACATGTCAAATTGACATGCTTTCAATTTTACTTATCAAGAACATTGATATGCTTTAGTTTTTTTCCAAATTTCTCCTTAAAGAGTTTGTATAATTTACCACTCAACAGGTAAAACATTATCGAAAAGAGGATTGCCCATCAAAAGTTGGCAGCAGATCTCAACAGCATACTCAGTTAAAGCAGACGCATCAAAGCATTGATAGATCATCATCTGAAAAAAGATATTGCTTGAAGAAGTCTAAAGAGAGACTTTCTTCCAAATCTTTGGCTATATGGAAATGCCCTCCCAAGGTAATCTAAGTTTAGATGATTGGAGTTGCCTTTATTTGAATAGTTTATGTACACATTGTCACAATAACCCCATTTATTGTTGTTACTTGTAGTTCCATTTGAACGAGAAATGGCTAGTGGTTGCTGGTGAAGAAAGTAAAGAAACCAGTAAGCAGGAGGATAGGAAAAGGAGGGTGATTGAGGCGGTTTTCCCTAATCGGTCTGCAATTCCTCCAAAGTAAGTAATTTTTGGATTAATATTTCTTGTGCTTATAGCTTTCATTGTCTTAATTTACTTTGGTTTTAATCTGTTATTTTTCTTATTTAATTTCCATACAATCCGTACAACTTGTCTGACCTGGAACAAAGTTATGATGATGACTAAACTCCAGTAATCTGAACCACTCCTATAGAAGAAGAAGAAGTATATGTAGAAGTTCCAGCCCAAACCATCTGCTACAAATCGCCAGATGCATGTCTACCTAACAGTACATCATCTGTCAAGATAGTTACTTCTCAAAAGCTACCTGATAATGGAAAATCGCTTCCAAAGTCTTTGTCAACCTTTCCAAATCCCAGAAAACCTCCGAGAAACTCTTTTTTTTCTAAAAAGACCCCTTTTAATGTGCAATCTACTCCACTATATCATTCAAGATATCAAAATCTAACGGGATCTGAGCAAAGCCAAGTTTCTCCTAAACTACCTGTTAGTTACAACTCTGTTCCCCAGTATAGGCCTACATTTAAAAATATCGGCACTCAGACTGAAACTTTTCCAGACCAACCAGCTAATGAAAACCATGAGCCCAAGTATCGAACAACATATGAAAACCAGAATATTCCCCAGCTCAAGTCTCAAGTTTCTGGAATGGCACTTGCTAAGCACAACCCTATCACCGAATCTCCATCCACGCGTGATTTGACAGTTGACGTAGCCACAGCTGTAGCTGCTCTTGCAAAAAGTCAAGAGCAGGGTAGTCGGATCGATACCAACTTATTGGTTAGGCTTCTCCTCAACCCAGAAGAAATACCAAAGTTGATGAATGAACGTGGCATGAATACCAATGTTGCAACTGCTGCTGCAGTAGCTGTTTCTCTCAATACTGCCATGTCTAGGCCAGTGGATCTACTGGTTCCCTTGACCAGGACAAAACCGGACAAGGTAATTAACAAGCCCATTAATGAATGCCAAGCTCCCCATGCAGGATCTGGACAAAGTTTTGGGCCAAAGCCAATGGCAAAATCTGTGCCTTTGATAATGACTAAGCCTGAAACATCTGTGAAAAGTGATTTGGTTAATGAACAAGGGACCCCTCCTCAGGTAGAAACTGCAAACATTAGAGAGAGTAAGTCACTAACCTACTTCTCTTCAGACCTTGATCTGGAAAATATTAAGAAACTGATTAGCAAATATGGAGTACCTGACAATGCAGGAGGAAAGCCATTAGTTAATTTTGAGTTGGTTTCTAGATATGGTCCTACCAGCTTGCAGCCTAATCTGTCTCTTTCACCAAATGTTGGCCATACATCCCCTTCCTCCTCGATGACTAGTCATAGCCCTCTTCACAAGGATATCATCAATTACTACAAGTCCCTGATCAAGCAACGTGGAGAAAAAAGTGAGCCTATGGTTGATGAAAGCTTACAAAATACGAATCCTCATGGTACTACACGGGGGACAGATTTGTTAAAAAACCAAAAACCAATTCCGCACAGCTTGACACCCTGTGTTTTCTTTAATAAACCTAAGGGATGCCATAATGGTTCCTATTATCGCTTCTTGCATGATATATCTGGTAAAAAGAGGTCTGGGGGGAGATCGAAAGGTCGGGATTCGAAGAGAATGAAGTAAAGTGGAGAACATTAACATGACATGACTCAAAGAGGTTTTTTTTTATATACAGAAAACTAGTGAGAAAGGCAGTTGCACAACTGTTTAAACAAAAGCACTCTGTTTTGCCTTTCCCTTGAGGGAAATTTTGATACGCAGACTTTTAAAACTTTAGAATTTATCTGAAAAACTTGGAAGGAGTTTTCCTTTGAAACTTTGAACTTGGATGAAGCATTGTTTTGCCTTGACAATATTTCTATTCCGACAAGTTTTTTTTGAAATCATTGTTTGCTTTCCTAATTGCAATTGCAATATGGTATAGGCTATAACCCTCCCCCACTTTAAAAACGAAAACATAAAAGTGATGTACTGTTGATATCAACAATAAATTTAAGATGATAATTTGATTTATAATATGATTCAGTGGGAATTAATAGGTATGGAAGCATTTGACAGAACAAATTAAGTGTATTAAATTCTTTGAAGGCAGTGAAAATTGTACTAGAGAATAACAACAATAATGAGATGATTACATACCTGTATAAGTGAGAAATGTTACTAATAATGACTTGCCACAATTTCCTACAAACTCTGAATTCCAGAAACTTAAGACTTGAGCTGGGGAATATTCTGGTTTTCGCATATTGTTCCATACTTGGGTTCATGGTTTTCATTAGCTGGTTGGTCTGGAAAAATTTCAGTCTGAGTGCCGATATTTTTTAATGTAGGCATATACTGGGGAACAGAGCTGTAACTAACGGGTACTTTAGGAGAAACTTGGGTTTGCTCAGATCCCTTCAAATTTTGAATACTTATATGGCAACTTGATGCCCCTTTTCTGGAGAAATAAAGAAGTCGGATCACTGATAAGGTCACCGACAAAACTAGTAAATAGCTCACCGCAATATGCAAGAACTGCAGTTGATTCAGATCTGCAAAGTCGCTTGGCCATCATACTTAATGGCAACGGCGGATCTAGGGTATCGGGTTAGGGTTTTCGAGAACAATTTAAGTACGCATTGCCAAGTCGGTGGATCTCGGGTATCGAGTAAGGGTTTTTGGGAACAGTTTAAGTATGAATGGCGAAGTCAGCGGATCTAGGATATTGGCTAAGGGTTTTTGGGAACAATTTAAACATAAAGGCCAAGCCGGCGGATCTAGGTTACCGGGTTAGGGTTTTCGGTAACAGTTTAAGCATGGCGGCCAAACTTGGGGATCTAGGCTATCGAGTTAGTTTTTTTTTTTTTTTTTTTTTATGACAAGGAAAACCAGGGGCCACTGTAAGGTAAAATCTCGCTTCTATGTAATAACTCACAAAATCACACAATTTAAACATGAAGACCAAGCCGGCGGATCTAGGCTACCGGAATCAAACGAAGGTCGAAAGACCGTTCGATTCATTAAGGGGAATAGCGGCGCCCTTGCCCAGCGATTTTTCTGGACCTAGCAGCAGACGGGCAGGCCATGCCTGAATTCAGACCGGACCAGACTCTTCTTTGTTTGAGCTGCTCCCAGGCACGCAGGTCGAAGATCTTACTTGTCCTGGACAAGTATGTAGAGATCTTCGTGGGACCGTGGAGGGAGTCTCAATCGATATTTTCTAGGATTCCTTATCACGCCACACATGGAGATCTTTCCATTGATAGATCAGAGGGTCCTCCCTTGAACAAATTCTTAAAGGTTAGGTTACTACCTGCTTCTATGGAAGAGGTTTACTTTGTACCGCCCGGAGGTCATATAGATCGGAATCCAGAGCGATAAGAACGAGGTTAGGGTTTTCGGGTACAATTTAAGCATGGCGGCCAAGCCTGCAAATCTAGGCTATTGGGTTAGGTTTAGGTTTTTTGTTTTTTTTATGACAAGGAAAATTCGCCGCTGTAAGGTAAAATCCCGCTCCTATGTAACAACTCACAAATCACACAGAAAAGGTAACATGCATTAGGCAAGCCGAGATTAGGGTTTTCGGGAATGATTTTTGCACAAACTTTACATTTTTATTGAGAAATCTATCAAATATATATAAAAATTATTTATTGAGAATCTACTAACAAACCAATCAATTGATCCGGTTATAGGGAAGGAACTCACTTAAACTTAGCTTGCCTTTTTGTAAAGACTAAAGAGGTTTGTTTCCCCTGGATACATACTTAAAGGTATTTTTCATTTTTATTTGAAATTATTGAAAATCATAAATTCAAGTTTTGAATTCGTCTTATCTAGCGAAAAGCAAAGTTTCAACCGAACATTTGGGACGTTAAAGATTTGACAAATTATAAGCTATGGATTTGTAACAGGGTTTGACAGAATTGCTACTTCATAAAACCTGGGGAAAATGCATAAGTACCCCCCAGCCTATGCCCAAAATCCCTGAGACACACCTAACCTTTACTAAGGTCCTATTACCCCCCCTAAACTTATTTTTTTGTTAATTTTTCACCACTTTTCGGCCTACGTGGCTGAGTCCGTGACTTCACCTATGTTAGGCGCTTGGGTGCAATTTTTAGACAGCACTGACCAATAAAAATTGGCCATGTGTTAAAATAAACTTGAAAAAAATAAGTATTAACTCAATTGTCTTCTTGTTTATTATTGTTCTTCATGTTTGGAAAAAAAAACCTCCATTATCATAAGTAAAATTGTTCCTCTCTTCGAAAAGCTAACAAAATAAAATCAAGAAAAAACTAACCTTTGAACTCAACCACGATTCTTGATGACTTAGAAGTAGGGGTGTACATAGGTCGGTTTGGTTTGGTTTTTCATTAAAAAAAACCTAAACCAATTATGTCGGTTTATTAAATCTAAATGCCAAATCAAACCACGCAAAGTCGGTTTTTTTTGTTTCAGTTTTAGTCGGTTCTTTCGGGGTTTTTTTGGTTTTTTGGTTTTTTACAACTTAACGGTGTTTGAAAAAGAGATCAAATATATTTTCACCTACCTGTGTGATAAGCTAAACTTAAGAAACGTTAAATGAATAGAAATTTTCATAAAGACGGTAAAATTCACATGAGTACAAAATATATTTTTTTGAAATATCAACGTTCATTATGTTAAATTAATAAGATTAAAGGATACAGTCAAACTGAATACAAAACGAAATATTTACAAAGTAAATTGTTAACTTCAAATTTGAAAACTATAACAATATAATTGTAACTTCGGATCTTAATACAAAATAAAATATTTACAAATTTTGCAAGCCCAAATTTAAAATAAAATATATAAAACATTGAAAAACTATAAACTAGCTAAAATATATTAACAAAGTTATAATATTTTTTATGTATATATAAAATAAAATTATATATATAATATTTACAAAATTTTACAAGCCCAAATTTAAAATAAAATATATAAAACATTGAAAAACTATAAACTAGCTAAAATATATTAACAAAGTAGATTAATAAGTAATATTTTTTTATCTATAAATAAAATAAAATTATATATATAATATTTACAAAATTTTACAAGCCCAAAGTTGAAATAAAATATATAAACATTGAAAACTATAAACTAACTAAAAATATATTAACAAAGTAGATTATAAGTAATATTTTTTTATCTATAAATAAAATAAAATTATATATATAATATTTACAAAATTTTACAAGCCCAAATTTAAAATAAAATATATAAACATTGAAAGGTATAAACTAACTAAAAATATATTAACAAAGTTATAATATTTTTTATGTATATATAAAATAAAATTATATATATAATATTTACAAAATTTTACAAGCCCAAAGTTGAAATAAAATATATAAACATTGAAACATATAAACTAACTAAAAATATATTAACAAAGTTATAATATTTTTTATGTATATATAAAATAAAATTATATATATAATATTTACAAAATTTTACAAGCCCAAATTTAAAATAAAATATATAAAACATTGAAAAACTATAAACTAGCTAAAATATATTAACAAAGTAGATTAATAAGTAATATTTTTTTATCTATAAATAAAATAAAATTATATATATAATATTTACAAAATTTTACAAGCCCAAAGTTGAAATAAAATATATAAACATTGAAAGGTATAAACTAACTAAAAATATATTAACAAAGTAGATTATAAATAATATTTTTGTCTAAAACATAAAGTGATAGCTTTTTGAAATTTTGGGAAGTGTAAAAGCTATTTTGAACTGATAGCTACTTTTTAGAAAGTTGAAAAAGTGGGGTCCAGCGCATGTTGAACAAAGCTTTCAACCTATCTGGTTTATATTGCCACGTAAGCCGAAAAATGATAAAAAATTAATTAAAAAATAAGTTCAGGGTGATAATAGGACCTTAGTAAATGTTAGGTGTGTCTTAGGGATTTTGGGCATAGGCTGGGGGTACTTATGCATTTTCCCTTTTATCAAAAATAAACTTTCAAAAGGGTAAAATCAAACATACCTGAACTAAATTGAGGAAGATGAACAGATAAACATCAAAGTATATGAGCTTTTAGCACAAATATTGAACGACTTTTCCCTTGATTCACGATTTTGATTGTAAATCCCCAGCTAGGCTTTACATAAGCTGGGGGTACTTGTGCATTTTCCCTAAAACCTGAATAAATAGGAGCACTTGTAAATTCCCTCGTATTCCTTTCGAGTTGTCACATAAAAAAAAGTAAACGAACTGGTAAATCGGTTTGACGGAATTGATTCAACTTTTCTACTAGAATAATCATCTCTCCGCTGCTGGTTCTGTTCATCTACGGACAATCAAATCTTAACTTCTACCACAATTCGTTAGCCAGCAGTTTAAGACAGGTAAAAAGAAAATTTAACATCTGTTAAATTCTTAAACCCTCCGAAAACTAGTCAAATTTATAACAAGATTAATCCAATCAGCTAAATGTGGTGCCTGATTGTAGATAAATAGTAGTACATGTATTTGCAAAATGAAACTACTACAACATGAAAACGGGGTAGCCAGGCATTCATAGAATTATGAAGTACTACAACAACATGATTTTAAGGTCCCACAGCCTTATATCACAATAATGTTCAGTTTTGGTGCAATCAACCTATTACCTATACAGAACATTCAGATAGTACAAAAAAATTTGATTAATCCCCGCCAAAAAACGCATCTGCTCAGTCTACTCCAATCAACCTATTCTGATTGTACAAACAAATTTTGATTAATCTCTGTAAAAAGGTCTCTGCTCGCTATTCAGACTTCAGAACCTATAATGTAGAGGATGAATTTGCATGAAGGTATTCTGTCATCTGCAAGACATTACTTCAGCAAAGGAAACTCTCAGTTTCTACACATTAACAAAGGTCTGCAGGATCTCATATAACCTTGAGATGTATACCTAAACTTCTTTGAGAATGGGCCAACCTTTCTTGATAATATCATTGATCTTTGCATCAATCCGCTTTTGGATTCTTGATGAACAAAGCTCTGCTGCATAGCCATTTAGTTTTGTAGCCAGCGTTGATCTCTCAAGCTCCTCCTCAGGCAAGTTTCCCATCAATTGAAGTAGGAAGGGGTTCCGCTTGAGCTCAAATTTCTGAAAAATGGACAGTAGTGATTTGTCAGTCATGTACTTCAAATGATCATTGGAGCAATGACAGTCGAATAAAAAAGAAGAATTTATAAACATGAGGGAAAAAAAAAGTCCACATTATTTGTGAATCAATAAATGATAAATCACAAAATCAAGGTGGCTCTGTTTCTGGGGAAGTTCTGGGTTTTCTATTTCAGAGAAATAATTTTTCTCGTTTCCTGATTTCACTCCTAAAAAATAATTAAAGAAATAAACGTTTGGCAAGAAAAGGTCTTTCTTTTCCAAGTGTCTAAAAATCTAAATGTTGTAACAAACTGTGAAACCAAATGGTCCAGTAAACTAAAAGTTTAGAGACACGTTTGGTGCCAGTAGTGAATCTTTGTTGAAGAGCAATGGAGGGAAGAGATAGGAGAGCCTTTGATGGGGAAGAGAATAACTAGTTTCTTTTTGGTGCACCAATGAGTTTTTTCAATTAGTAAAGAAGAGTGGATATCATCTGTAAAGAATCATGGTTTGATGTAGATTCTCTACCATTTGGTAAACTGCTCGTCTACGGGAGGATTTCCCATCATCAATAAAATTATTTACCTAATCAAAGTAGTCCAAACCCACTTGTGGTATTACACTTGAGTATGAGTATGTTGTTTGTACTTTGTACCTTATTAAAAAAAAAAAAGGTAACCTACAATTTCTTTTTCCTTTTTGGTTCTCCTGTAGTCCTATAGCAACTTTTTCTGAGAGTTAACATTTTGGCAGTTCCTCACAAAAAGATTTCCCCTAAATAGACAAACATGTTTCCCATTTGCTTTGCTTTCACATGAAAGAAAAATTGCAATAAATATTGTCTATATACCACATCATCTAGCCTGCTTAGATTTTTTTATCCCAACTTTTAAAGCAATCTGGGTACCAAATTCCTTGGTGGTTAGAATAAAGGATCAAAATAACATGAGAACAGGGAAATAGGCCAATATGGTGCAAGTCCCTAAAAATTTTCCTTGAACCATTTATCTGTTATAAATCAAATATTTTTTTATTTTTTTTTGAAACTGGTAAGGTTGTATTCTTCAGCATTAAGGGCATGTTGGCCACCACCAAAAAGTGTCAATTACAAACTTCCTATCAAATCTACAATTTGATCTGTATCTACTATACACAACTGTTCTAAATCAAATATTTTATTAAGATACACCAAGATAGGGTTAAATACACAAGTATTCTATTATAAATATACTTTCATTTCCCTAGATGATTAGTTAGCTCTTCTAACTAGAGCACCCTAACCCCTGTAAGTATAATTGTTAAATTTTTTTACTTGGTTAGATCCATGGTCTTGGCATAGTTTACTCATGTAGTGAGCCAACTACATCTCTTTTGCATGTATTACATCTTCTTGATGCCTTATTAATGGAATCTTCTTACTTCATTCACATTTTTTGTTGGATGTTCCAAAGAGACTGCAGTCATGACCTTTGTTCACATTGGAAACGGATAAAAGGGGAAATTCCATGGTTTAAGGAAGAGTCGTCAAATGAGACTCCAGCCAGAATAATATATGATTCTTGATTCCAATTTTTTATTAAGAACCCTACGAATCAGGATAAAGCTTATCTACATAATCTCTTTTACACACTCATAACTGATGATGTTTTGACGTCATCTGGAAAACAAATCTCTATGTTGATTTATCCAATAGAGCTCAAGAATTCATCCAATTGAAAATAGCTAGTCTCCCAATTTCCAAACCCCTATTTCTGATTGGCATTGTGACACTCTTCTAGCAGACCAGATGTACATTTTTAACCGTTCCATTTCAAAGGAAGTACTCATAGATTCTCAAGTTTCTTAGCTATTGGAAGGAATGGAGAAGAAAAAAATAGAATATATAGGAATACAAGAAAGATTCTTTATCAAAGCTAATCCTTTCTCAATCGGGTCAAGGGGTAAAAGGCCTCTCAAAAGCACTTAGTAAGGTTCCTTGAATTGAAAATTCTCCTCCTATCACTAGATATAATATCCTGTCTATTTGGGATGTATCCTTCTATTCCTCCACATAAAGTTCGCCGGCGATGGGGCATACCGATAACATTTGGTTGGACATGAATTCTGTGAAGTCATCCAATACATTTTTCAATGCTTTGGACTCCACTCTTTCTTTCTGCAAATCAGGTAGATTAAGATCCCGTTCAGATGTTTCTGTTTCCTGCTTACCTCATATAATTCTTCCTAAAGGCACAATACATTTTTTTTTGCAATCCTCATAAACTCCAAAAATAACAGTACCAGGGTTTTGGTCTAGTCGTGAGAGTCAACTTGTGATGTGTGGTTTAGGCAGACGTCACAAGGTGAGAACCTTATTGCACACAAGTTCTATACTTAAGTGGAGAGAGGTAAAGAGATGGGCCCATTTTCCACGGAATTCCAGACCACGTGCCAGCTGACACTCAAGGATTTTTCAGTTACACTTGAGCAAATATATGTGTACATATCACTCCAGATAAAACCCATACTATTTCTTCCCCTTTGCATCTGAACTGTCAAGAGAGGCATTGCATCAATGGAATCTCCTGAATCCCCACCATGTATAACTCTATGAATTTTATGGAGGTAAGAATCAACCATGGCAGGAAACTTCAGTACTAAACCCTTTTTTTGATAAAGAAAGGAAGTGCAACAAACATTCAGTACTAAACCCCTTAGAAATTATGATTAGTATCAGCATAATGTAGTTATGGATACTAGACCTGATGTTCAGGCTCTGCAGGATAAAAAGCTTCAAGCTGTTGAATTTGAGTGATAACAACGCTGCTCTTTGACTTTGATTGTTCTCTTTCTTTGCTAACAGCAGCCAATCTGGATTCCTCAGTGCCGCTTGTGAAAATAATAGACCTGCACTAGGCAGATTTATAACATTGCTCTTCATATGTTTGTCTTCAGTCTCAAGTAAAAAAGGAACCCAGGTTGAAGTCAAGGATCATACCTGTACTGGTTACCCACATCAGGACCTTGCCCAAAGACTTGCCTGGAATCATGGCTAGCCCAGAAGACCTCCAATAGCTGTCTGAAACCAAGTACTTGGGGGTCATACTCGACCTACAAGAAATTAAATTTAGTACATTGAACATGTTGAATAGGAGATAAATGAAACATTCAAATTTTTTTAATGTAAAATTCAAGATAAGAAAATTTTAAAATGCCACTCAACCTATAATCCATTTAGTTGAAGCAATCGGGAACAAACCATGGGTATACATTTAATTACTCCAGACAAGGGACGGGAAAGCTCATTCAGAACCTCAAACATTTTCAGGCAAGACTAGAATGTCAACGAAATGGAAACTGTAAAACAAGATTACATCAACCACTATCCACAAAACTCAAAGAATTAGATTTCAAAAGTATACGTAGCAGCAACTAAAAGCTATAAGAAAAAATCCGACAAGATATATATCAAATCCAAAAAGGCACAAAACGATATCATATCTAGTACACACAATGACATAGACGGAAACAGGGGAATTTCAACTAAAGCACTTGGAATAACATTTAAACCTATACCTTCATGTTCATTCCGTTCGGTAAGTAGCATGTGAACAATATGCTAGCATGTTACTGTAACCCCTCCATTCACATTGCAATTATACAAGACAAAGACAAAAGGTCTGCAACTACAAATTAGAATGGGACTAACTGGTCATTGAGATATTAATTAGGTTTAGCACTTTAGCTTGTGTTAACTCAGCTAGACAGTAAAAATGTGTAAGATATGTATTAGCTGACTCTTCTATCATATTGTTTGGATTAGATAACCACTGATTAGAGTACTGTTTGCTCATTTCCCACCTCAGCTAATGTCACTCCTATCATTTCATAGAAAGTGCAATTCAAGCTGTCAGCAATTTGTCCCTCATATACATCTTTGCGACTGAATTTTGATCAAACTTGCTCCTGGATTCGGCATACTCTAGTTTATTGTATAACCACAAAAAGTTTATACTCCCTATAGCCTAGTGTTTCTTCAAAGATGGTCATTGGTAATCATACACAATAACTTCCATACTCCACTTTATAACCAGAGATGCTTCCACAATACTTTTTTCTACCGAAAATTAATTACTAGTAGTATTTATGTACATAACGAAGATACAAGGCACTGGTTTGGTCTACGGTCTACCCGAAAACCTAATTGTAACTGTCAATTTTTCTTTTCGCAATGGAGTCAACATAGCTGAAAATGTTCCAACAGATCGCAGCAAAGGCTTTTAAAAGAAAAGCTGGCGAACACATTACATTAGAGTAATGTCAATTACAGGCGATTAAGGCACAATTATGATGTGGCAATCAATTTCAGTTCTTAGTCTACATAAGGAAAGAGATCAAACAAATACCTGTACAGATTCAGCGTGGTCGCCCAAATTTCTGTACTCGGGATTGGCTTTTGAACCACCAGAATAACCGACAGTGGTTCTTACGATTCCGTTTAAGCAGCCAAATGACGCTTCCGATCTCCAGAAGCTTCCGAGAGAGAAAACTGCAGTTTGTAATGGCTGATTAGAGGCATCCTGTGGAACCTCCGGGATCCGATCTGGGAATCGGATGCTCAGAACTGGATTCAATGCCAGCAGAATGATCGTGAAAAGGAAATGAAAGCAAAAAGATGAAAAGAAGTAGTTGCTCTTAGCGACTTTCATCTGTACACATGCAGGGGGGGAAGCCGGCCGATCACGCCCACTTTCCGGCGAATTTTTTCGAGGGGGAATAGTTTCACTCGCTCTCGCTGGAATTGCCAGCTCCGCTTGTCCGATAATTTCTCAATTCCGATTTGTTAAAATACCATCAAATCTCTCTTTAGAGAGAAAATGGTTCCTTATATTTGGGCACGTAAAAATAACCTCTTAAATTTTTTTATAGAATTTTAATTCATTGTAATTTATCAAAAATGTTCTCTCATTTTTTCTTAAAATATTTCACAAACACTAATTATTAGATTTAATAAAAGTTTTGAAAAGAAAAAGTAATTTAATTTTAACTCATATCCGAAGATGCAATTTTTAGATTTTACAATTTTTGTTATTTTAATTTATATTTTGAAGTTTGATGCAACTTTTTGAGGTTCAATTTATGTAGATTTTTAAATTTATTCTGATATTTATAATTTTTAATATCGAGATTTATGATTTTTAACACAAATAATTATCCACGGGCATAACGAACCGAGATTAGAATTTATTAAATATGACAACTTTCTAAAATTGTGAGATATCTTCTTGTGTATCAGTCGATTTGGTTTGATTTTATGTATTATCAGTTGGATTTATCGATTTTCGATTTTAAATATGTTAAATTAATAATCAATTCAATAAGATAATTTTAATTGATTTATTAGTTTTGGTCCTTAACGATTTGGTATTTGATTTAACCAATAAGAAAATTCTTATAAAAAAATATATAATTCTCCAACAATTTGATGCGATAATATAATAATGTAACTTATAGAATGTTCAGAGTAATAACTAACATGAAAAGAACCATATAAATGCAACAGAGAAATTAAGAGGAATAAAGTTCTTATTTAGGATTTTGACGTTTCGTATAATGTGAAGTTGTGAATTCAAAGTCATTGTGAAGAGTGAACCGAAGGCTAAAAAATAAAGATAGTAACCAGTATGGTACTAAGTTTAATATTTAATATTTATGTAGAGGGAAAATAATAAATTACAACAGTCTTATTAAGTTACGAGTTTACCCAATAACCCAATATTAAAACAAACCGAACCGATAACTTGATTTTTTTATTTTATAAAACCATTAAAAATCCATTAACCCAAAAACAAATAAACCAATAACATTTTTTTTTAATTCAATTTATCGATCAATTTGATTTTTACAAACCCCTTTCGTGTTAAACTTTTTATGTCCAATTTGGAGTCAAATCTTCACTTTCATTCTCTCATTTTTCCACTTGCATTATACAACAACATATTCAGTCTAATCCTTATACTTTCCGTGGGTGTTATAAGAAACTTTAGAAATTTGGTGATTCAATTGCAAAGTCTCGGAAAAATTTGGTAGTGAAGTTAAATTACCAGATGAAACTTCCCAAAGAAAAAAAAGGAAAAGGAAAAAGAAAAGCGTACCCATCAATATAACACGGGTAAACAAGAACCGTTGGATCAGAATTGATCCACCGGCCAAGAACCAGCAAGAATTTGCCCTAAGAACCGTTTGATCATATTGGTTAAACAATTGTTCACACTCTGTCACAGTAGAAGAAGCTGCACTCTCCTCTAACCAGCAACGTTAGGTTTTTGGAGAAGTAAGGAAAGCGGGAGAAATCCGCCATGAGTCGGAGCTTGGGCATACCGGTGAAGCTTCTACATGAAGCGACAGGGCATATAGTGACGGTAGAGATGAAGAGTGGAGAGCTATACAGAGGAAGTATGGTGGAGTGCGAGGATAACTGGAATTGCCAACTGGAAAGCATTACGTACACAGCTAAAGTACGCTTACATATCTTTCTGGTTTCTTGTGTGATTTTTCCGATTTTGTTAAGCGTTATTATATGTGCTTTCTTTTTCTGTTTCTTAAACCCTAAACCCTAGTTATTTTCTTCGATTCTCTTGTCTGCTTATGATATTGTATCTTACTCTTGTTTGCGATTATCCTATATTCTGTTTAACATGTGCATTAGTTTGGAAACAAGCTAATTGATTGTCAGTGCACTATTTAGGGTGACAATAGTGGATAATTGTTTAACTTCCAAAGTGGAGAAGTAGTACGCAGAATGACATGTTCATTTTTCCTAAGTTTATCCATTTACCAGGTGTTCCACATTTTACCAGTAGAGTGTCACCTGCCCCTGTTAAGATATGCTTATTCACATTGCTCGTAGTTGGAAGTTCTTGATCACCTGAGTAGCTTGGTTTCTTCGAATTTGCTCTTGGATTCATACTATCTTGGTTAGGCATTTCTAGACTGGGATTGCTCTGAAATATATCATATATTGACTTTTAATTTCAAATTATGGCCTCTATTATTTCAAATCTTCTCCTAAATCTGTAAATATCAAGTCCTGTTTATTCCTGTATAGTAACAAAGCCTATTTTTCAATCACATAGAAACACTTATGTTAACTCAAGAATTTCACCTTTTGAGTAGCTTTATGTAAATTCTGTTGATTTATTGCTTAGAAGCAATGAACCAATGCAAAACAAGGGATTATTGCTTCATTGGTGAAGCCATACATTTAAGAGAAGTGTGTGGTCCACTCAGTGATGCACAAAGTGATTCTGATGAGAAGCGGTTCACTCTCTTAATCTCAACTTCGAGGAATAGGCTGAGTATTAACATTATTGTTATTTGATGCTGATATTAGTTATTTTAGTTGAAATTTGCTTACATGGTATTTCTTAATCTTTCATAAATTGTGTGCTTCACTTATCGCCTTTTCGCTTCTAGCACTGTGGACCTTGCCATTTTCTTTTTTGTGTTTTTGGCTGATTTGAGTTACTTCTGTCACATCTCAACCTTGAAAAGCAAACATGGTGTTGACTTCATAGATGTGTAGCCCAAAAACAAAGATTTAGAGCATCTCCTTTCCAATGTTGTTAAGATAGCATAAAGCATTTGAGAACCTAGAGAAAAAAGAACGTTTTTGAAGTTCAAGTTACCAAGAGTTTGCTCCCTTCCTTTTCGAATAAGGGGGAACTATAGAAAGCCTCATTCAACCATACAAAACAGGTGCAATTTGCTGACAATTCTTGTAGGAAGGGGAATATATTGTGATTCCTAGGGACAAAGCCCATAAAAGTCGAGGGTTGTTTTTCTTGCTTCTCCTAATTACCATAACAAAGGCTATACTGTTCATTAATGAGGTTGGCAGAAAAACACATCTTCTATCTCGCTTCTTTCTCTACCTCCTTCTGTCTCCCATCAATATGAGAAGGTCTCGTTGACATCCATAACTACATCCGAGTTGCTTCTAGGCATAAAATTTGTATTGTCAACTAAAGAAATTGGCACAACTAGGCATATCAAACATTGATAATGGAAAAATCTGAGTTTCCCTGCCATGATGACCCATTTTGAGGCCTCACTCATGGATAGAATAAATGACCAGTAGACCTTTCTTTCTCTGTCTTTTTTCCTTTCAATGGAAATTGAAGAGTTCATGAAATTTCTTTCAACTGGAAATGAAAGATCTTTTGTTTTTCTTGACTGGTAAGATGAGAGTTAACATTTACCTTATCATAAAAAAGTTGAGAGTCGTGGTGCACTTGCGGGAAACTCCTTGCCGAGGGCCTGTGCACCCCCGGGATTAGTCGGGGCTCAAAGAGACTCGGACACCCGGTGCAAATCAAAAAAAAAAAAAAAAAAAAGTTGAGAGTTGGAGCAAGTCCCACCATCTTCACCGGGCCTTCAAAAAGTCATCATTGCTCAAGAAAAAACCAACTAGTTTGGCAGACCAGTGCACATTGTGTGCAAATTAGGTGCTTTTCATTTATTTATTTTTAATTAGGAAGGTCATTCCCAATCACTTTCGTGGATTATTTTTATTCTATCATGTTCTTGAGAAATCTGCTTCATGTTAATGGAGGAGCTAGTTCCAGTCATTGGAGCAATGTCTTGTCATTTCTAGTGTTGAGCTAAATTCCTCCAAAAAATGAAGTAAGGAGAAGATGCTTTGAAGGCACTCTTACTCCAAGCTTCAAGCTTAAAGCCAGAGTCTTAACATGTCTCTGTAGCTGGAGCAACCTTTCCCCTGTAACTTCCCTGATGTGTTTTTGAACTTTGTTAGCTCCTTAACTTTAGGTTAGACCTTTTGTAATAGAGCTAACATTGTCTTTTCTGTAGTATTGTTCTGTAAATTTTGCATCTCCTTGATGCCTTCTATGCAATTCATTACCTTATTAACAAAAAGGACGTAACAAGAAGATGAAAAACTAGAGATTTTAAGGAGGACGTCAACTTTCTAAAGAACAGAGAAAGGAAATCTTTCCAATTTAGGAAACCTTTATCTTCCAAGTTTTGTTCTTCCTAATTTTGGGCCTACTGATGTCATATCAAGATGCTGGGAGTTGAAGAAACAGTAATGATTTAGATTTTGTGGCATTTTGCCTTAAAACTTTAATGTGCTATCTGATAATGAGCTCCACATTTATATTTTTTCAACTGTATGCCTTCTTTTGGTTCTTCACTTTTTTCTTTTGCTTGGGTAGGTGTATGCAGTATTGCCTATAAATTATGAAAAGTAGGAAAAAGTGAGTTTTACCTACTGCTGTGCCTATCCTTGATTCTTATAACAATGTTTCTTCTTTAGTAAAAGGAGAAACACATGGTGTCTGAAAAGAAAATGCATCAAGATACAAAATTGTATATAAAAATTAAATAAAGCACATAAAACTATCTTAATTTTTAGCAAATGCTGATTTTTTTGGTAATACTAAAAATGACACTTCTAGGCATATTTTGGTGAGTCGATGAAGGAAGTGAACTGAAATTCAAAGTTTCTTTTACATTGCTAATATTGATCTCTGCAGGATGGGAGAGTGTCACAACTAGAGCATGTTTTCATTCGAGGCAGCAAAGTCAGGTACATGGTTAACTTTTTTTGTATACTGTGCTATTGCTGGTAAGATCATGTCTGAACATTAATTTCCACCAGGTTCATGATAATTCCTGACATGCTTAAGAATGCTCCCATGTTCAAGCGGCTAGAAGCAAGAATCAAGGTTCTTTCCTCACTTTTTCTAAATTGTCACAGTTCTGTCAAGTGCTTTGCTTATGTTTATTTTCATTTTTGAAGGGAAAAGGTACATCACTTGGTGTTGGTCGGGGACGTGCTATTGCTATGCGAGCTAAAGTGAGTGCTTCTTCAGTTTTTACTGTTTATAGTTGCACTTTTATATTTGAAGTCAACTTCTAAGCTTACCTCATCTGGTACTCATAGACCTCAAGCTCATTGCAGTTATAATTCGAGAGGGTGATGCCAACTCTACTTTTGGTTTAAAGAAGAGGAGGGGAGAGGGAACTTTACGTTATCTGATTGTTTTACCTTTCCTTCTATTTTTTCTTTGAAAAACTTTTTTTGCTAGTTATAGGGGATGTTAAATTTATATTTCCTGCCTGCATCCAATTTTAAGAAGTGCTAACCCTTTGACTTTTACTCTTCCTATCCTTTCCTCATTTCAACATAACTATATTGCCTACATTTCTTCCCAGCGTTTTTATTTGGCTCTCTTTTTGTTATGGGGGAAAGGGTTGGGGGTTGTTATTCGGCGAGGCTGAGGCGATATTTAAGGAATTAATCATAAATATGCTAAGCCAAGTCTTACAACTCTTCTATTGGAGAAATACACCTGATTATAAACACCTTGCTTGCAGGCTCAGGCTGCTGGTCGTGGAGCACCACCTGGTCGGGGTACTGTGCCACCTGTAAGAAGATGATTGCTCGATGTGGGATTATATTTTATGTGGTTTAGCAATCGTAAAAATTCAGTATAAGAATGTTGGAGTAGATTCCTAAGGTTGGTTCCTTGGTCTAATAGTCTGAGTCACATTCGTCTACTTTGTAACTTTAACCTTTTTCACATACGACTTGAGAAGGCTGGAATATGAGTGCTTTTCAAATTGCCTCTGTGCTTGTACTTCGCCTGTGTTAAGAAATATGGATTAGTCCAGTTCTTCACTATCACCCCGTGTGCCCCAAGTATGTCATTGGGCCTGTCTTTTTAATGCTTGATGTGGGCCTTTTGAGATCACAAAAGGAATACTCTGTTTGTTTGGGAAGGCAAGTTTTCTTCGGGTTCTTTTTGTTGCTTGTTGGAGGATCCATATACTATCTGTTGGACTTCAGAAGCCTACTTTTATATCGTTAAGCTAACATATGCGTGGAACTTGAAGAGTGTTGAAAGTACCCTTCTTTTCCTTGTTTCTTTTCAGTGTTGAGGTAATGGGTAATGCATACAAATCAGATTCTTTGTTAGGATCAAAAACATATATTTGGTTGAATTATCGATCATTACATCTGCATCTTGAGTTCTGGGGTCGAGAGTTTCTGCTGTTCATTTAGAATTTCAGGGAGGCTCAACATTTTATACTTTGTTATTTGGTCATGTATGCTAGTAGTGCAGCACTCTAAATTCTAATTAGGAGGAGAATAAATAAGCTAGTGCACCTAATTAAAGTTGTAATTGAACAGACAAAACTGAAAGTTATGCCCCAAAATTCACGTTGCACATTCCATAATCTGTATGTTTCTAAATTTTAGTTTTACCGGTTTGATTAGGGAAATAAAATTTCACCTGCAGAATTACCATGAACTACTGTGTAGAAATGTTCTTTTTCTTCCAAGTATAACTGGTCTTGGTATTTGGAATATATATCTGAACTGTTTGTAGATGTGAGATTGAATGCTAGTCTAATGCATTTCTAAGGTTTCAAGGAGATAATTCTAGATTTTTCAATTTATTATATGATATACTTGCTGTGTCATTATTCACATATGGTCGTATTAAGTCAATGGTGTGGAATGGATGAGGACTTAAATTACAATAGAGACAATACGCTATTCGGTACCTATTGCTAGTGTTAGAGTGTTAGGTAGCAGATAGTTGGTGGAATGTTTTGAGGTTGATTTCCTGGAACTCCCCGTATAATTAGATGCCTATAAGAAGAAAGGGAACAAAGTATAAGTAAAATAGATACGACGGTGGGAACATAAGAGGAAGTTTGATTAGGCAGGTTGACAAAAGAGGTGTGATTCAAATTGTGTGGTGGAAAGCTGGACAGTGCATTGTAAACTACCAATGAGATGAGGAAAAGAGATATAAATTGAACAAGTGTAGACAACTTAGACCAATGATTCGGAGGTTCAATTTGTTCTTCTTTAACACCTTTTTAAGGAATATGCACACTTAAAGACAGTGACTAGTAACGATTGTTTATTGAAGCTTGAACAGTCTCAGCCATAAACAAAAAAAATATAATTAATGCATGTTTGATGGCTACAACAATACTTTGAACACTTGTTTAACAAACTGGTAAAAGGGTCCATTAACATTTGCTTTGTCTTTGCTAATTTAATCAAACTTTTTTTTCTGTGGCTTGTGATATCTGAGGGTTGTTAAGTGCAACATTGATGTTGATTGTCTCCTCATATTAAATGCTAGCCAATGAAAAAATGTCTACAATTGTTTGTACGGTGGTACTGAATTTGTCCTCGGTTTTCGCGTTCATGTGTGTGAATTTTTCAAATTGGAATTGCTTGAAATGTCTTCTCATAATGGCATAAAATGTAGCAGAAGAGTACCCCAGTTGAACATGAATGCATATTTAGGTAGGTACATATTGGGACACCGACTTTAAATGATGGTCTCAAGAATATTGTTTTTGGAAAAGTCACCATTTTGTTATATACTCTATGAGGAAATTGTCTGTTTTAGATTGTTGACTCAATCAATTTTAAGCTCTTTGAGTACTTACCATTACTATTTTTCTCATATGCTGGCGGTGAAAGCTTTTACTATGTATATACCTCTTCTTGTAGCTAGTCTTTTTTCATAAATTCCAAAAATTCTAAATCAGAAATGCAGCTTCAAGAAAACAAAACAATAATAAATAATACGTTTGTTTTTTTCTTTCAGAAAACATAATACAACATTTTGGTCTCTTTATATGGTTTTAGATATATAATCTTCACCTTTTGAGTCTAGGTTTTTTGCTCAATGCCCATATCTCTATTACGGTGAAGAGTAAGATGTATTCCAATTCGTTATTTATTCGTTGTTGGACACCAATTTTATATTGTTCACGATTTAAATGTTTAGTCATAGGGGTTCCCGGCATGTTGAGTCCCATACGGTGGGCCAAAGATATTTGTTTTTGGGACATCCGTGCCTGTTAAGTTAGCTTTTGATGTTGAGTTAGATTCTTGTCCACATAGGGCTGAGGAATAAAAGAAAATATGCTTAGAAATGTAAAATCATTAAACTTAATGATCGTACTGTAATTACTTATTAGTTCTCTCTTTAACAATTTGATTGTCTTATTTTTCTTTTTATTTTAGTCCGTTAAAAAAATTGTCTCTTTCTCTTTTAGTTTTGACTTTGCACACGACATTGTTTTATAAGATCACAACATTGAAGAATATGTTGGTACGTTCTATGTATCTTTAGCTTAAACTTATAAAATTCAAAATTCTATTTTACTTTCTTAAATTTCGTATCAAATCATAATCAGACAAATAGTAAATTAAAACGGAGGGAACACGTGTTTTCATATTTAGAGGAGAATGATAAAGGCAAAATATGAATGCCACCAAAACACAAATTACATAACTGCTGACAATTAATGAGCAGTCATACTTAATTAATGATCGATAATGCATTACACATGATGGATTCCATTTCATCAGATAATTACAACAGAAAAACCAAATAGACAAAAATCTAACCTAAGAATCTAAGGAACTAAAAGTATTAGTTCAGTCATTAGAAAAAAAATTAATTTATTTTTTAATAAATCTTACTTTTGATGATAAAAGATGATTTGAGATATATATAGTTGCTTATTTTGTTAATAAATTAAAACTGTTCACATGTCTACCATTGTCTCCCTTTTAATCTCACTTTGTCTTCAACTGACTCATGCGTCCCATATAAAAGTAAACAAACTTAGTATTTGGACAAAAATTATATATTTAATTTTTCATATTACAATTCTAAAGTATTATTAATTAAATTGATTGATAAGTTATAGGAATATGCTCATACTGGTCTGGTCCTACAACCATGTGCTTCAAAAGGATGTGTCTTTGTTAAATTAGATTATCACATTATCATATCAAAACCTTTATTGATTATATCATTGAAACTAACTAATATTATTCTTGATAATAATTAATATAAGGATCGAGACCTTTTTCTTTTTCTAAGAGAATTTAAAGTAACAATAAATTAATGGAATAATATATATGGTTAGTCCAGGAATTAAATTTGGAATTTTGGCAGAGTAGATAAAACAACTCTTAACTAATATTAGCCTATATAAAATCTAATATAATTAAATCTATGGAAAAAAAATACAAGAAAATTAAAAGGTGCCACATAATTAGCATTTTGAAAGAGTTCAATTTTTTTCTTTTTCAAAATAATGTGACACCTTGATTGTGACACATTAGCAAAACGTTATAAGCAGAATAGTAGTAAACGCGTTAGAAGATGAAAATTAACCCAAAATTTCCATTGGAAATTATCTATCAATGTCAAAGTATAATTACAAAGTTTTCTAGTTTTTTCTAGAAACTATTCTTGATAATTTCCCTTGTACTAAAAATCAAACATATGATATATTGTAATATTACAATTAAGAGTTTAAGTTTTATAATCTCTAAAAAAATAAAAAATATCATACTATCAAATCACACGAGCGATAATTACAGGTAATGTCTAAGATAAATGTGAATTAATTATCTAAAATATATAAGATAAATTATAATTGGTTAATATACCCCGATAATACAAAAAATATTTTTCAAATATAAGTTAAAAAGTGTAAACGTGAAACTGGAGAAGTCGTTAGCGGTCAATCTAGGTAGTCAAATCTATTTGTTACTTAGTTGTTGGTAATATATATGTGCAAAACCATACAGGACATCTTTGACAAACAAAAATTAATTAAAAAAATAAAAATAAAAATTGAACCGTTGATTAATATCTAAATACTTCGTCATTTATACTCTTAGATATGCAGTTAAATCAAACATACAACAATCACATTGATTATATTTAGAAACTATATAAAAGATAGGCTTAAGTCATCTACGGCCCCTTAAAGTTGTCCGCATAATTTATTTGGACACCTTAACTAGGACTCGTACCTATTGAACACCTAAATTGTTCAAAACATATACCTATTAAACACAAAAAGCTGATGTGGCGAAATAAGTTTAACTCACTACAGCTAGTGCGTGAATGGATTTTTTTAAAAAAAATTTAAAAATAAATTAGTGCTTATTTTCTTGACACTTGGCATGTATTAATTAAATAACTAAAATCTCATTTAATTAAACATTTATCTCTTTATTTATAAAAGAAAATAACCCCACACCCATGTACAAGTCCTCTTCTTCTTCAACCCACCATTTTAAAGACTAATGTGTCACGTGTCGTAATTTTATTCATGATTTTTTCAAGAAAATGTGTGTGAATTACATGCACAATAGTTTTAAAGCTAGTTGTCATTTTATGTTCAATAGATAAATATTCGTTAATATTAAAGTATCTAATAGGTAAGAGTCCTAGTTGAGGTGTCTAAGTGAATTATGCGGACAACTTTAAGGGGCCATGAATGACTTAAGCCTAAAAGATATTATAAGTTAAATGAATTTTCAGACGTTAAAATAAAATGTACTACATTTCAGAAATTCATTGTGTATTTTACTGTCGATCTATTTGTGTAAGTTCTAAGGTCTTATTACAATATTATTTACAATTGTCGATGTATATAAGTAATCGATGAATTATAATTGCTTGAAAATAAAAAGGAAATCAGAAAAATTGATAGTATTGAATTTGTATAATAATAACAATAGAAACAAGAGATTTAATTTCCACGGGTGCAGAATCCACACCACTGATGAAACTAACAACAATAAAGTAGATGAAAAACCAAATATACAAACCCAAAAAACTCCACAAGAGTTTATAATATATGGGAATATCCTTTTGTCAGTGAAATAAAACCTATTTACTTATAATAATAATAAGTAATAACCTAATTAATTAAAATCTCTCATCATATGATAGAGACTAAAAAAAAAAGATGGAACATTTTTTCATCTAAACATTGAAATAAGTGAACAAAAATCATGTTCATGACAAGGAATAGTAATGCCCATATCATGACTAAATCCAAATTCTTCTTCAGCTCTTTGAAGCAAATTTTGAAATTGAGGATATGTTAACCAAGAAATAGGAATTATATATCTACTTCTATTTTCTCCAACATAAACAACAAAATGTCCTTTTGGAACATCATGAGGGAACCCATTCTCATTTTTTCCAAAGCTAGAACATCTTTTGATCAATTGTTTCAAAGCTGCTGTTTGTTGTTTGCTGCTACTTGTTTTCTTTAGACCCATTTTTTTTTTTTTGTTGTTTAGAAAGAGAAATATATTGAATGTGAGGAAAAAAAGAGAGGAAAAAAGGAGTATTTATGGAGTTGAAAAATGAAAAAACAAAGGCATGTGGAGGGAGTGGGGACAAAGAAACTGAATAGGTAATGGGATGGTTTATTATGGGTACGTTTGTACGAGGACATTGAGGCCCTCTTTACTCCCTCCCATTGGTCTTCTACCCTACCTACACACATTATACTAAACAATCTAGCCAGCTGGATCAATACATACACTCACCACATAATTTTGTACTACTAAAGTTTTTCATGATTTGTGATATACTTATCGATTAGATATTTATGATGATGTATCATATCCATCAACATATTATGTAGTACTAAAGTTATGAATTGTACGGGTAAATTTATTCATCAGAAACTCCTGATGATAGAATTACTGGTGTTATCTGTCATGAATTGCATTTATCGAAACTTTTAGGGATCCACTAGCACTTTCACTTTGGCGTCAATTAGTTCCAATACAAAAGTTATTTTTATATTTAAGTAGGGTTAAAAGTTAAATACTGACAGACAAATTGTAAAAATCATTCTCGATTTTTTTCTTGGATTGAAATGAACAAATTAATTTTAGGAAATTACACCCAATGACCTTAGAAATGAGTTATTTTGAACTTTTGATCCTCACTTGTCCATGAGCAAACCTTTACAGTTAAATGTTAAAAATATTGCTCATTAATCAAAATTTGTTAAACTTGAAGTTTTACTCGAGCAAACGGGATCAAAAGCAAGGTCATCTTATAAATCACCCGGTCAATTTAGATATTTATTTTATGACTTGTATAAATCAAACTGATAAATATCCTTTTCCTTTGTCATGATTATCTCAAACAAACCAAACACAAATATAATTTTCTACATATTATGATAACTACTTTAAAGGCCAATTAGAGCTAATATTAATGCAGACCAAATGGACCCAAACTTTAAATGAACTGGCTTAAGCTAATGTCCAATATGACTTGCTAATGAACATATACGCAACCGAATCAACATATTCAAGTCTAGATATCACATTTTCTTAGAACCAATTAATACTCTTTGTAAAACGTCCCTTAAGTTATAACGACATTAAATCTAATGATAATGTCAGTAAATATTTTAACACTCTTTGCTAATATGTATATTTATTATCATTAAAATTAAAGTTGTTTTTGTTGTTTTGTGTAACATTATATTCCTTGTGCCAACGTGATTTCACACACACATGTTAAATGAAATGTAATTTACTCATGATCAGGAGCTTTTAAGCAGAAAATTGAGGAGACATCAATCAGTTAATTAGTTGTAAATTAACGTTGTCTTAATTAAACAATATAATAGTATTGACAATATAGGAATAAAATGTATATGCATGGCTGTAAAGTCAAATACTGGGGGCTTTCAATTATGAATAGACAATAGTAGTCAAGCTCTGCTAAAAATGGCCACTTGGAAAAAAGTGGACAACATTGAGAGAATTGCAAGGAGTAAGAATTATAACTGATAAAATGTCGAAGCCACTTTAAGTGATTCAAATTCGTTGCGCTTAAAGTCAAAAGATGTAGGTTTAATTATTATTTCCTCCCGTCTCAAATTATTTGTCATAATTTCTAAAGATAGTTCTTACAGATTATTTATCGTTTTAAAAATTTAAAACAAAATGAGTTATTTATTCTCAATTTATCCTTAATAGTTATTGTTACCGAAGATGGCATGTATGATGATTATTTATCAATACTAATAAAAGGTAAAATAATTTAAAATTCTTTCTTAATAATGTTTCTTTAAGAGGCTTGTAAAAAATCTTTTTAAGTGGAGCTCTGTGACTTTAATATCCAAACCTATGGTTTATGCTCGTAAATATTGGAGCATTACAAATTTCTAACCAGTAATATTTTTTTTCATATCATTTGAGTAACGACATAAATTAAAATATGTCATTTTCATTTTCTGTCAAATATCAAATGTATAGTACTTCTAAAGATTATTAAATACGCTAGAATGATTTGTCACTAACTTAGAACCCGCGTTTTGCTAATTTCTATATGAGGGATAAGATGTATTTTTGAATTGTTTCCCTTTATAAAAGAATTTATTTCATATTTAAACAAAATATTTTTAGTCATAAGGAAGAAAATAATTTGCATCCCTTATATATGAGAGGAAATCATTTTTCTTTAAAATACTTCGCTGCTTAAAAATTGTTATTGAGGTAATATGATAATATTTGTTTACATTTTATCTTATTTAGATCTTATTTATGAGATTTTAGTAGATATGTCATTGTTATTACTTAATTATTGTTAATCTTTAATTAACGAAGTAGTAGAAGTATCGGCCTCCTATGGATCCAACAAAATATTGGAAATCCCCTTAGGGTATTTTCTAACATAAAGCATTTTCCTATACATACAAAATGCACCATATATACTCAGCATGTAACCAAATTAAATGATCCAAAAATTCCAAATACAGTCAAATTTCGCTTTACCAATAGTTTCTTATGACAATCTGATTTTGTTTCGAAATCGATTTTTCATGTTATGTTTTACCTTATAACTGATTTTCATTATATAAGTACCACTCTTTGTAAAATTATCCCTCTATAGTAATTATATTTAAATATTATGTAATAGTATTTTGTAAGAAATATATTATGTATAAAAATAAAATATTAAAATATTTATAGTAATCATTGTATTTAAATAATGCCCATTATATATATATAATCATAATCATAAGTAGCGACTATTAAAGTTTGCCTTATTTTATATTTCATATTCTTTCTATTTTTTCGATTAAATTAGTTAACAAATACATTCTTTCTTCTTGGTATACAAAATCATTACACAATTTTTTAATACTTTTATTTATAACAACTAAATAAGATTTAAACGTCAAATATCAATATACATGTATAACATCACCTCACTTTCCTAAATTTCTATTACGCTTTATACAACAGTGTCATATGTTTCTTTAGGGGTGTACAAAGATTGAGTTGGTTTGGATTTTTTAAATATCAAATCAAACAATTTATTTCGGATTTTTTAAATCTATAAATCAAATAAAACTAATAAAATTTGAGTTTTTCAACCTCGGATTTTTTCGGGTTTTCGAGTTTTTCCGATAAAGTATTCATACACACATATAATTAACTTCTCTTTCAATTTTTTCTTTAGTCTTACCAAAATATAATTATCTAAGGTGTTTCTTAAGAAAATAATACAAAATATGATGAGTGATGATACTAAAATATTCAACAAAAATAATAATGAAATCACATAAAATAAATATTGCAAATAAATAAGTCAAAATGCAAATGATCATAATTTTAAGGTACTAAATCATGCCAAAATAAGTCTAATAAGTATTAATTATATGACTAAACATTAAAGAAAACTAAAATTAGGTACAATGTAGTCTAATTATCTAAACCAATATATAACTAAGGACAAATATTCAACATTATTGTCATACTTAGTATTTGAGTTGATTTTTTTGTTAACAATAATATTGATTTGAGCTTCGTTAGAATTAATAATATCTATGGAATATACAATTTATTGGACTATTCAAAATTCTAAGTCAAACTTGAAATAATATGTTAAAAGATAAAAATTATGAAAAAGTATAAGAAATATTTATAAATTATATGAAAGTATAAAATAATTTTTAAAAATTAAAAATATGTTATCAAGTTGGTTTGGTCGATTTTTTTTCTCAATTTATAATTTGGTGTGGTTTTCGATTAGATTTTGTTCACCTGTGTTTCTCCCGTTCTTCCTTTTTGAAGAAAATTAAGTGATCCTATCTCTCATATGTTTAGAGACAATATGATACTCCCTTTCCCTTCTTAATCACAACTATATTCTAATTATTCTTTATTTTATTTTTATTTTTATTTTTAGTTGGTAAATGAATTTTACAAGTGTTCAAAAATCAAACTCAATACATTATTCAGATAGTATTAACATGAGCATCGTATATTCATATGGCACCGGCACGTGTCCCTAATAATCAACGAAGAAATACTAATATTTTAGGTTTAACAAGATGAGCTACAATATGGGTTGACATTGCCAATGGTGGTAGATTAAAGACAAGTCAACACCACAACATTAAATAATGGATATAATACCTTTTGAGGTCAACTAGATTGAAGCACATAATATGTGTTTACTCTTAAAATAAATCAATTATATTTATAAACATAGTTTAAAGACACACGAATTGAGATAATTAATTAAAACACACTATTTATATACTATAACTTGCTTAATTAATATGAACTAGGCAAAAGAAAAACAAATGGATTAATTAATAAGTTAAGTAAATAGAATGAGCTTGTGTTCTGGTGCTAGCTAGTAGCTAACATCGTCACGAAGTAAACTTGATTTTATTGAGAACAATGGAATAACAAAGCTCAAAGCTTAAGAACTCAAAGTATTAGTGTTGATGATGAATTAAATGGTTCATACACGTAATAATTCCCATGCATTATTGAGACTATGATTTTCAACATTGAAAACTATTTGTACTCAACCATAACGACCCTGTTTTTGCCAATTTGAATCATGTTTCAACTTATAAAAACGATAGATGGACAATTTCATAATTGGACCACCACGTTAGATAGTCAGAAATCACCCTACAGCCAAGGACATCAATCATCAATTTTTTTTATATAAAAAAATAGTAAATGACAGCACTTTCTCTTAAATGTCACTCCCATTTCTGCCCCTAGGTCATACTCAATGGTTTCAAAAGGATTGAAGTCATTAATTAATTGAGTTTATATCAAATTCCACCAATGAAACCTAATCATATTTTTCAAATCCTTAATACTAAATAGATTACTTCTCGATATAATTTTGAGAATATTCGTTTTGTTATCCACGTGTATGTCACTTAAGTTGCAGAACAAAAAGAAGTTGCTATTCCTCATCCTAATGATACCCTATACTTTTATTTTCTCATATAGGCATAATTTTTATTTTATTTTTAACGTGATAATTGAAATGTTCACTTTGGGGACACAAATTAAAGGATGTACAAAAGGTAAAAGCACTTAGAGTGAATGAGAATGACCTTTCAAACTAACGTACTACAACTTTTAACTTTGATATTGATTTAAGCCTAAACTTTTTCCAGCTTGTGAGATGATGTGAACCAACTTGGTGTTCTCTTACTTACCATATCATTGAATTATCAATATCCATTGTCTTGTAAAGTTAAAGTTATTAACGAGAAACTCATTTGTTCAATCATATTATAAATATGTCTCCCCTCACACGCAACCTTCACTCTTTTCTATTTACATCTTAACATTTAACTCGAGATCTTCAAAGAAGAGACGGATAATGTCTTATATCCTATATTGTGAAACTTTACATAACTCTCCAAACTATTTGATAAGTAGGCGTATCTTGTGGAGGTGTGTAGATTGCAATATTCTTCTAGTGGAGAGATTACGAAAGAAAAAAATTGATGGACAAATGATATATCATTATGTGAACACACTCAATATCCCAACAAAAACATCTTCGTATGCCTAAGGAATTTTACTATAACCTTATCACTCTGGTCCCTCTTAGAATAGGAACCATATAGCGGTGATGTGCTTAAATTTAAATATAGACTTGTCTATTCTAGCTACATGTCGTGTATTGATGCAGAGTGACTTAAAGCGTGTTTGGATGGGCTTATAGCTTATAACATATATGCCAAACATAGATTATTATGACTTAGATTTTAAGCAAGTGCTTCAAAACATTTTTAATCTTTATCCAAACACACTATAGTTTGAAGTACTATTACACTTCTAAGGATTATAATAGAGCAATAACTAAAAACAAAATTGCATATATCTGAATTGAGAGAATTATTTAGGAATTTTAAAATGCCAAATGACCCCATTGAGCCTCTCCTCATTCGACATAATAACCTATTCTAAAGAAATGTCATGTATCGACTTATAATATAGACTTCTCACATTCAAAAGAAAAGCCAGTTTTCTCGTCCATTCAGCCTTTTGTTTGTTTATTATTTTAATAATGGTGATGTTTGGCCAGTCTTGACTATTTCTTCTATACCTTTTATCTCCTACCAACACAAAGTTCAAGTAGCTCTACTATCAAAGCTTAATCAAATGCATAAGGAGATTTTAGATTCATGATTTTAAGTTTAAGAGCTCTAATTTTATTTTATTTTATTTTTTATGACAAGGAAAACCCGCAGCCACTACCCTTTGGGTGCTCACATGGTAAAACCCCCGCTCTTATGCAATAGCTCGCAAACCACATAGGAGAGGTAACCCACACTAGGCAAGCCCGGTGCGACGAACTCGACCCAAAAGGCAAACCTCTTGCTTTCGCTAAAAGATCAAATAAGATGAAGGATTTTCCTTTTTTTTCATACTACGACATTAACTAAGCTAAGAGAAGGATTTAGGACTGACACAGAGACTGAGTCAAGCACTATAGCACAAAGATTATCATTCGCTTGCCTCGAAGATTCTGGCAGGGGGTTTCGAACTTGAGACCTCCAACATGGAAGTCCCAAGCCCAAACCACTGGCCACCCCGAAGGGTTAAGAGCTCTAAATTATAGCTATATTTGTTTATTGGATTTCAATAAATTATTTATACATATTAAGTGAATTTTCTACTAAACAAATAGGGTTTTGGATAAAAACTATTGAATTTCACCTCAGTCAAATAAGAAGAAACCACCTAGTATCTCATAGTTTTTATCCACTTGATTGACCGCTAAGACACATCATTGTACTGGTTCATTCAGTCCTTTGAAAGCATCATTTGTTGTTTGGCGGTAAGGAGAAAATGAAATGTCTCAACATCATAAAACCTACCATGTGACCCTGCTTGAAGCTTGGTATCAACATCATAAGCAAATAAATACAGAAACTGACGTACTGCTAATGTCTACCCAAAAGATATAAATGAGAAAAATGACAAAGCAGACATGCATTCTAAAATTAAAAAAAGAGCACAACTATTATTAAGTCTTCTATTCTGGTGACAGGTTATGATAATTTTCATGCTTTCAGTCCTTCACATGTGGTGAGGCCCAAAAGTTGCCTTTAAAATTTGTCTGTATTGGTTTTCCAACATTCAAGAGAAATAAATCATCACATCCCATGCCTATGTTAAGAAATTAGTTAGAAACAAAACTAAAAACATAGGTAGTAAAACAAATGAAGATTCAGGGTCGAGAATATGTAACAACCCAATCTACTAGTGATACTATTTTAGAACCCGACATGGTTTTAAAACTCATTACTAGAGTTTAAAACGTGTTTGCTTATATACCCAACATCTCTTTATGTCGATGTAAAAAGGGGAATATTGGTCAAGAATGGCTGATCATTGGGGTGGGCTCTGTTATGAATGAAGAATGGACAACATAACACTCAGCTGACTGAAGGCAAAGGACCATCAAAGTTAATAATAACACAAGAAACAAATAGCATTTTCTATGTACATCCCTAGGGACAAGTGACAACAAAATACTTGAATTAGCATGTGAAGCCATGTTACTCTTGCTTTCAAGTTGAAACAAAACGGAGGCTGCTAATACATCCAAGTTCTCAATTTCTACGGTAATCATAAACTTAATTTGTCCTGTGTTGTACAATTTGGAAATAACGAACATCAGAACATGTGAATTCTTTTGCCTAATTTCTACTGAATTTTAAGGGAGCCACACAAATTACTAGTTTAAAGAAATTGCGCAGTGATCTCAAATGAACAATTGCAACTAGACAGCCGATTATAGAGGAATACATAAATTGAACATAGTAAAATAAGAAGTTGAAAATTTTCATTGAAATTTCCATGTCCCCACCCCCACCCCTATTTGAACCTCAAGGAAATCTTAATTGATATGAGAATGCGCTCTAGAAACCAAACCTATACAAGGGGCTTGAGCTTGAAAACCAATCTCAGTCAAATTACTAATTGAAAGAAAATATTATGGCTTAAACATGTGGCAGCCCTTCCTTTGTTATTTCCTGAGTGAAGTGATTCACACAAAGCCCCCTTCAACAAGAAAAGGTATAAATATGAAAAATTCTACACCATTTGGATTAGAGAATTTATGGAGGAATTGGGTTCTAAATCCCTAGAAACAAATCACTCATTCTTGAGTTGAAACATGCTCAGAAACGGCAATTCCAAGCATCACACCTCTGCCACTAAAATCCTTATGCATGAAAATAGTAATCAATTTGGTTGTTATCGTCTAAAGTTGAAACTCTGTTATGAATTTTGACCACATTCTTCAACTGGAACATGTTCAAAAGCAACTACTCCAAACATCACCTCTGCCACTAAGATCCTAATGCATGAGAATAATGAATTTGGTTGTTATAGTTTGACTCTATTATGGATTTTGACCACATTCTCTTGCATTAATTTGGTTGTTATAATTTGACTCTATTACAGATTTTGACCACATTCTCCATAAGACGCTCTTATTTCTTCCTTTCTCCAAGCTTTGGTTATGGAAAAAAGAACCAAGCAGGTCCAAACACTAGCCCACCAAATTATTGCTATAATAATGATTTTTTTTGTAGATATGCTCAAATTAGTCAATAATATAACGTTCCAAAATGACTGTCGCGCTCTAACTATTGCTTCAAGCTTGAAGCCTTGTGGAACAACAATGATATAGTGGGTCTTGTATAATATTTCGTAGGGATGCTTATTTTCACTAGCTAATCATATATTTAATAGTGCATTCATGCCGCCAAAACTGAAAAGGTACTTGAGAGAGGGTACTGCTATTGCTAATTAGTTTACCTTCTTCTATATAGGACAAATACCTTACCAGACCAGCAACAAAAAGATTCTAAGGATCAACTTGAGTCAAGGTTAACTGGTTAAATACCAGGACAGAGTACAATATGGGAGGAAAAGGTCTAGTAGGCTTCCATTCATTACCAGATAAAAAAGAGGCAACACTCAACAGCTAAAGATGTGTTCTACCATTAATGCTAAAGAATGTCAAATGGCTGTCATAACAAAAATCAACTTCAACCAGAAAATATATATATGCATGCTTTATTCAACACCATTAGTAAGAAAAATAGAAGAAGAGAATTTATCACATCTAGGCTTCTCTTTGCAAATAGGATGGTGCAACGTTAAATGAAGCGTGTCATAGAAAAATAGTAGTCAAAAGGACTTATCCAAGTGCATGGTATCGCATATAAAACCAAAAGAAACAACTAACTGCAAGTAGGGGTGTTCACGGGTTGAATAAAAATCGATCCAAACCAAAAAACCAAATCAAACCGATAAAATAATACCAATTTTATTTGGGTTTGGTTTGGTTTGGTTTTAAATTTTTTGGAAACCAATAGTATTTGGTTTGGTTATGGTTTTATTCGAAAAAAACCAAAAAAATAACCGAACCGAACCGATGAATTATATACATATATTTATTAATATACATACTTAATATATTGTTTAATATAAACAATTTTAAAGATCTTATACATATTTTCATTAAAATTTCTTTATAATTTACTTATTGAAAGCAAAAATGCCTAAGATGAAACATTTATCTTATTGATTTCATGTATGAGTGTCTATGACATTCTTTGTGGAACTGAAAATGTTATTGTCTCTTCCTTCTAGGCCTAGTGAATTTTAAAGCTTTACTGATAATAACTTTAGTGATCGAAAGTTCATTAATTTAAGTCATTCTAACTATTTTTCGTTTGAATGGATTGTTGTCACTTTTTTCACATTTTAAATGAATTGTTTCTTTATTTTTGTGTATGGTTAATAACCAAATAACCGAACCAAACCAAACCAAATCGATAATCACCAAACCGATAAATGTATATTATACTTGGTTTGATTTGGTTTTGATAATTTTAAAACCGATTAAGTTGGTTTGGTTTTGGTTTTGACCAATAACCGATTCAAACCAACCCGTGAACACCCCTAACTGCAAGTACATGTGCTAGAGTTCACACAGTAACCCCACACAGATACCAGAAACAACAAGAGCATAGCTAATGAGACATGAACTATGGAAAGACCATGTTAAAATCGAGAAGAGCTGCCACATAACTACTGATGTGAAGAGTAGCACCAACCAAAAAAGTAGAAATTATTAAAACATGAAAAGCAATAATGTGATGAGCATACCTGTGCGTAAAACCTGCCACTGAGGGAGCAAATGTACCAATTTAAGTCTCATGTAACATATCCGGAAAGCAAACCAGTAAGACTTCAGTCAGGAAATTTTCTTCCAATTTTTTTGACAAATAGTTTAACCATAAATCCTGGTAACATTCTTTTTTACAGAGGAGCCAGAATAACACAACTATCCTAGATGTTACAGAAAAATATCCTGAGACGTTATCCAGGACATAGTACAGCCTGTACCTCACAGCATATGGAGGAGATAGAAATGAAAGGAGGGGCCGGGGGGTAGTGAAAGGGTCAGGTCGAGATTTTAACAAGATATGGATGGAGAAAAGAAAATGAACTTCCACTAACTGAGCTAGTCGACATGTAAAAAGAACATGTAAATGTGACCGACTAATCATGTACATACTCTAATCAGAATCCAGTTTGAATGTCTGGGGTAGCTCATCCATCACACTCAACTGCCTCCTCAGCTTAACAATGTGAGCTTGCACCTGTCAGACCAATTTCCAATCAATTAGCTAATAGTAAACTACTAATACTACAAATGTGGAAATTGAGTCTGTAAGCTCAAAGCGCATGGCTTAGAGGAGACTAAATGAGAAGATAGACAAATAAATAATCAAGGTAAGAAGGCTGGTGTGGCCAGCTGTAAACTTGTTCACAAAATATCTAATTTGCTTCAAAATGCAGCCTTTAGATATACATATTTGCATTTTGAGGTGCTTAACACAGGTGTTGTTTGAAATGTTACGAGTTCATCAATCAGGGATTTGAATCACTTGCACAATGTAGCTGATGCATGAAGCTTTGAACCATAGTTCGTTACCATGGTGAAATTGGGTTATTTTTATTATCCAGCGATGTGCTTCTCTCTTCTTTTTTCTAGTGAATGTATTCATCTACTTCTCTGATTAAGAAAAAAAAAAGAACTAGGTCTCTTAAGAGCCGAAGGCATTCATATGCTTGAAGTTCCCTTTAAAACTCTAATGAAGTAGATAACTGACGGTCTAAAGGAGAAAAAAGGCACTCTCCAGGCTAGACAAGACAGTTTATCCAGGTCAGATGAAAATCGAGAATTCAATCCTAGCACTGAAAGATACAAGTAAAGAATTAATGATTGCATAGAGAAATTAAAGCTCAAGGAAAAATGTTGAAACATAAGTCTCATTCACCCAACATGTTTCGAGAATACACTTCTGCTCTACATTTCATCCAAAAATGAAAAAGGTAAATATAAACTTAATATAGAGATGAAAATGAACATTTAAGCTGTATTAACATAATTTATGTCAGAAATGTTTTTATATAACCATGGAATCCGGGCCAACTTGTGTGCACTTCAACTAATCCCATGGTTACCTGCTATCTCCCACCAACACATGGTAACTCTGTCCACAAAGGCTTGGACAAATGGAAGAAATCACCTAGTGTGTTTGCCTGTGCTGGGATTTGAACCTAAGATCTCATGGTTCTTAACCCACTTTATTGGCCACTAGGCAACACCCTTTTGTCACCAATATAATTCCATCAGCTTAAATAACTATAGGTCGCTACTCAGCTTTATATATAAGAAATTACGCATCCAGCTTTATCTCAAGGGAGGTACAGACACACGTGATTTCTAGTATCTATGAGCATGAATGTTTTTTACACAAAGAAGTTTAGATGCACTGAGCATGTCTGCATATGTGTGTGTGTGAGCGGGAGAGAGAGAGTTAAGTTAAGCTCACCCTCTGACGAGCTGCTGTGAGTTTTAAGAGTTCATCAGCCTCAGAGAAATTGATGAACCACTGACTAAGAGGATGGTTTTTTGTATCACCTCTCTTCAAGGCATGCAGGTCCTCAATTGGTGCTAAGAAACATAAAGTAGAAAATTACAAACTGAAAGGACCAAGTTATTCCAGCAGCAAATCCAAAAGATCTCAGCAAAGAAGATATTTACCAGGAGGCAACTTAAATGTTGCAGGAAGCCGTGGCACGACTACTGCAGGATGGTTCTGAATACGAGAAAAGAAATCCTCAGGAGGATCCGGGAATACAATCTCATTGTAAGTTTCCACAACAATAGGTTTCTTTGTTGACTGGGGGCCAGGCTCATTCTCTGCGTATAACTTCAAATGATGATACCTGGGGAAACAAGATCACTGGAAGTATATCCACGCTGCCAGGCAAAGTTTAAAGAGAAAAAGAAGCCAATTCACAAAGTAAAGAACTTACAAATCCAACTTCTTTTCACCAACGTCATCGTGGAAGAGAAGGGATATTGCAATTTCAAACTCGCCCCAACCACATTCTGACAACTCAAAGGGCGGTGATTCTACCACTCTAACAGGATTATTAAAGCTTGGATGCAGTTGAAAAACAACTTTCTTGATAACGCCGCTAAGATCCTCATTTGTTGCCCCACGAACATATACTGACCACCTATGTGACTGAGTTCTGATTGACAACCCCATATATTATAATTGTATCAAGAAGCATAATACTCTGAGCAAATAAATGCACTAAAAAGAATACCCACGCCCACTTACTCAGTGGCTTTCTTGCCTAGCCAAAATGCAATTGTTCCAAAGACTATTGGGACATAAATTTCAACATCTTTCAGCCTCTTGCATGAAGTCTGTGTAATACCAGAAATTAGTCAAATTATATCTCAAGCTATGAAAGAAGTTACGTAACGGAAAAAACTGGTCAATGCGCAAGTCTCAAATATTTCCAGAAATAGACATAAATAACACTGCAAACTGATCAAACAGAATAATTCATCAAATACATAAATATAAGCAGCATGATGAAATATTACACTCTAGGATCCATGTAAAATCGAATCGTGCAGGTAATATGAAAACTGAAGAACTACTACCACTATATTATCAAAAACAGGGCCAATAACCTCCATTTTTATTAATATCCTAACATGAAACATACTTGAACCAATATCCGCACAAACATAGGAGTTAAAAGCATACGATACACCAAAAAATAGAAAAATAGTGAGAAGTACTAGTCATAAAATTATCAGATAACAATAACGTGCCTTTTTTTCAAAATCTTCGGAAGGGTTAGCAATTTTGGTGAGTTGTAGCCTTGGATCAGCGTCATTTCCACCAAGGTCGCTGTCATTCGGCGTCATGGAAGGCGAGTTTAGAGGCATTTTACATGCAAAACGAACCTAGTTATGGAAATTGAGGTTGTTTTGACTAGTAATTTGAAGAAATTGGGAATTAGGGTTTTGAAATTGAAGAGAAAAGGGGGATTTTAGAGGGAAGAGGGGAAATCTGATGCGTTTGGTGGGAATTAGGAAGGCATGGAGTTTTTGGGTATTAAGTACTGCGTATTTGCATGAAACAAAAGAATGTTCCAATTCTGGTTTTCGCCTCCCTCCAAACTAACCCGCCAAATATCAAGGATATCTCTGTTTTCTTTTGAGGAAAGTTATTATATTAGCAAACATATGTACTTTATTTATTTGAAATTTAAAATAGTGAGAGTTTAAAAAAGTTGCCTTAAATAGCAAGAGTTTGAGTTTTATCTGCTTTATTTTGTATTTAATTGTTTGGAGCTATATTGACTTGATATGTATCATTTTATCAACTCATTGTGATACAAAATGATACACCAAACTATTACTACGTTTTGTAATTAGTCAAATTATTGATATGATTGATAATTAACTTTCTCCTATTAATAAGGAAATTAAGATTGTTTCGCTAATTTTGATTAGCCATTTTACTATTCAACTCATCCTCCTTTCTAGCAAAAGATGGAATTATTATTATTTAAAAAGAAAAAAAATGCTTTTAAACTGGTACATTATATACAACTTTTTAGAAGGTTCTATGCGTATGATATTCTTGCAATTACTACAAGGCCAAAATGACAAATGTTGAGTAAAAGATTTAATTATACGATATTTGTGAATATATTGAAGTGTTATCGATATGATATTTGATAGTTTGACTCATTCTTTTCTATGTTAGTATATATTGTAATCATCAAAGAAGAGATTTGAGAGTTTAAGATAACCAAACACCTATTTAGTATAATGTCTAAAATATACATGCTTATCCAAATAATCAGAGGTGCATCTTTAGCCAAGAACGAGTTAAGGATTACAATTCGAAGATCAAGTCAAAGACTGCTAGACATCTTGCAAAGCAACTCTCACTGAACAAGAATGTTGAAATAGTTCAAGAAAAGAATTGTGGTGTAATCAAATTGGTTTATGAGAAAAAAAAAAATATATGCTTACTTGATATGTTCTAAGGGTATATAGTACTAGAGTAATAATGAAAAATAATAGTAACTTTTAAGGTACTGCAAAATTATTTAAAAAAATAAAGCAATTAAAACTTAATGAGTTGGATAAATTGAATTATAACCCAAGTCTCAATCAATTTCAACCCGAGTAACTTTTGAATGGATCAATAGCCCACACCCATTTATTAACTCAAACTATCTTGATCTGTTCAAATTCAGCTCAACCCGCCCATTTGCGACCTATAAATTGAACTTTGGTACATCACGAATTTAGGTACTAGAGAGCAAGGCATTATTCTTAGACCCATGCATACTTGTAAAACAAAAACCAATGCCACTTGTCATTTATCGAAAAAGAACAAATATCATTATATCAATACCATTGTGTGACTGCCATCCTCAATAAATTGAAAAGGTGAAGAACAGAAGATATACAAGGCACGACACCGAAGAGGGTGCAGTCTAGTTTTTCCATTAGATTTGAGAATAAATATGCATTTTATAAATGTGACAGTACAAGACAACAAGGGGTACAAAGATTCCACTCAAAGTTGCATTTACTGGATACAAGGTTTTGCAGAATGCAGTTGCTGCATTCACCTTTTATGGAGCAGGTGACAATGCCACAAGAAACAAATGGTCTAAACACACTGAACTAAATATTTGAAGCACTTAGCGCCATAACTTTGCACTGTTCATTCATGGCCAAAAGCTGTGCCTCTTTCTTATCGAGTAGAGCAGCCAACCTCACATTTTCTTCCATCAGTTTTTGTACTTCGGCCTCTTTCTGCGTCTTCTCACTCTCCAGTTGTGTTGTCTTGGCGACCAGCCTGGTTTCACATAAAACAAACTCAGCACACAATTTATCCAGATGATGAAAAATCAGTTCATCAAATTATTACAGCTTTAACATTTTGTGCAAATTGGGATATAAGAAATTTTTAGCCTGAGCACAGCAGAAAGTAAGGAGCACAAAATTTAAAGCTTATATTAGCTCAAATAAATCTACAAGGACAAGTGACATTCTCTCAATCCAATCAGATGAAACTTCATCAAAGTTCGCACTTTCTTTTTGTTCTGTACTACTATGTTACTTGGTCATACAACTACCAACGACTTTAAGATGCTAATTGGGTTGAGCAAGAGAGTAATGAAATGGAGGATATTGGAATTGAAGCTATCATTTCAAATATATAACATCAAGTTCTAATCTCAATTAATTATCAATTAGAAAAAGATTATTCAACTTCATTCTCAAAAAGAAAAGAACAAATTTTATGCCATCAGATAGAGAATACAACTTTTTCTTTTAATAAAAGTTTGAGAGAGCTGGGTTTTAAAATTGATGAACTTGACACTCATTATTGCCTTATATTGGATTAAGGTGTTACAAACTAGCAGTAAAACCTTCCGAGTTTATTCTCAATTATTTCATCCTGGTATCATCGAGTTTTTATTTATACTTTGAGATTCTTTAGTTTCTGGACTGATATGCTTTTACACTCCATGACAGAATAACCAGGGCTCGTATACAAAAATAAAAATAAAAATTGAGGACTTCAAATTTTACCCTGTAAGTATATGAAAAATAGAGAAATTCTTTTAATTTTGTGTTCTTTGGCCAATGTACACCATTGGAGCAGATGCACTTTGTATAGAGTAAAGGCTCTAACCTCTGCTCCTTCGACTGATTGTTCTAATTTCTCACAAATATTTCTATTAAAAAAAAGTGGACCTTTGGCCTAGCTCAACCTCAAAAGCTAGCTCATATGGTGAGAGAAAACCATAAAATGAGACATCAACCATAGATTAAGAGATGTTTATTCCCTAGAATCAGTATTGTACCATATTGTAACCTAGTAACTAGTATAAATTCTCAACCAAACTTATGGGAATAATCAAACTTTTCCAATCACTTCTTAATCTTTTCCCTAATTTCTCACCCCTTGTAGAGTTTTCAGATGGTATATCTGTCTTACATCTGGGAGTTAGTGCAACAAAGCACACATCAAAATAAAATAAACATAACTCCATAAGCAACAATTTGGATTTTTTTTCCTTTTTGGTTCAGTTATCCCTGTAACATCATGTAAACAATGCATTGTTAATTCCAAATGGTCCCAGCCCTTAGCGGTGAACAATGATCAACACTGTTAAGATTCAAATGATCCCCCATCCCACCCCAAGCCTGGAAAATAATAAAAAAGAGAAATATGACGGCCCTAGATCATTACAAGAACAAGATCCTACAATAGTCCAATAGCTAAAAAGGGACGTTACAGCACTAAGCTTGTCAAGAGTCCAGCATGGTATTAATAGTCTAAATTAACCACACCCAAAGAGAAAGAAAAGTTTAGAACACTTGAACAACTATGAGTATCTAATTATCTATCCTTGCACTCCCTTTAAATCAATAGCTGCCTTAAGGTGAAATACATATATATACTACTTCTAATTCCTAAAAGCAATATTTTATACACAAAAAAACACCCAGACCAGAGAAACAAGGTAGTAATATAGTGGAGCTATCATAACATTTTTCACCAAATAATACACATCAGACTTGTGCATTTGTATTGCAATTATTATACACAAGCTGCAAGGCAAGTATTATTCGAACACACAGGAAGAAGTTGTGCTTGGACATTTGTATTCCAGTTACAAGTTGTATGGCAAGTATTAAAATGCAGTGCTATGAAAGTAAGGCAAAAGGATATATTAATATTTAACTTCATGCATCACAGACACATTGTATAGCCAGGAAATAAAGAAACAGTTCGGTCCGCATGTTATGGTTAATGGAAATTTCTTTGACGAAAGGGGAATACTTACCGCTCAAAAAGCCTTTCAATTGTCTGGAATTGCTTTTCTGATGATAGAATTGTTTCTCTCACACTAATGAGACTACTGACATAGGATTTCAGAGACTCAAAGTCTGTCTTAACACGACAAAGCTCCTGCTCATTTTCTGCAGCTCTCTGCCTCTGTCTAGAAGTTTCTTCAACCAAATCTTCAACTCTCTGCCGCATCTCAGTCAGGATAAGATTTGTACCCAGAGCAAATCTTTCCATTTCCTCTAACTTAATAGACATGTTTTCAATCAGGAGCGTCTTCCTTTTAATCTCTTCTTCACCTACTGTTACCTTGTCTTTCTCTATAGCAGTTTCAGATTCCGCCATTATAATCCTCTTGACAAGACTTTCCATAACATCTGTAACCAATTGTACACTTCTGAGTAATTCACTCATATAAGATCCATCTTGTTCATCAAGTTGACCATGTTTACTCGAAAGTCTAATCCATAATTCATCATCAGCATCATCAAAAGATGGGAGATCAACATCCCTAGTCCAACTGGATAATGGTATGTCATTTTTATCAACAATACCCACTCCATCTAGTTCTTTGATGCCGCATGAGGAATGGGCCAAATCTGGAACAACCACGACTCTGGCTTTAGCTTTCAAATACGTCATCAATGTTGTAGCAGTTCTTACTCTATGCCATAGAACATCTAACTCCTTCTTTGTATCTTCTTCTGATCCCTGAATAGAAGCTTTTACCTCCAACAGTTTTGCTTGCAAAGCATCCACTTGGGACTGGCTTTTCTCCATCTCTAGCTTCCAAGTAACGTCTGTTTGAGTCAATTGGGATTTCAAAGCTGAGAGATCAATATGTCCCTCCCCCGCCATCACCTTATCAAGTCACTGATGTGAGTTCAGGAACCTATAAAATTAAATGTTTTAGGAACATTGGGTTTTAGTAACTAGTAGAAGACAGTTGGTCAAATGAACCACATGGGAATCATATCAAAACTTTAACTTTAATAACCACCCTGCAGTTCTCGACCTTCGGGTAAAAAAGGTCAATTGAATACAAATTCTTCTACGGTGATTTTATTCACTTTCATTCAAGCAGAATATTCAGATTAAAAAAGTTAAGCTGCACTCATTTAAAACTTGTTGAGGAATTCCCATGACATCACAGGATAAAGCATAATAAATCCACCATGTTCTTTGCAATGCCCCAGGAATTAGTCTAATTCATTCACAATACACCACAAGGACAGCATTTCCAGATAAAGTTTATTAAGAACATTATAAAGTCATACAAATTCGTGGCGAACTGTGCTTTCGCAAGGCTATAAAAGTACAAAACAAACTGGCAGGAAGTTTAGACATCGCTCTACTGATTACATCCATATTAATCCAAAACCCAACTGTCAAAAAGCCTTCTTTGACGAATCAAGATCATAAAAATCCAAGAAAGAGAAACCCCATTATCTGTTCCTCCCCCTCCTAGAAAAAAACAAAGAAAATAAAACACCCATGTAAAAGAATTAGAATTTCAGACCAAGAATGGGACAATTTTCCCGCATAAATTATACCAAAATCATAGGATTAAACCCTTCTTATCAACACCCATCAAATTCCGATCAACATTCAAAGAATTGGAACGAAAAGAAATACAAAATCAAGGTAATTTGTTAATCTAAACAACTTTGCACAGTTATAAAAGGGAAACAGGATTTCGGAGGAAGACAAAGTAAGCAGAACCAAAAATTACAATTTGTGAAGATAAATAAAAGGAGGCACCTCGCAAAATTGAAGGTAATTTTGAGTGTTGATGATGATAATGCTTCAACACGTATAGTCTCATGGAAAATTATCAATGAAAATTTCCATTACGAACCAATTTGGTAAAGGCAGTTTCTTGCTTTTTGTTGTCTCTACCTTTTCCTTGTCCAGTTTCCTTAAAAAATTATATAGTGGGACCTTTAGGTGTTTTGTTTAGTCCATAAAATGATGAACCACCAAATGGATCGAGGATAAAATGACATAAAAAATGTTTATGGTTGTGTGTCATGTTCAATTTTATCTTTTTTTTTATATACCAAATGATGTTGTCTTAAAAGATTATTTAGGAACTCGTTTGCTTCCCTGGACAACCCATTTTTTAAAATTGGGAATGAAGACAAATATATTTCCGAACTATCATAAATGATATGCAAATATCCTTCGTCATATTTTTGAGACTAGTTCGGAGATATATTTATCATTTTTCCCTTTAAAATTTAAAACTTGCTCATAGAACTGTACCTTTTCATTGGAAATTACAATTCAGAGCAAAAATAGTTGCTCATAGAATTACATCTATATTAGTTTTAGGCCTTAGTTTTATGAGGAAGATAACATAAAGTGTATAAGAATATTACTCATAAGACTATATCTTGTTCAAAATTTTACAAACAAATGTCAGTGTAGAGTTGGTTGTACTATCGGTTATTGAAAGGCATGTGTTGATCATTACCCATACTGAATGAAATTGGTAATCTAGAAAATAAGATAAGTAATTTTAATTATATTAAATTGCATTGACATTGTAAAAGTTTCATTACATTAACAGTGAGTATAAATTAGTAAATCCTTGTTAATATATCATTGGTCATAGCTCAGTTAGACAAGAATGAAATTTAGGGCATAACATTACATGCAGATCATAGTACCTGCTTCAAATTAAATACTATAACTGTGCCCGGATGAAATGGCTTTTGTTTTTATTTCAAATATTTACATAGGAAACACCCAATGCATGGACAAATATAGATGCCTCCAATTGCATACCTAGGTTGAAGGATGTTAGGAATGTACATTTTGACAACTTCTTTACTTTGATCGAGTAATCGCTCTTAGGGACATATCTATCACGATACATTTCTTTATATATAATATATATACATGATTCGAGCCAAAGCTATTGACCCTGTCCAGATAGAGTATAGTTTAGGCCACCAGCCTGGTGAGGGCAGGCTGTCTGAATTCTGATGACAGGTTAAGGCAAGGCCTGCTTAGTTAACAGGGAGAAAACAGTGATGGAGTTGAGTTTTCAGTTTTTCACAAATGACTCTACTTGTGAAGAAGAGGTGATAAGGCCTGAGATGAGTCCTACAATGAGGGCACTGTTGTAGGTAGTTGGTTCACTTTGCGAAATGTTGTTACGAGAGTCCATGTATGTATCACTAAGGGATGGTCCCCCAACAAGAGCTCCAACTGCAACATTTGGATTAGGGTGTCTTGTGTGAAGCCATTTGAAGCCATCACTGCAATTAGAATTAGCATTTACTGGAATTGAAGCACCTCTATGGTGAACTTGCTGAGGATATCTACTTCCATAACCAACAAGGTAGCTCATTTCCATTGGATTGTTTCCCAAGATATAATCCAACTGAAAACAAAATAAGAAGTTCGTTGTGATATAGAAGTTCGATGGCCTTGAGGTGTAATGCATTCAGAGTTAAAAAAACAAAAATACTGCTTAAGAGCATATCAAGAAAGAAGCAAATACATAAGACAAAAGTTTATTCAAGAGAAATTATTTAAAAGATGTTCTTCTTAGCCCTTTAGTCTGTTCAACGGACCATTTCATCTACACAGAAAATCAGACTCTGGAGTCATATGTGTTGCTCAACTGAAACTACTAAAAGGATGTTAATGACATGTTCAATTGGCCGTGCATACATTAGTACATACCTGTGAAACTGCAAAGTTGCGCAATTCTGTTGGTTCATATAACTTCCCACTGCAATATAAATTTGATGTTTGGGAGCTAAGCATGTAATCACTGTAAACCACTGCCAGAAATGAAGAGGCCACAGAATACTGGAATGGATTCCACTGGTTCACCCATACCAGGCCATCTGCCACAAAATTATAGTTTTATTGCAGCAACTTTTCTTTCTAAAAAGAAAAACATCATAATTATACAATGACTTGCTGACATGTTTTTCTTTATTTAGAAGGGATCTAAATATGGATGGGCCAAATTTGCTGACAGGGTCACAATTTCATCACAATACCTGCTGTTCTTTGAGAGGTTGCCGTTGGGGATTCAGGTAGAAGTCCACACAAGAAGATCTCAGAAGTTTGTCTGTACGACTGGAGGGAAAGACTTTCCTCAGTTGAAATGTCTTCCTTTGAACCAAAGAAATTGACCCTTGATAATAGGACCTGAATCAAAGGTAAAAATCTGCATAGTTGTTAGCTGGAGAAATCTTTCTTCTGAACAATAAAAAAAAGGTCAATACTCAATTTTTGTTTATGAACATGATTTATCAGTATAGAGGTACATGCTTCACCAAATTATGGGCCTTAACCTGTTATAACAAAGCAAAGTAAGCAATCCAAACATAAGCAAGATTTTGTGTTCTTCATAGTATTTCCAAGTATCGTATTTTTCCAACTTCATGCTAATTGCACAAACAGATACTATCAGTTCTAATAGCTAACATCTAAAAGCTAGAATTCTGGAATACATGCAACTTCGTGACATGTATGTGTACAATACCTGAACTCCAGCCAATTTGTTTTCCCAAGAAAACCAAGATGGATTTCCCCAATTAGCAAACGCATTGCCATTTGCAGACACATATGTTAAGTAAGATTTGTCTCCAGTAGCATGATAAAGCCAAGCAGATGCCCACAAGAGTTCATCCAAAAATCCAGTAGAATTATAGAAATCTTGCACTCCGGGTATGCTGATACTATACGAACCTCTATAACTATCAGCAAATTTGAATAACTGTTTGGCATGCTTTAACAGTGTTCCTGAGTAGGCAGAGTCAATTGCCTTGAACACCAAGGATGCAGCTGCCATTGCTGCTGCACTTTCAGCCGCAACATCTGTCCCAGGATACGATGCGTTAACTTGTGTAAGAAGCCTTTTTCCTGTCATTTCCTCAGGTCTTTCCCAGCATGTGTGATCCAGCTTTGGGTCCCCCACCTTTTTTGCAGAAAAAAACACATAAAGACACTTCATTAAGCAACATTTCCCTTTTATCTTAATACTGCAGGCGTTTATGACTTGTGTATATGCTGTGTGCAGCAACAAACTAGAACGTCGTCATTTGCATTGGCTAGAAGGATAAGAAAACACATTCTCAGCAGTCAGAAAACCAGTTACAGGAGGCCTTGTTTAGGAAGTTGGAAGTAGAAAACAAAATGGAAGTTCTACATGATTATAGTGCAAAGGAAGGAACAACAATTTCGCAAAGGAAATATCACAGGAAGTTCCAAATTAGTACTGAGGAAAAACTGAAAATACTTCTCAATTGTCATAGGGAATTATTCTACCTGAATATACAGGACATTCTCCGAAGGATGAGCATTAATAAGAAAATCAGTGATCCACTTGAGGGATTCATGGGCGTTATCCAGCTCATTCACCATGTTCATGTGGTTTCCATACTCCAAAATAGCCCATGAGAAAACTGTAGCAGTGAATGCCATTGGAAATCCAAACTTCACATGGTCTCCAGCATCATACATTCCTCTACTTAAATCCAAATTCACTTCACTTCCATCTCCCAAAGCCGAATCTCCTCTCCAAGCAATCTTATTATTCACCAATTTTCCAGCTGCAGTTAATGATTCAAAAATCAAAATAAGTACTCCTAAACTTAGGACTAATTAAGTGATCAATGTGAATATAGCTAGTCTTACACTTCTGAACGTCGAAGAATTGCATAGCAATGCTTAGAGCATTTGCATATTTGTCAACCACTTGGTGAGCATTTGCCTCTGAAGAATTAGAACGATGAAAATATTTTCGGAAACTGATTAAAACTGCAGCAAGAACAAGAGCCATGATCACCAGGATCAGCCCCCTCCATACCCATCCTTTATCCTTGTGTGGTTCTTTCTCCATTCAATTTCAATTCTCTTCACCAAAATGTTTCGAATAAAATCAGACCTTCCATTCTTTGAATGAACTAAATTATACTCTTCGTGTGGCCTCATTATATATGCTATTTGAGTATCTTGACAATCACCAAAATACAGTACATAGAGATGAAACCGGCATATCTGAGCTTTGTCTTTATCTGATTCTTGATTTCTCTCCTTCCAACATTTTGGAAGTATTTGGAACTGTAATTAACGAGAATCTTGATGCTTATTCCTCTTCCTAAACTAATAAAACCCTCCCGCTTACGAAAGGTTATTCTTTTTTAATCATATTCCAACTATGCTTGCTCCCTCTTTGTCAAGGAACTAATTGCTTCAACTTTACTCCATAAAAAAGGAATATTAAAAATCAAGTAAAAAAATGCAATATTTAAGTTCTGAAAGAGAATATATCATGGACCATCTTAAATTTTCTTATGTCATTGGGTGTACAAAGAGGTTGACAATTTCAAGTTCAAGAAATAGTATTAAGGGCTTCATGTTTTAGTTATATAGAGATTTCATATGTTATCGGCCATAAAATATATATATCCTCGCATAACTTATGCAAGCATTACCACTGAACTCTTCTTTGATACAGCATCAGGACTAAGAGTACTGTAGTGGTTAAAGGGATAACAAAAACATATAGTATCCAATTATTTGCTTAAATCTAGTAGTACTAATAACTTTCAAGTTACAAAAAATTGGACTAATTAAAGCAAAGAGGGGAAAAATTTCTTCTGATGATCTCAAACTTGAGCTTTCCAGTGGATCAAGGTTTGTCTCCTGTACCTTTAAACATAGATTCAGGAGCAAGAGGAGTAGGAGTATCCAACTGGTAAAGGTCAAATGCAGGACCAACAAATCGAAAAAGTATCCAACCCCCAATTATAATAAAAATAGAAGCATAAGCAAATTTGTTTAGCCAGAACAAAAGTCCTTTTTCTCCAACGTACAATTCAATTGCCTTCTCAGTTAGATTCATTGATTCCCAATCCTTTGGTGGAGGTTTAGGTTTAACAGCTTGTTTCCCTGCATTTATCATTTCTTCTTCCTTCTGCCTTTGTCGTTTTGACGGACGTCTTCTGATTCGAATCTCCACCGTGTTTGGTGGTGTAACGGGTTGCGATTCGTTGCCATTATCACTGCTGCTGCTGCATTTGATGGGAAAACGAACTACATGGCGATGTTGAGATTTGGAGAAAAGTTGTATTGGGAGGGGAGTGAAGTGTTTTGGGTAGCTACAGAGCATGGTTGTGTTCATTTTTCATTTGCTTTCAGGGAATTTTAGTTAAAGCATCACAGTGTGAGGCCAGTATACACACAATACTTTTCATTACCTTATCTTTTTATTTATCCCAACTAAGGAGAGATTCTCTTTTTTTTTCCTTTAATCAGGTTGATGTGTGTCCAGATTATTTTATAAGTTATTTGTATTTTCTTTTTTATAATAAGGGAAATTCATAGTTGGGTGCATATAAAGTAAAATTTCATTCCTATAAGTTATTTGTATTTTTCATCTATATAAATATTGCGTAATTTTGCTCAACAATAAATAAATGTTATTTGGGTACTAATTTCCAACTTTACACGAATCCTTCCACTACCTCCTTTTTATCAAAGTCTTGAAATTGCTTGACTGAATTGTTAGGTTTCTTTTTAATTGTAACCTGTTTTAACTAACTGTAAAATATATATAGAAAATAATATTTTTGAAAGTAATAATCATGAGATATTTTGTTACTATTAAAGGAAGTACTTGTAATTTCTTTTTAAAGTCTCAACTATTAAAAGAATATATATATATATATATATATATATATATTTATTTATTTTTAATGAAAAATAGAACAATGGAATAAGAATTTGTTCCCCATCTCTCTTATAGTTTCTTTTTCTATTAAAAAAGTAAACAAAGATCTTTTTATTTTGGGTAACCTTCATAAACTTTCACTATAGAAAATAAATGGAGTCTGAAGGTGTATTTTGGTAACAAAGGAAAATATTTTTAAAAAAGTAATTTTCAAATTCATTTTTGTTTAGTCTCATCATATTCAACTTAGATTAGCAACTCAAAATTCAAACTCGATTTAAAATAGGCAAAAGTATTCATTACCCTCCTGAACTTGAAGCTTTTTATTCGGTGTACACCTAAATTATATTCCGTTTTAATTACCTCGAACTTGTTTATTCCTCCATCGCGTACACCTTTATTGTCACCTGGCATAGAAATTGACAACACACTCTACTAGGCGCATAAAGAAGTGATTTTTTGTCACATCATAAAGCTACAACGGTAAAAAAACGTAAAATCTCTATTTTTCTTTAATATTTGGCATATTTTAAATGAAAAATAGGGCAAAATGTAAATGAAAAGTAAAGGAAACAAAGATTAACACTTACTTGGTAAGAATTTCAGACAAATTTGAAATTTAATTGACCAACTTCGCGTCTAGAAAAACCCAAATTCAAAAGGAGTTCCGCGAAATCAGCCCTTATTCAAAAATAACTTTTAAAGAATGAGTTTTAAATTTTTAAAAAACTATCCAATGAATAAATGACATGTAGCATTTTACCTAATTGTTTTAACTTTTTTAAAATCTAATTTACAGCACCCTATTCCCTCCCCTGCAACCCATTTTCTTCAAAATACTTTTGCAAAAACAATCCCAATCCCCACCGATTTTTTTAATCCAAAATTAGTTTATTTTATTCCCAACAATAAAAGTCTTGTGCTGGCATTTAATCTGAGTTCTCCAGTACTAAATATTAATTTCTTGAAGATTTTCGGGTTTAGTCCAAAAGTTTTAGTGAGAAACTTAGTTCGAAAGTTTTAGGTGAGAAGGTTTGATATTTATTTTTTGCCATATTAATTTATCTAGGTAACTATTATTTATCCAAGTGGAAATTCACATCATCACTTTTGCCAGCTATCGCGCACATGTAGTCATAATAGGAGTAGGTGGATAAAAAAAATGTATGTGATGAAGGAATAAATAAATTCAAAAATAATTAAAACAAAATATAATTTAAGTGTACACTAAATAAAAAGCTTCAAGTTCAGAAGTAATGAATGTTTTTGCCTTTGAAATATGATACTTCATCGAAACTCAATTCAAAAATCGGAGTTGGGAATGGGTCCCATATGTTTGTTTTTTTTTCTCTTCCAATGTTTCTTTTAAGAGTTTCTCGAATTTCCCTTTTAAGGTGGCTGAACTTTCCCCCTACAAAAATTAAAGCAGTTTTAGTTACATGTGGAGATGGAAAATCATATTTTCTAGTAATGAGGGTATGCTTAGGAAACTTCAACCGCTTAATTTTCTTTTACTTATATGAATTGACAAAACACCCCTCTAAATTTCTTTGGAATTACACCAACATCTTATTCTCAAAGCAACTTAACAATTCGGAAAAATTGAATCATCCACTCGCCTTCAATATACCGAGTTGACTCGTCCGCCATGTCCGACCACCAGCGAACTCGGAAGGACGATCCCTTCCTTCTCAATTACAACTCCGATGAACTCCGTATCGCCTCCGAGTTTCTCTCCAATTGGCTCCCCTTTCTCTCCCGTGACCTTTGCCGCTCCTGCACCCAGACCCTCTCCGATCGCATCCGATCCCTCAATTTTAGTAATTTCTCTTTATCCTTCTCTATCCTTACCTTAATGTGTGTTAATGCATATGTTTGCTATTGATAAACTGTGTAGTTCATATACTGATTTATACTTGCATAAAGTTCACAGCTTTTATGTGCTTTACTCTTTTTGTTGGATGAGGTTTATCTCTAGAGGAAGAGTGTGTTGCTTCAAGTTTGATTATTTGTTGAAATTTTGTAATAAAGATGTTTTTGGACAATTACTTAGTCGTGAAGAACCTACTCTGATTTCTGCTTTTCGGTTTTACTTTAATATTATGAAGGTGTAAAGTTGTTTATTTTGTGAGTTTTCTGATCAGAGACTTTGTTGGTATGATTGCAGAAGTTAGTGGTAATGCAGAATGCTTGAAGCAACCAAAGAATGTGAGTGTTTTGACTTGTGATTCGGATGGATGCAATGGGAGTCAAGAAAATTGTGACAACAATTCGCTTGGAAGTTGGAATGATTACGGTGACTTGAATGATAATGCAGATACAAACTCATTGGGGAGTTGGAAAGATGGGGCTGGTGGGGAGCCCTTTGAGGAGCTTTCTGTGGACAGAAATTCATCTGACAGTTGTATAGATGGCGCAGATTCTCAATCTCAACCTGTTGGAGAGGCATCTACAAGTGAAGCATTCAACTCATCCTTACCTGTGACTACCCCAAAAGTGAAGATGTCATGGGCAGATATGGCTCAGGAGGATGAACTTCAAGCTGAGGAAGTGAATGAGTCAATTGCCTTGAGAAGTCAGGTGAATGGTGTGGCTGAACAGGAAATTACTACTCCGGAGAGTAAGCAAAAAACAGAATTGTCAAGGGAGCAACGAGAGTACATTAGATTCTGTAATGTGAAGAGGAAAAAGGATTTCATATGTTTGGAGAGGGTGAGCGGGAAAATTGTGAATATACTTGATGGATTGGAGCTACATAAGGGTGTCTTTAGCGCCGCTGAGCAAATTAGAATAGTTAAATATGTGGAGAAGCTTGACCAGATGGGGAAGAATGGGGAACTGAAAGGTTTGTTTTACTCTTGATATAGCCCTTAACCATTCTTTTTCCTTTTCTCAAATGGATTTTATTGTCATATTGGGTTTTGCAAAGCATACTTAAAGCAGGCATAGTTTCTTGCTTGATATTGTCTAGCATGTTAATGCTTAAACTTCAAGTGTATTTGAAATTTAAGCAGGTGTTTCTGTGAATTAGAACACTCATTTTTAATCCACTTTGTTGTTGTTAGAATTGAAACATTACAATATTAATGGTGTTCGATGATTGGTACTAACTAGCGTGTTCTCTTTTTTTTATTTCTTATTGATTTCTTTATTTGCTCTTGAGCTCTCTCAATCCTGGCATGCAGTCCTGTCACTGATCAGAGGGCTAAATAATCTGTATTTGTAGCATAGATGTGAGCTTATTTGTCAAATTAATATTTGTTTCCCTGTGAGGTGGTAGGGCTGGCTGAGTTTAACGGAGAAATCACATGGCAAGCTCAAGAAATTCTGATTGATTGCGTGTACATTACACAACTGCTAGTTTTGTAGAATGCGAGATTTACCATTGTTGATTCTGGTTCAGTTTTTCCAACAATTTAGCAATGGAATTAAGCATTTTGATGTTAATATAGTTGTTCATGCCTTAATCTTTATTTTGGCAGATAGTCATCCAATTCCTTTTAGGTTCTATGCTATTTAGATGCTGAAATCTTTCAAGTAGGGCGATTGACATGGAGTTAGTGTATTAGTAACTACAGGAAAAGTAAGAAAATTTTTTTTGGCTTTGCTTGAGAGAGGATCAATCTATTGCATTGGCGTGCTTCTTTTTACCTACCAGTATCTTTCACAATAAGAATCTTATGCAGGAAAACGTACCTATTACTCCTTATTTGAGAGGATATCGAATCATTCAGATTCAACATTAGCTGTCTACTTCTTTCAAGATGCCTTATTTCTCTTTTTCGTCTGTTACTGAGAGCTGCAGTAATGTACGTTGAAGCAAAGCTGCTTTGGGCATCCTAGACTTCAATGTATTGAAATGGGGAATCTTGTCTCAGTAATGTTTATTCTATTTTAGTTTGTTGATGTTGATATCTATATAAGGTGGTACTATGTGGCATGAGAAATCTCTTCTTCCTTTTTTCGTAATTGAAGAAACTTTGTTAAAATGCCTAGTGTTGATGCCAGATGTCTAGATTAATTGCATAGAAATCCAGTAATGTGGAAACTTACCTTTATTATTGCATCTTAACTAAAAGAAAAGAGTCCGCTTCTACCATGGTAACTCTTGGAGTCCCACATTGGTGGGTCAAAGTTTACTTGGTCTCTTTATATGGTCTTGGGCAATCCTCACGTCTTGAGCTTAGCTTTTGAAGTTTTGTTGCGCTCAAGGTCCATTTCTCTAACATGGTATAATAGTCAAGCTCATCAAAATTCATTGTTTATGATGTTGGGTCCCCCGTCTTATATTGTCCATGCTCTGGATGTCCAGTCCTGGGAGTATGGGGTGTATTAGAGTCCCATATTGGCTGGTCAAGAGTTATTTGTTCTCTTTATATGTTCTTGAGCAATCTGCACTTCTTGATCTAGCATTTAAGGTTGAGTTAGGTTCAAGGTCCATGTCTTCAACGGTAAATAACCAATATAACTAGATTTAGCACCAATTTTTTCTTGATTCAACTTAGAAACTGTTCCCTGTTGAAAACATTAACAAAGATATCATAGAATTTTGTTGAGTATGGTATAGGAAAGACTAAGTTGCAAAAATAAAGGTTTAGGCATAACTATGAGTTTTCAGTTGAAAAAAATGTGCAATTAGTTTTACAAGATGCGCATTTTGTCCATTTGGCTAATTTGTCGTTTTCTGTTAGAATGACACGGGCACCTTCCCTTTTTGAAGATTCCTGAAGTAGTTCACGGACCTTTCTTTAAAAATCTTCTACCCTAATTCAGTAATTTACCCTAGTTTTGTGTCAATTTGTCTTCCTTGTGAATCACTCATGAATTAGTTCGATCTGTTATTGTTTTTCCTTTAAATTTGTAAGTTGTAACAACAGGATTTTTTTTTCTTTGAGCTTCCCCTCCTTAAATTTCTCTTTTAAATTTGTTTGTTAAGTTATTTCTGTCAATTTTAGTTATCTTATGGTTCTTACCTGCCTATGGTGATTGTTTAGAGAGGACTTATACTACACCAACAAAGTGGATGAGGGGCAAAGGACGTGTGACAATCCAATTTGGCTGTTGTTACAACTATGCACCAGTAAGCATTTTACAATCTTATCTTTTATCCCTCCTTCTCCACACAGAACCGAGTGCCTTAAATTTTGTGTTATTATTAGGTGACAATTCTGTAACAAAGATCCCTCCTCCAAATCCCCAGTTCAGTTGACAACCTTCTTCTATGATAGGGATGTGGCATATGGGTTAATCACAGATGGCATAATGACTGAATTTTCTTTATGGCAGGATAAGAGTGGCAATCCCCCAGGGATCCTCAAAAGTGGAACTGTTGATCCATTGCCTGATCTTTTGAAGGTCATGATTAGAAGGCTTGTAAGGTGGCATGTGATGCCTTCAACTTGTGTTCCAGACAGCTGTATTATCAACATTTACGAAGAAGGCGATTGCATACCACCACATATTGACAATCATGATTTTGTGCGCCCATTTTGTACTGTTTCATTCCTTAGCGAGTGCAACATTGTGTTCGGATCCAACTTGAAAATAGTGGGTCCTGGTGAATTTGCTGGTGCGATTGCAATACCGTTGCCAGTGGGGTAAGTGAGCGTGTTCGTCTTATCATAAGTTGTGAAATTAGGAAGATTGACCATTAATGGCATTACATTACAGATCTGTACTTGTCTTGAATGGAAATGGAGCTGATGTAGCTAAACACTGTGTGCCAGCTGTGCCTACTAAGAGGTAGGTACAAACTGAATGTTCAGAAGTCTCTAGCTAGTCATAGATAAATCTTCTGTTCCGTTGTGTAACATGCTAACATCTTGCTAATCCTTACCTCACATAGGATTTCAATCACATTTAGAAGAATGGATGAATCTAAAAGGCCAACTGGATATGTTCCCGAGCATGATTTACATGGGTTGCAGCCCTTGTCATATGAAGCAGACTCGCAAAAGAAATCAAGCTCCTCTAGGCCAAGGTTTTCCTCAAGAAAACAGTCAGTGAGACAAGAAGAGGAGAGCATGGAAAGAGTAAAGATGCCAATGAGAAGGCATTCGGAGCCCCGTTATCCAGGTCGATATCGACGAGGACCTGCAAACAGGCAGTGGTATGAAAATTGAAGGCACATTCTGACTTGTGTATATTGATCAATCGTCATCTGCTAAAATTATCAACGTTGTTGGTATTTGGGTCCCCTCTCCTCTCCTTGTCGAGTTGGTGAAGCATTAAAATTGTTGGAGATTGCTTGTTTGCTACTCCATTTGATGGATATCTTCTAATATAGAAGCTTAATCCTCCCGCTCTTTGATCTGCATTCGCAATATCGCAAACCAAGGAGGAACATTCAAGTGGAGAAGAGTGATCTAGAGCTTGTAGCTCTGATATTGTAATATGTATGGTCTTCCAATTTGCGGTGGGTTATAATGACGTGAGGCAGCTATCAAATAATTACTCGTCAGATTGGATAAACTCTACTCAAATAATACTCCTCTTGAGGAATGCCCATCCGTGTGTATTTTTTAAGCTTACACGATGTATAATTCATGTCATTGGTTACACATTTAATTATTTGCCCACAAGCTTTGGTCCTAAGGGTCGTATTGTTAATGTATGTTTTCAAGTTAAGTTGTCTTAACTGAGAGTTTTTTTTTTTTTTTTTTCTACTTCATGGAATATTTACGGCTACTTGTGAATTCCTATACTTTAAAATAGGAGAAAGAGGGATTTCCAGAGATGAAATAATTCATTTGTCAACTATTGTTGTGACTTGTAATACTCTTTCTAAAATATGCTAGTTTTATTTCAAAAAAGTTTTTTTATGTCTAAATTTACGCTGAGTCAAATTAAACAAAGGAATGAATAAATTCACTGGGTTAGGAGAGAAAAAACGAGAACCCATAATTACTAGTGTGAAAAGCATTTTATTTTCACTTTCCTTTCTTACCATTAAGCTGTCAATTAATTTTATCTTTATTTAATTTTCTAATACAAATACATGGTCTACAAAAAAGCTTGAATTCGTCCGAACCCACGAGCCCCCACCTAGCTCCGCCTCTGGAAATAATACTCAGCAATGTCACCAAATGTATAACAAGGTTGAAACGCCCATTTGTATAGACAACTTGGCTATGGCACGTTCATTTTTATTTCACCACAAAACATCTCACCAAAAAATGATTAACATATAATGAGTCAGGTAAACATGATTAATATGCTTATTTTAATTTTTTTATATTTATTTTGAATCTCAGTTCCAAACTGCTTTCTAATGTAATTGTAAGTAAAATTATGATATGAGCCACAAATTTATCTGAAGACCAGTACAAACAGAAGTGCATCCAAAATTCTCTCTCATTAGTTACGTGATTTGTACGTACATGTAATCCTTTATATGTAAACAAAATAAAATTACAATCCTTCATTTTCATCTTTTCTTATTATCAATTTATTCATTCTTTTACATCGATCGATCGATCGATCGGTAAGGTCATGTCAATTGAAAAAAATAACAACAGCTTGGAAAAGAAAGATGAGACATCATCATACTACAACTACTGGTTCCAATTTATGTGTCTGGTAATCATAAGCAGTTTTGCATTATATTCATACAAAAAAAGTTTGGATTACCAAATGAAGATGAGAAATTTAAAAGAAGATCCCTTTTCCGACCAAATATGTTTACTTACAATCTGCTTTGGGTCACTAGGTTTAGCTATTCTTACTTGGCCTTGTATGGTAAATCGAACAAATTCCCCACTTAATAGTCTTCTAGATAGAACAATGTTTCTCACTATAGACATTTTTCTTTTGCTTTTTCTTGTTTTTGCCTTGGTGTATGTCTTTTGCTCGGTTCTTATTCATGACATCAATTATTGATGACTCCTAAATAGATGCTTTAATTTTATTTGTCGATTTTGGAAATTTTGTTTTAGATATACAAAATTGAGTATTGAATTTCAAATGAGACGATTCCGTTATATATAATTCTTGGACTAGATCTTTTGTTTTTTTATTCATTAGTCCCGTTTGGCCATGCGATATGAAATCATGATATGATATAAAGAGATGAAGTTGAAGTTTTGTTTGGACATGCGATATGAAATTTTTGTGTTGTATATTTTCTCATTAGCATAAGAATCTCATATGTTGTAAAACTCTTCAATATAGCCCCAATTGTTTATTCAATAAAATTTATAAAATCGCATAATAAATTATTACAAAACTATTTGTTCTCCACTTAATTAATTGTTTCATCTAACTTTAATTGATCAAATTTTAATTCAATAAAAAAATTGAACATAATTAAATTGTAGTGTACTAGTCTTTAATATAATCCTCCCACATAGTACGGACAATCTTTTCACGTTGAACTTGCATATCTCGATCATATGACCAAGAAGACGAACCAACATTGTTACTTTGAGCCATTTTTTGGTCAATATCATTTGCAACTATATTTTCATGCTCATAGACCATAAATAGTTCATCACCCTTTGGTATTCTTGCAAATTACTATGTAACATTATACAAGTTATGACAATTTTCACTTGTGTGTCAATATCATATGGTTCATGCCTTGTTACACTTGTGTGCAATTACACATTTTCAGTGCATTAAATTTCATGCTAAAATCAAACATATTGAAAGTAGTGATTATCAAATATACATGACCAATTTTGTTCTTTTTTTCATATTAAATTGCTTTAAACATTTTCATATGTAGGAGAAAGAGAAGTTTTTTATTATGGAAAACCAAAAAAGTATTACTCCCTCTGTTCTTATTTATATTCACCAAAATAATTCCTACTTTATCATTTATATTCACCAAATTTAAAGCAATAATAAATTTTATATTGGTGAGTATAATAAATTTTAAAAAGTAATTATGTGATTATTAATTTTATTTACATATGAAATAAATGGTTAGTATATATAAATGTGGGATTGTTTTAACAAAACATAAACTTGCGGGTTAATTGTATTTAAAAAATCTCAAATCATGATTTTTGAAGAATATGGAATCATGAGATGGAATCAGCGTGAAATCGCATGTCCAAACGCTGATTTCATCTCACAATTCCATATCATGATATGGTATCGCATGGCCAAACGCTTACTTAATGTTACATCATTTTGTAAATTTTTGCTGGAAGAAATAAGTTGCACATCTAGGGTGTGTTTGGTATGGAGGAAAACATTTTCTGAAAAATGTTTCCCAAATCAACTCATTTTCTGGAAAATATTTTCCAAATCAACTCATTGTTTCCTTAAATTTAAGGAAAATGACTTCCCTTCCAAAATTAAGAAAAACATTTTCCAAAACTCTACTTCATCCTTAATTTTTTTTCTTACCCTACTCATACCCCGTACCAGACCTCCCCCCCATTAAAAAAAAAAGTTAAATTTTTTAAATTTCAAATATATTTTTATCCCTACCACCAAACTAGCCCCCCCTCCCCCCGCCCCCTCAAACAAAAAAAATAGAAAATTATTTTTGAAAAATATTTCAAATTTTAAGATTTGTTTACCTCACCCAACCCATACTCCCTACCCCCAAAAAATTGCTTTTGAATTTTTATTTTTTTTATGCCACTCCTCCCGCCACCCCTCTCTCCCGTCACGCCCGCCAAATTTTTAAAAAAAATTATTTTTGATTACTTAAGTTCCAAAAAAATGATGCTTTTATTCTAAAGATGTCTAAGGCTGATTTGAGATCGAATCGAACCGAGATAAGGGTTTAAACTTGTTAATGTTTGTTTTGTTTTGTTTTGATTAAAAGATTTCAAATAATTTTAATTAATTAATAAAAGAGAATCTCAATATCAATGATTAATAGTTAAGTTGTCTCACCAGTGGCATAGAAGTAAAAATAATACAATTAGAAATATATAAATTGCGTAAAACAGATTTGGGGTAAGGTATAATAATTCTTGTTATTATTTGAGGATATTTGGCTCTCATTGTTACAATTATTTTGATGTTTAGCATTTATTCTCAAAAATCTTAAACAACAGAACATGAAGTAAACCTAAACTTTTAACTATCCACAAAATTGTACCAAGAGAAAAAATATTCCCAAACGAAAAATCAATCTAGTCTTCAATGAGCACAACGTACGAAAGGAAATGAAAAAATGACATATGAACTATTCATATTTATCGAATGAAACACATATAAGGGAAAATTGTATGAAATAGGAAACTATTAATTCAAATTAAATGTTATAGCCATAGTTTATTTTAATTGTAATTTGCAGCAAACATCCCCTTCGATCTGATTCGGTATACAATTAGTCATTTTATACATTTCAGTATAAAATGTATAAAATGGTTTGTGTTTGTATAAAGCGAAAGAAAAGTGTATATACAAATACAAATACATATATTTTTGTTCTATACATTTATAATTATATAAATATAGATTTTATCATACAAATTACAATGTATAAATAAATTTATACAAAACTGAACAATTTGTATAAAATTGGATGTTTGTAGCAAATTATACAAATCAAAAGTTTCATAGCAAACATAAAATTTGATATGGAACGCAATTATGCAAACTGTAGCTATAACATACAAATATGTTTTTTGTGTTTGCTATATGTGAAAGTTGATCTCTTTTTATTTTCTTGTTTGTTAAAAGTCTAATAATAATAATAATAATAATAATAATAATAATAATAATAATAATAATAATAATACATAGTTGTTCATATGATGCATAAAGATAGTTTCGACACTACAAGTTTGTTTTCCCTTACTTTTTATTTTTTACTTAGAAGCTATCGTTTAAATCAATTCAGGCCTCTTATTTTTTTAAAAAAAATAATTCACGTAATACTTTTTGTGTTGAATCAAATCAACACTTAATTTTTTTTTAATTGTATAGTCAATTCAGGCCTCTTATTTTTAAGTCCTTTAGTTTTTTATTTTTATATGTATAGTTTTAAATTAGGGCAAATTACAAAAATCACATACTTTTAAGGGAAAATTATAATCTATCCCTTAAAAGTTTATAATTACAGAAATCCCTCAAAACAGATACAATAATATAAGCGCTGATTCATTAATCTGATGCGCAAGATACATTAATCGTTAAGTAAGATGCAATTACATTTTATACATGATACACTAATCTGATGTACATTTTATACATGATACACTATCTGATGCGCGAGATACACTAATCTGATGCGCGAGATACACCAATTAATCTGATGTACATTTTATACATGATACACTATCTGATGCGCGAGATACACTAATCTGATGCGCGAAAATGAGGGATTTTGAAGATTTGTAAAACTTATAGGGGATAATGGTACTAAGTAAACTAAAAGGTGAGATTTCTGCAATTTTTCCTTTAAATTATTATTTTTTTAGATTTTGTTTGTTTGTTATTTTAATATAGTATTTTTTAACTATTTTTTTTATCACTTTATGTAATAGTTTTGACTACTAATTGAAGTATTTTATTTTTTATCTTCGTTGAAACATATACCGCGTGAAACTTGTACAGTGTTGATTTAATTCAACACTGTAAAAATAAATCACGCGAAAAAGTATTGATTTGATTCAACACAAAAAGTATTACGTGAATTTTTTTTTAAAAAAAAATAAGAGGCCTGAATTAACTTATAAGATAGCTTCTAAGTAAAAAATAAAACGTAAGGGAAAACATACTTCTAGTGTCTAAACTATCTTTATGCATCATATCAACAACTATGTATATTATTATTATTAGACTTTTAACAAACAAGAAAATAAAACGAGAATTTTTTATTTTTTTTAAATAACAGCCTGCAAGGCTCATTGGTGGCTGAGCCTTGTAAGGCTCATTGGCGGCTGAGCCTTACAAGGCTCATCGGAATTTGAGCCTTGTAAGGCTCATTGGCGGCTGAGCCTTACAAGGCTCATCGGAATTTGAGCCTTGTAAGGCTCATTGAAATTTGAGCCTCGTTTTAGAAAACATGATTTACACGGCGTCAACAAATATTAATCCATATATCAGAAAAAAATCAAAAATAAAAATTAGTATAATTTTTTTTTTATCAAGTAATATCTTGATAGCCATGCATGCATTACCTATTTACCTTATATCTTTTTTTTTCTGTTACAAAATTCTAACAATCGATCAGTAAGTTGCGCAAAATAAAAGGAGAAACTCATCTCATTTGACTATGTAAATTGAAATATATTCACACATTTCGCTATAATGTTTTAAGAGATGTACAAATATTTTGAAAGAGTCTTTATTAGTTAGGTATTATATCGTTAGTTACATCATTAATCGCACACTCATTTTATTGCCTCTCTGTATATATATATATATAAATAAAAATTTGCTCTTCTCCCTTAACTTATAAGCACATTATCGAAAACTTTGAACAAAAAATGTCATCGATGGATAAATGTTTATCAAAAGAAGAAAAGCCTAAATGGCAAATGGACAAGGCCTCACTAGTATTCCAGACTATTTGTCTAACAATTGTAGCATGTTTTTGTTTATGTGCTGCAGAAATTGTTATGAAAATATCAGAAAATAATTCAGTAATTTCCAATCAAAGACAAATGCTTGCAACAAGTTTTCTTTTTATTGTTACAGCCATTACTTGTTTGCATCTTATGGTTAACATTTTTGTTTATAGTTTTCGATTTGAACAAAACATAGTTCTAGTTAAAGCAAGTTTACTTATTATATTTATGACTTTTAGCTATTTTGTGGTCATGATTTCAATATTTTTTATTTCACGTAATTTAAAATCTCATACCAAGGAGACCTCTCTGCATTTGGCTTCTTCTCCAAAAACTCAGCCATAAATTGATCATCTTAACTGTTTTTCTTTTGTAATAATAAATCGAATTGATGTCAATTTTAGTGTTAAGAGTTTGATCACTAAGCACTATTATTTATTCCATTCATATTTAATTGAGTCATGCAATTTTATTCCTTATACCTAATTAAAAAATCATATTAAATTTGCAAATTGTTTTATACTTCAGTTACACCTCTCTATAATGTATTCATGGTGTTTTGTTGGTTGTATACTATAAATATAATTAGGGTTGTTCATGGTTATGGTTAAAATATCAAATCAAACCGCAATTCGAATCAAACCGATTAAAAAAATTGATATTTGATTTAGTTTGGTTAGGTTTAGTTTTAAATTTTGAAAATCGATATTATTTGATTTGGTTTTGATTTTGATTTTACTAAAAAAATGCAAAAATAACCAAAACGAACCGATAAATTAGATATATAAATTATATAATTATTTATATATTATTCACAAATAAAATGTAAATATTTTATTAAATTTTAATTAACTCAAGTCTTTAACTTTACAATTTTCTCAAGTCCAACACTCTAGTCCAACTTTAACAATACAAGTCCAAGTCCATTAAAATCCATTTTGGTTTTACCTACCCTACTTCACATAAAATAGTCACACTTTCTAATAATTGAAACACTTTGTTCGTGTAATGATAACTCTAGTATTGCTTAATTGAACCGACAATAGCTTTTCTGTGGATTGTTTGTGTTTGTCGATGTAAGTCCTCAAAAAAATTACTATTACTTTCAAACTGGATAAACCACAAAAACTAAACCAAACCGACAGTTATTTTTTTCGTTTGGTATGGTTTGGTTTTAGAAAATTAAAAAACCGATTAGATTGATTTGGTTTTGATTTTAATCAATAACCGATCCAAATCGAACCACGAACACCCCTAAATATAATACAAATTTTCTTTAAAGTAGAATATTTTATTTTAATGGTAATTTCTGAAATTATGGTGCTTTTAAAAAAATGATAATTACTAAAATTACGGCCATACACCCCACACGATTCCTTATTTAAATTAGCATCTCAAAAATACTCATTTAAACGTAAAAAACAAAGAATTCTTAAATATTATGGAATATATTATAATTATAAATGTATAGAGTTACAACTGAAACATACATGGTATCTATTTGAAAGAATGATCCATGAATACATAATAATATAATTACTGACTTGTATGAATTTTTGAAGGATTGATACATGGAAATATTGATTCTGAATACAATTATTAATCAAAATATAGATTGTGTCAAAGACTTGTACATTTATCATATGAAATACAACACAATACGACAAGTATAAACAAAGAGTGTTGATTCCAACTTATTGATGAACAAGTATAATAAGAAAGACACAAGTATATGGATGAGCATTGATACATCTAATATGTGAATACAATTTGATACACTACATTAAAGTATTAAAATGAATCAAGAATTTCTTTATAAAATACCTATATTCAAGATGTATAATATACATTGTGTCAAAAAAAAAATTAAAAAAAAATGAACACAAATACATTATAATAAGAACGATACAAAACTTGTTCTTTTTGACTCCTCTAAATCTTCATCGACGTTTTTTTCTTTACTATCGAAAGCAACATCATTGACTTTTCTAAATTGCTTTCTTCTTTTGAAAATTTCGAAGGTTAAACACCTTGTTTTCTCATGACAGGTTTTGCACAATTTCGATTATTGTCATTGCAACGATTGGGCCTCCAACTTCACCTTGTTGTTGAGTGATACACAGGTCAAAAGACGGTCTTTCATCTAAACTTTTAACATAAAATTAAAGGGTGTACCTTGTGTAACCCTCTTCGTAGTATTATTGTCCGCCACCACTATAATAGCAAACACAAGCTTCAATGGAAAAATCAGATGGAGCAAATACTATTTTATAAAATGTTACCAAACATTGATATGTATTTGTAGTTACGTGATGAAGAGGAAACTTGATTTAGAGGTAAAAACTTGTAATTGATTGTGATAGGTAAAGAGATTGAGAAAAATCTCATTGATTTAGGGATTAGAGAGAGAGTTTATAAGGGAGAATTAGAGCAAAAAAAGGTCTGTTTAATGTGCCTATAATTAAGATATTCATGTATATATAATTGAAAATTTGCTATTTAATATAAAGTATATCCGCATATAATAAAAAATTTAAACTATTGCTAGACATTCTAAATACATATGCACGCTTCATGTTGTGTTGTGTAGTTTTTTTCATTTTTTATTGATAATTATTAATTATTCAAATAGTCACAAAGAATTAGCAAATCTAATTGGATTCCTTATTTTAGGTCTAATAGATAAAGTTACTCTTAACAAAAATATTGATAGAGTCATAGAACTTGTAGTGCTTATATATTAAATAATCAAACTCCAACACCAAAATTCACATCAATGCAATTTTATTATCTTACCATAAAATAAAAATAAAAACTATAGAAAAGCCGTTGATCAGGAAAATCTGAGTAGCTTAGATGGTTGACTACTTGAACTTCTGCCTTATTACTGAGGGTTCGCTTCCCCATATTATAATTAATCCTCGCCCCCAATTTTATTTTTTATTTTTTTAAAAAAAAACGTTGATCAGATCACGAAGGCATTAATATATGGTTGCATAAGTGGTTGAGTCTGTGGAGAAGCAACAACAACAAAGGGCAGAAAGGTTTTTTTGGTTAGAGAAATGGAATGTATAAGTACATATATAATAACTGCGATCATAAGTGGAAAACAAATAATAGCTACAGCAATTAATCCTGCTCTAAATATAATTAGCGTTTTGTCAGAACGAGAAATATAAATAACAATGTTAATCATAAGAAGTAAACAAGTAATTGTTGTAGCTATAAAAAGAAAACTTGCTCCAAGTATTCGTTTGTGATCTTGAAAATCTTGTGATTTTTTCATAGCAATTTCTGCCACACGTAGAGAAAAACATGCTACAATTGTTAGACAAATTGTTTGGAATGCTAACATGGACTTATCTATTTGCCACTTAGGTTCTTCTTCTTTTGGCAAACAATTTTCAATTGATACCATTTTTCTTTATAACTCTTTGATGATGTGGTTAGAATTTTGTTGTATATGAACAAAATTAATATATAGACAATTAAATGAGTGTAGATTATTATATAAATAAAAAAAATGATGTAACTAACGGAATAACACCTAACTGATAAAAGACTCTTTCAAAATCTCTATACATGGTTTAAAATACTTCTTCAAACTAAATTATCTCTCTTATTGCAATTTACATAGTCAAAGGTATTGAATTTCTCTTTTTATTTTTGCGTAATTTAAGAATCGATTATCAGATTTAAGGTATACTGCATCTCTCTTAGGACACTAGAGCTTGATAAAATATTTTCTAGTTTTATTAATTAATACATTATTACTCTTGTGTCAACTTCATTTTTGATATAGGTTCTGAATTAATTAAGAGCAACTTTCACATATAGCAAACATAAAAATCATATTTGTATGTTATAGCTATAGTTTGCATAATTGCGTTCCATAGCAAAATTTATGTTTGCTATGAAGCTTTTGATTTGTATAATTCGCTACAAACATCCAATTTTATACAAATTGTTCTGTTTTGTATAAATTCATTTATACATTGTAATTTGTAAATAAGATCTGTATTTGTATAATTATAAGTGTATAGGACGAAAATATATGTATTTGTATTTGTATATACACTTTTCTCTCGCTTTATACAAACACAAACGCGTTTTATACCGAAATGTATAAAATGACTAATTGTAAAAAAAAAAGAATGTTTGCTGCGAATTACAATTAAAATAAACTATGACTATAGCATTTAATTTAAATTAATAGTTTGCTATTTCATACAATTTTCCCATAATTAATACTTGTTCAATAATCCAATGACCCACCCCCTAATTTTATTTTTTCTAACCCCAACCCCGCTTTCATCCCCCTCCACCTCACCCCGCCTTCATCCCCCTA
>NW_006238946.1:1235464-1241289 GCF_000226075.1 Solanum tuberosum
CCGCATTTCAGCTACTCCCACCCTCCAATTTTTTTGAAAATTAATATTAATTTTTTAGCACAATTAAGAATTTTGAGTAGAAGTGAGAAGTGGTGATCTATTATGTGTCTATAATCTATAAGGATACTCATTTTGACTATATTTGTAGGGGCTTTTCAAATAGCTTGAAGTCCATATTTACCCAATTAAAATAGGAGTGATCCAAATCATTAAATACGGATTAAATATTCTCATTTCATTAATATGAGCTGAAATTGTCACCCCCACTCACATGTATATAATTACCAGTGTGGAACAAAATGGAAATTCTTCCATGGTATATATTGAAATTTAACTCTTTGATAACCCACCTCAAACCAGATCTAGCGAGTGTCTTTTTGGAAGCTTAATAAAATAACTAGTTCATCTTTAAAACACGAATTTTTCCCAACTTCATTTAGAGATCCATATATTTATTAATCCCCTTCCTCATCAATTATTACAACTTTTGAATATTATAATATTAAAATAAAGATATCAAAATGTGGTCGTCTTAAATTAAAGAATTGTGAAAAGACATATTATTCTAAAAAGAAAAGTATGAAAGGATATATAACTAAATAAATATGAAGAAAAAACATCAAGGGTCGATGTTGTTAGCTAGTTAGAATGGGTAAATAATAAATTATTGATTCCGGGGCGGCATCTCTAATTAGAAATAAGAATTGAAGAAAGGACGGCATAACCCACAAAAAGCAAAAGCATTATTGCTAAATAGAAAGAGAATAGTATACTTGAATTATCTGATGGTGTACAATGATTGGTTAGAATTACCATAAAAAGCCAAAATACAATGCCTATACTTAGAAAATTAAAACTTAATGCAAGTGAAACTATTTGGTCGGAAAAGTTCCTCATATTCATTTGGTCGTACATAACAAATTTTATGAATACTAGCATTGCACAGATGCTTAAGATTACCAGACACATAAACTCGAACCAGTAGTAGTAGCAGTATTATGTCTCATTTTTCTTTGCCAAAATGCTCTTGTTTTTTTCAATTGACATAATTTTATTGATGTGAAGAATGAATGAATGAATTAATAAATTAATGAAAATATATACTGTATGTAGTTAGTAAATAGTTTCACTCACTTTTAGATTGAATGCACTAATTAATTAGTTTGTACGCATGTGGCTCAACTTACATACCGTTCAAATCACAATTGAACTTCTCCTTTTATTTTTGCCCAAATTATGAATATATCTATTGTTATAAAATACACTTTTAGACACCTTATGTATGGCTGACAACATGTTTCACTTAGACACCTCAACTGAACGATGTTCATTTTAGATACCTTATGTATAGTTTTGTTGTGTCATTTTGACACTTTTTAGTATCAACAAAAATATAAATTATGTGTGTTCCACTCGCGAATGACGTGTAAAGTGACGAATTAAACGACAACATTTGTTATATGTATTAAAAGTAATTTTTAATAAAAATAATAATTGACCTTTAAATTAATGACACATGACCCAAATATCTTCGCATCACCACCACCCAAAATACGGATTGTCTTCTCCACTTCTCCGACATTACAATTTTGCCTAATAAAATTATGAAGAAGAGAAATGTTGAAGACGATGAAAGAATTTTGGATTATACCATGTATAACTTTACATTTAACAATTCACATTTTGTAAAGCAAATATTCTTTTCGATAAATCTAGATTTTTATTAATTGTACAAAATATTGTTAGAGGTAGTTAATTACATAGTTTTCTTTTTAACACTTTACTTTTAATTTACATGCTTAAATAAGCAACTCTTTGTACAGATTGGAGCAGACAAGAAATGAAGAAAATTGTCAAAATTTGTTTGGTATGAATTACTTTCATGTGAAATTTAAAATTCATGTTATTCTTCTTCGTACTACAAGTCTACAACCTAATTAATAAATTCGTCACATGTTTAACTTATTTTGTTTTTGTACTATTTTAACGGGTGACTTAGATTACTCGGTTATACAATTGATAAGTAGCATTATTATTTTATTTATTTAAAAAAAGTAGCTACTTCTTGTGCGAGATGTTACTAAGTGAGTTACACTGTTTATATATCATACCATCAAAATAAGTGAGAAATATATGTAGCTTAATAATTTTTTATTATTCAATTTCATAGTTTTATATAATATAGAAGCGTTTTGATTTCGATATACAATTCACTATACCGTCCTCTGAATATTCATGATGAATCTATTGGCAATTCCAAAAGATGTTAAATTTATCTTTTAATCTTGTTTACGTACGGAAGGATTTAAAGTTACAATCAAGGCAACATGGCATTCATCTCTCAAACTTTTGAATATTAGTAGCTAGTACAGTACATTCTTAGCATTTCCAAATTAATAACCCCATAAATATGATATTCTATTATAGAAATCAATGGCATATATAATTTGAATTTTGATGGAAAATCATTTCCAGTTAAACTACATAAATGATCGACAACTCCCAAGTATAAGAAGGTGATACGATAAATTTATTTATTTATTTATTTTTTTTGCTAGTTAAGGTTTTGCCCTGATTTTCTTACCATAATTTAAGATTTATTTTTTCTTAAAGAAAAGACAAAACATTATCATAAATGTTTTTAATATTCTTTCATATTTGGTTTATTCTTTCCTTTTAGGAAAAGGTTTTGGAGTAGCTAGTCCTTTTCTAGTAAGAAAAGGTTTTAGGACTCTATTAATATAGGTTTGTTTCTTCTAACACATAACAAGACTTTCTACAATGTAGTCGTTTAAGAGTCTTATTTATGGGGAGATTTATTCTCTCTAAAGTTTCAATGTTTTTCTTTATATTAGTTTGATATAATAATATTTTGATTTTTAGTATAAGGTTTTGTTATCTAATTTATCAACTATATGATTTGCAAATTGCAAGCTTCCGCATGACGCCCTAATCACACCCTTCAGAACCCAACAAGTGGTATCAGAGCACATGGTTCAAAGATCCGGTGGTCCAATGGTTCAACAAAATTGAAGGAGTCTTATTTATGGGGAGATTTATTCTCTCTAAAGTTTCAATGTTTTTCTTTATATTAGTTTGATATAATAATATTTTGATTTTTAGTATAAGTTTTTGTTATCTGATTTATCAACTATATGATTTACAAATTGTAAGCTTCCGCATGACGCTCTAATCACCCTTCATAACCCAACAAGTTGATTGTTGTTTTTCAACTATTTTTTTATATTTTTTGTGTATGTAATATGAATAGATATGATCGAGGTCAACCAGTCAAGTTAACCAATTAAGGCACTCATCGGGAGGTAATGACTCAATTTTTTTAAAAAAATATCAATCAACATGAAATATCTTATGGTCCTAACTCTAGTGTCCTATAAGCCATGCAATACATAAATCTTACGATCGATCCATAAGTTATGGAGAAATATAAGAAGAAATCAACACCCTTTGACTAAGTAAACTGATCCATTCACTTTTTTTTTGGGGGGGGACTATCAATTATAGTTTGATGTAACAATTTCAACCGATATATATGTATAAGGATCTTGAAAGAGTTTTGATTAGTTAGTTACGCTATTTTATTGTTTGCGAATTTATTTTATATAATTAGGTTTCTTAGATGATCAAAGAAGTGAATGACAATGATGATGTCTCCCATTGAAAAATGTTATAGATATTCCCAAACAAGTTTCTTGACAATTGTAGCATGTGTTTGTTTATATGCAGCTGAGATAAGTATGAAGAAAGTACAAACAACCATAATATCCAAACAAAAACATATTCTACTTAGAGCAAGTGTCTTCATTGGAGTTGCAGCCATTTCAAGTTTTATTCTTATGATAAGTTTATTTCGTCCTGACAAAGCACTTGTATTTAGAGCAAGCATAGCCCTTTTAGCCACTGCATCTCTTATTCTTATGACTTTAGTTACCATTAATGTTGTATCACCTATGTTCGAATAAAACTCCTAGCCAGAAAGAAACAGATCCAGAATTTAAATTATTTTTTTACACATATATCTATATTTTGTGTTAAAATAATTTTAGAAATAATATTTGTATTCTGCTCCAGAAAGATAATTATGTTGTGTTGTTGAGTGAGCCTAAATTTTAGATCTGATAGTATAATTTCAAGGCCATGTTAGATCTTCTTTTTTATATTATAGGATCATTTAGAGCATCAAAGGTTTATTTTTATATATTGGTTTGAACTGGTCTATTCAATTTATTCAAAAGGATTTAAAGTTAAAATTTAGGCAAGATGGCATTATCTCAAATTTATGAATAGAAGTACACTATTATATTTATTAAAGTTTATAGATATCCGTTTTTGGACAAGTGTATCTCAAGTTAGGTAATATAAATTGTACAAAATATAATATTAGTATTATTAAAACAAAGCTTTGAAGAAATAGAATGACATGTTAGAATAACTACAAATTAATGTGAATCGTTCGTATGGTGACTTATTTGTCGAAATCAAGTATAAGCTTTCGAAATAAACAAGCAAAAATTAATTAATTAAATACATATATTTCTCACTTATTTTGATTATATGAGGTATATATAGTGTATCACACTAAATAGCATCTCACATGGGAAGTATCTATGACCGAATAACAAAGCAACCCCGTTAGAATAGTACAATATAACTTTACATATGAACAGTATATATATATATAAGTAACATGATATGTGAATGTACATAGCAATTAAACACTTGAAATTGTATATAATTTTACCTATTGTGTGAAAAAAACAATAATAATTAAGATATAAACTAAAGAACGATGGAATTAAAAAAATCTGAACAAAAATAATTTATGTACATAGTATTTTCACGGAAAGCAAAACAGAGTATGATAGGGATTATAATTGTGTATCTACAACATTTGCATTTATCCTTGGTTGTTTAGTTTAATCATGAATTCAAGTAATAGTATTTTTTTTTTATTAAAAAAGAACAAAGTTATCAAACCGCAGTACATCTAAGGCACTTATAAATAACTAAACTAAATAATTACTTGAAAATCATTGTATCTCATGAAGCCCTAATTAAGATGGATGTATAGAACCAAATTCTGGAAATTTAACCTTTTTTCACAATTAAAAAATCAGTGTGCTATGTAATAAATGCAGCAATCCTGGTGTTTGCAACAAATTCTATTCTTCCTTAATAACATAATATAAAATGTTAACAATTTTATCTCTTATCTATCTAACTAACTTTGTACACCTATACAATTTCTAGAAGATTCTAAGAAAACTATGTAGGAAAGATGAAAAATATATTGGGCTATTCGCATGTGGGCTTTCTAGGTTGAGTCCAGAATGTTATGTCCAATTTGGTGTTAGGAACAAGTCTATTTGTTCATTGTCAGAACAAATTTCATTTCTTGCTTCATAGGAGAATTATCACTATCAACAAAAATCTCATCTTTTTGTATATAAATAAAAGGACAACTCGAATTTAAAATATTTATCTTATATCTATTGGAAATACTCTTTCTACAGTTCTACTCTATAAGTTTAGGTAATGATAAAGGGTGTGTTTGGTATGAAGGAAAACATTTTCCGGAAAATGTTTTCCAATTTTCTCATGTTTGGTTGGGTTAAATGTTTTGGAAAATGTTTTCCAAACCAACTCATTTTCCTCAAATTTAAGGAAAATGACTTCCCTTCAAAACTTAAGGAAAACATTTTCCAAACCTTTCTTCCAACTTCAAATTACAATTACTTCAAAATTTCGTTTTTTCACCCTACCCTTGACTCCCCCCACCCACCTCCTACCCAGCCCCCCACCGG
>NW_006238946.1:1241886-1249669 GCF_000226075.1 Solanum tuberosum
TTCAATTTCAAAAATTATTTTCTACTCTAGTTAAAATAAAAGATATTTCTCAAAAATATTTTTCATTCATAAGTCAAACACTAAAAATCTTTTCCGGAAAATATTTTCTACTCACCAACCAAACATGAGAAAATAAGTCAAAAATCAACTTGTTTTCCAGGAAAACATTTTCTAGGAAAACATTTTCCTTCATACCAAACACACCCAAAGTCTGCACACATATTATCTTCTTCAAACTTCACTTATGAAATTATAATAAACTAATGGATATGTTATTATTGTTGTTAAAAAAGTTATTTTATCTTTAATTTTTTTATCAGTTTTTATTTAGATTAAACAGACTTCAAACTCTTAAAACTTCTGCCTAAGCCAACGAAATATTCCAATATTTTTTATTTAGAACGGATGGATCTTTCAATCCCAACATAATATATAACTAATTAAAACAAAACTTCATAAGTTCTCTTCATAATATTAATTAATATATTGATCATGATCAATGTAAATAAAAACTTATTGTAGCAGATAATCAGGTAATTAGTGGTCCTACTTATAGACGATAACCAGGTAGGACATCGTGAATTTCCTTTTATGGTGTCAAAATTAAACTCTTTGATAAATCACTCGATACTCTCTCTTATTACATGGTATTTTTAGTTTAATCATACTATTTTTAAAAAATAAGGGATGTTTTTATTAAAATATTTTTTGATTTAAATTATACGTATTTAATTATGATTTCTTGGTTAGGTAAGATATCACTTATCTAAATTATACTAAATTTGAAAAAAATTACAAATATCTTCTTGATTAATTATGTGAAAAAATATATGACTTGAACCAATTATAAATACTAAAATACACCATATATAATATAATATTGACCGTTGATAGAACTTGCTAGGAACAAATGCCATATGGTCCCGGCCTGTTACAAGAACTTTCAGTCAACTTAATACATTTTTATTAGAAGAAGCATATATAAAAATAGTAAAAATTCATCTAGAACTTAAAATGAAAAATATAATCATCATCCGTAAATGTGGTGCAATGAATGATGTCGCTTCATTCTTTAATTAGAGATTTTGAATTCTGGCAAACGCTATCCCTGAATGTAGTTCTACTCGGTTTGAAGTCAAAATACTGCGACTTCAATATGAATATAGAACAGCTGAAAACAAAAGAATAAAAAGGAAATAATCAATTTTGGGAGTGGTCCAAAATCAAAACTTTAGAGTGCATTAAAGTTGTAGCCACCTACCTAGAACACTCCACACTAAAACTCAACAAAAGTGTGAAAACTTTAAGAAAAAAAAGTAAGTACATTAAATATTTCTCCTTCAATGGACCACTATATATGGCCATATATTATGAGTATGTGGGAATATCCAAGTTTAGTAAGTCATACTTCCTTCACGAGCATCAAAATTTGTTGTTTTTTTTCTTTTTAAAAAATTATTCAAACAGTGAATATAAAGTTTGTGTCTAGTTTTATTTCTCGATCTTTTCTTTTTCGGCATTTGGTTTGATAGTCTCTTTCTAGGAATTAATTGACAAGAAAGCTACAAACACAATTGAGACTTTGTGCTCCTCCTATCCACTTTACTTATTGTAATTACTAAAAATAAAGCGTACAAAATAGTTATATATAATTTTTAAAAATCAAGATATGATTCACCACTTCTTTTATCTAATATTACTCCGTATAACATTTCATTTTACTTTGCCTTTGTAAAAAAATAATTATTTTTAGTAATGTGAACAACTATTCCTTTCATTTTATTTTACTTGCCCCCTAAATAAAAAATAAACATCTCATTTTATTTGTCTATTTTAACTAATTTAGAAAGTATTATTACTTTTTTTAATACTATCATTACAAATAACGGTATGAAATAATAATAATTATTATTATTATTATTAAATTTAGAGTTTCATAACATCATATATTAAAAATAAATTTTAAAATAATATAAAACAGAAGAAATAATAAAAAGGTGGAGAGATATCTAAAGATGATGTGAGGGAAATCTTTAGAGATATTGGGAAAGCTAGCTATGGCAAAATTATAATATATTATATTTATCTACTAATACTAATACTATAGGATACATTATGATTACCCGCAAGAAAAGGGAATGTACGTACTTTTCAAGAATTGTTGAAGGCTAGGGATGAGGTAAGAGCCTTTGCTTTGTTTTAAAAATATTACTAATTTAAAAGGGAAAGATGTACAACTGATTTGAGCTTTACTAGCAAATCAATGTCTATAGACCTTGAAAGATAATTTTTTTTTTTCTTTTTACTCCGTATCTGATATTTATTAAGATTAAGTTTCAAATTTCATAATCATATGTAATATATCGTATTTACTTACTCATGTTACTATTCCTCATTCTACTCATTGATTATATGGAAGACTTATTTATCTATAAATAGTGGTGGTTCTTCTTTTGTGAACAATAATATTGTAGAGTAATAGTGAAAGAGAGAGTACTATAGAGACAAAGAAAATATTATAAATCTTCAATTATATTCACTATATAAAAGAGAGTAATTATTATATGTAAAAGGAAAATCTTTTTCTGTGGAGTTTTAGACTCTTCATCCGTAGTTGCTCGAGTTGTACAACGTTGTTGGGTTATATTGTATCCTGAAGAGGACAAGTCAAGAGTGAAACTCCTGGATCAGTGTATGTTAAGTATGTCATAGTAGGCTTGAATCTACTTAAAGAGAGCGAGATATTCACGCCTCAGCCTAATTTGTTTATTCGTTTTTGTCATTTTATTTTTAATTATAATTTATTATATTTGTGGTATATTACGTAAATGATTTGAATTCAGCGATTCACTAAATCTAACGATAACAGTTTATTAAATATTTACTGAAGACGAAAAAATGCTTGTTTTTTGAAAAATTTAAACTTAAATGTATACTTAAGAAATTATTTTAAACTTATCCGAAACGTATGACATCAATTGTCATTTAATAAAATAATGTATGGTATTTCGCAGATATTATAATTTAGTAATTTACTAAATGTAAATTTTATACTGATCACCGTATATTTGAATTTAGAACAACTACCAAACACGTAGGATTTAAAACCAAATATTTATTTGAGAAATTCTCTATTAACAAAAACTCCAAGCTCTCATCTAAACGCAATCCAAATTTTTTGGATCTGGCAAAACAAGAGAAAAGACAGAATTTAGTCTTATTGTAATGATCCAACCTGCCAGTAATATTATCAGTATTACGTCTAAATTTGTATGGTTTTAAAATGCATTACAGAGTGTAAGGTCTGTTTATTTATATATATCGACTTTTTTTTTTTTGTATTTTGTCAAGGTGAGACTTCATATCCTATACTAGGGTGTCACGTACACCCACTCTTAAGTATTGACTCAACGTCTTCGTTAAGGTTTACCCATTGCATGAAATTTGTCTAGATTCAGCACTGAGGTTTGCCATGCCATATCGAAATTTGCTCAAATTTAATTGAACTCTAGCCCATAATCGACATCGACGCTTGTATAGAATGACTCTAATATCATATGTAACGATCCAAACCGCTAGTGATATTATTCATTTTGAACCTAAAATCACGTAATTTTAAAACATGGCACTTGAATTTTATGTTTTTTTAAAAGTTAAAAATGGGAAAAGGAATTTGTACAAAGACATCACTAAATATAAAATCTACTTATTTATATATCCAACATCACTCTTGTATTTTATTAATAAATTTTTATCCCACACTGAGAATTGAGATGTCATACTTATACAAGTAAAATCATACTCCATTTCTCATATCTAATGTTCACAAGGCAAAATATTAAATGAGGTAAGAATATACATTAAATAACTATAACTTAATGAGATAAATTTATACTCAAACACATATAGTGCGTCTATTATTAATTTTAGAAGTGTTATATAGTAAGGGAAAGTTTCTTTTTGAAAATGTTTTGAGAAAAATATTTTCCTTTAGGCTAGGTATTTTTGGTACGTAGAAGAATATGCTTTCATTAAAAATATTTTTTGAAAGTGTTTTAGTAACTAACAAGTGATTTTTTTTATTTTAAAAGCCTTTATATATATATAGTCTAGCAAAACATTATACTAGAATTTAAAGACTTTAGTTGCACTAATATTATGAGTTGATAAAATAATAATATGTGATCGTGCTTGCTTGTACCAATAGTACTAACTGCCTTTTTATGCTTTCTAGGAAGGCACAATTAATTGTATTTAGTTTCTTTCCATTTTTAAAAATAAATATACATATATATGCATGATATTTTCCGAAATTATGCATATGGGTCCGCCCCTGACTATAAGGATGAAAGGGGGTTGTGTGGGTGGGATGGTCATTGAAGTTAGGGGCGTTTGGTGCATGAGTTGAGATGATACAATAAACATTGAATGTCACTTAATAGAATTTGTATTCCCTACTTTTAATATGAAAATTATTTTTCTTATTTTTAAGAAACTTGGTTTCCTAAAATTTATTTTCTAAAAATTTTATCCAACCAATTATAAGAAAAAAAAAACGTTAAACACACCCTCAGTTTCAATGTTTTTTTCTTTTTCATATATATTACCGGAAATAAATACCAAATGAATATTTCTTCTTCGATTAAAAATCAACGAATTTTATTTCCTTCAGCCAAAATAGGTACCTCTTTGTGCAATATGCTATGCATGGCCAAAGATAGGAAAAATGGAATTTACTCAACCTGTCAATTTCTTGTTTTAATACTCCCCTTGTCCCATTTTATGGGAAGGTTTTACTATTTGAAAGTCAAATAATTATTTTTTTACGAGTTTTTCAAATTCTTAAAAAATATTTTGAATTATTGACTGCGATTACTATATCATATACTAGAGATAGTAACGAGTAATTTAGTCTTAATATTATTTTGATAGAAAAAAATAATAATTTAATGTCATATTTATCAAAAGAAAAATGTGATACAGCTTAGTAATTAATGGGTAGTCTATTGGTGAACTGAACATATGATTTAATAAAATGCGGCGATAGAAAGCAATTCGTTGAAAGTGACAGACTATTTTTAAGGATTTAATTAATGTACATTTGTTGCTGCCTGCAAAAATAAGTTAAACTTATCAACTTATTGTGATTAGTCACATTAATTGTCATTTTTAAACATCCACTATTTTTTTTTTTGAACTTGTGCTCTTAATTTCCTCATTATTTCCTTGTCATTTAGGACCAAACAAAAACAAAAACCCTTAAGATTAAATTATACGGTTTTTTTAATAGAAATATTAAATTAGTACTTCTACTTCTCCACAGGATATTATATAATATTTATACCAGATGAATGAATATAAAATATATTTAAATCTACTCATTGATCAATGACGTGAGATTAAAAAATCATAGAGGATTTCGGTTTAGGTCTAGTAAAAGTGAAAATCGCTTGAATTTTTTGTCTGTTTGTGAAAGTTTTGTCGGTTAAATATTTTACAAGTACTTAGTGAAAAAGTTAAATATTACTATTATAGTATTTAATTATATGATAAAATAATATATATTCTTGTTGTAATTTATGGCTCTTATTCAAACAATATTACTTCGTTCGTCTCAACTATTTGAGATCTCATATTTGAGTTTTGAATATAAAAAAAATTATATTACAAGTGACACTTCTAAAAATGAGATAATGCATACAACAAGCGAATTTGCATTAATTGATTGAAGAGATAAATATTAAAAATACTTTTGAATTTGACACAGATTATTTGTTTCATTTTAAAACTATTGACAATCTTAAAAAAATATTTTTCTACTTGATTAACTAACTTTAGATATACTCCTGATCTGTCATATGACATATCAAGTGGTCTCAAACTCTTGTAGGAATATGAGGTAAAAAAAAAAGAATTGTTGAAAATATTTTTAAACTTGACAAGAATTTAAGGGTGTATTTCACTCATGTCGCGAGATCAATGTATATTTGAATTTAGCTAGTCAAGTAAAATGATGTTTTTAATAAACCAGAAAGATAAAACTAATAATGTATGTCTAATTTAAAGGTATTTTCAATATTTTTTTTAGTTGAACTCTACTGCATACACCGAACACCTAAGGAAAAAAAGGAAAAAATATTTTGGCAATTAATATTGGGTAACGTGCTGTAGGTGCAGAATATGAATTATGTAGACGTGATATATGCCATGGCTTTCAATGTCCGGTCTTTCTTTCTGTCATCACTTTACTCTTCTAATTCCATTTCCATTCTCTTCTCTCTCACTACCTTTAATTTGTACTTGCTCTTTCCCTAAAAAGTTCATCATATATGCTCTGCCTCCTATTTTCGTGTCTATTGTTTTCGTAACCTATTTATTACTCCTATCTCAATTCAATACTTCTTCCATTTATTTTTATTTGTCAAAGATATTTTTCATCATGTTAATATGAGAAAATTTTGTAACTTATAGTATTTTTCGTAAATATCTAAATTTTAAAAATATTAAATTAATGAAATTCGATTTAGCTCCAACAGATTAATCAAATTGATTCTTGTAGAATGAAACGTGAGTAGTGAACATAAGAAGTATATAATAGGATGAATGATTATATATATTATTCTTTCCGTCTCAATTTATATGATGATTTTCAGATTTATGAATCCAATGAACTTTTTTTTATATATGTCATGTAAATATTTTAAATAAAAAATATCACATAAATTAAGATAGATTTGAAATTTTGGTAAGACGATCAAAATTAAGAATATAATGACACTTATAAAGTCGAACTACTACTCTCTCTTTTTTTGGTATCACTAACATTGATTAATGAATTATTTTGCACACATTTTGATTATGTCACGAGCTACTAGCTTTCTTCCACCATAGGCATATATTGCATAATTTGGTAGCTCTTGTATAGGATTTCTTTCGGGGCAGTACGTACCGATGGGTAAATGAAGGATGGGGAAGTTCATTTAATTTCTTAGAAGATATGAATATACACTTGGTTTTTAAAAAAAATAGAGAAGAAATGAAAGGCAAAAAAACTTTTAAAATAGGGAGATAATATATATATATATATATATATATATTAATGCTCTTTTGGATATTTACAAGTGCTTCAACTAGCAGAAAACTCTGACATTAATGCTACTTGTGAGAATGTGGCATTAATAATAGCCTACCAATAGCAGCTGCATTTATATGCAAATGACCACACATCATTTGCAAATTAGTAAACTTTTTCAATCTTTTTCTCTCTATTTATTTATTTATTAAAAAATAGGAATATATAATTACTACTGGTCTGCTTACATATTTACAACTTTACCCTATAACGTTTTTGTAAGTACTAACTAGATAGAGTACAAAAGAATATAAAAAAATTATGGCATAATTTAAGCAGAGAAAAAGAAGAATTCCCCTAAATGAAAGTCTAAAAATCACAAATTATACATTCATTCATTCATTTAACAAGAAGCTATATATGTAATTACTTTCTCTCTTTTTTCTGTCTTCTCATAAAGCACACTTTTTTCTTTCCCATATATATATATATAATATATCTCCAAAAACTTTATAATAATCATAACATATATTATCATTTGCCTTTTCATCCAAGCAAACTCCTCTGAAATCCCATCTTTTTTATCTAGTCCCTCTTTTGTCCCATACTTTTTATTTCCTTTTTACCCTTTGCTCTGTCAATTTCAGTCCTTCTCTCCCAGATATCCCTCTTGATTTTCTTCTCTTTATCACCCTACTCCATGTACCCCCC
>NW_006238946.1:1249681-1258156 GCF_000226075.1 Solanum tuberosum
CCCCCTCCCCCAACACCTCCAAAAAAATGTCTTTATAATTCTCTTAACTCACTCTTAAGTCTTCAGTCTTTTACCTACATTCTTCACTTTTGTTGTGTTGTTGTTTTAGTACTACTATCTATCTTTTATGATGGAACACCAACAAAACTATCAACATAACATAGAAGATGGTGGTGTTAGTAGCAAAAATAACAACAGTTTCATGTGCAGGCAAAGTAGTAGTCGGTGGACACCAACAAGTGATCAGATAAGAATATTGAAGGATCTTTACTACAACAATGGAGTTAGGTCTCCAACTGCTGAACAAATTCAGAGGATATCTGCTAAGTTGAGACAGTACGGTAAGATTGAAGGCAAAAATGTGTTTTATTGGTTTCAGAACCATAAAGCTCGTGAAAGACAAAAGAAGAGGCTCATTGCTGCTGCCTCTGCCACTGATAATAATAATAATAATAATATCTCTCCCATGCAAATGATTCCTCATCTTTGGAGATCTCCTGATGATCACCACAAGTACAACAACACTAGTACTAATCCAGGTAAAAAAATTTACTTTTAGTATTGTCTTGGAAAATAAAGCGGAATACCTGGCCTGCTACAACATGTTAAAATACATTAATAGTTTACGAGTATGTAAATACTTGTGTCATTTCATATGTATATATATATTATATACAGGTGTTCAGTGTCCATCAGCATCTTCACAAGGGGTATTAGCAGTGGGACAGACTGGAAACTATGGTTATGGAACTTTGGCTATGGAGAAGAGCTTTAGGGTAAGTTTGGTGTTTTGTTAATTAACCTCCCCATCCCCCTAAAAAAAATAACATTTTGAACCATTTTCAAGCTAAATATAATGACAATCCACCAATATTCTTGAGTTAAACAGTCTTTGTTGCTTATGTTTACTCCTTTTTGTTATTGTACACATGAAATGAAGAAAAAAAAGGATATATATAGTCCTATTATCAAAACATCATTTTCCCCAAACTTACGAGAAAGAACTAAATACCCTTTTCTTCACCACCAAAAATATGAGAACAAATACTCAACTTGTCATATGTCAAATTTTCCTTATTCTATATAAAATTTGCAACATTTGAACTAGAAAAAATAAACAAGATGTTTGAACTAATTGTTGTTAATGAATGTTTGAAACAGGAGTGTTCAATATCACCACCAGGTGGTAGTTCAATGAATCATCAAAATTTCACATGGGTTGGTGTTGATCCTTACAACAATATCATGAGTACTACTTCTCCAGCAACTTACCCTTTTCTTGAAAAAAGTAACAACAAACATTATGAAGAAACCCTAGATGAAGAGCAAGAAGAAGAAAATTACCAAAGGGGTAACTCTGCTTTAGAAACTCTGTCACTTTTCCCCATGCATGAAGAGAACATGTTCTCAAATTTCTGCATCAAACATCATGAATCTTCTGGAGGAGGAGGAGGATGGTACCATTCTGATAATAACAACTTGGCTGCTCTTGAACTCACTCTCAACTCTTTCCCCTAATTACCCCTAAATTATGGAGGGAGTAATATATTTGGTTTCTTTGTAATTTTAGTCTATCTTATGTTAGTAGTAAGTACTAAACTAATTTGGTGGTGCCAAGCTATTGGACCATATGGTAATGTTAATTAATCTTAATCTAAGTTGTACTAATATTGTTAATTAAAGTATGGAAAAGTTTATTACTCTTTCTGTCTCAGTTTATACGATATTTTTATTTTTTTATTTTTAAATTTTATGTCCAGTCAAACAATGTCACATAAAATTAGGTAATTCCCTCGGTAGCAACTTGCAATTTTAAGTTACTATGGGTGGAGGAATTTTAGTTTTGATAGGCACTAGTCAGTAATCACTAGCAGACAGTACGAAGCAAATATTGTACTGTTTATACCTACACCTACGGTAATATACAACCAACATGCCATGGGTTTCTAAGCCAAAACATTAATTGAGATTGTGAATTCAAGATGATTAATAATGGAGGAATTTAACATTGTGTTCTCATAATAATTTTTTTAGAAAAATCATATCAATAACAAAAAGGTTATGACTAGGGGCGGAGCTCGGGAGTGGTAAATATTAAATTTCATTCGCCTTTTCATGTATTTACTTTTTATATTTTGAATTTTCTTACTGAATTTTTTTTTTGACTCTTTTACTACATTTACAACATCATGTAATTGTATAATGTTAATACTTAATATGGTAACCTAGAAAATAAAGTTAAAAGCTATCATAACATAATAGTGTAGAAATTATTTATACAGTTAGGGTATGAATGTTAATTTTGTTCGGTCAGGGAGAGAAATGTTTGGGAATATATGTATCCTAATTCCTAACTACTTACTAATAATTACCCTAATTACGGGTAGTTTCAACACTAATAAGTAAAAAACCAATAATTATATAGTACATGATTTTAAGGAGGAAGAGTAGAATAGGACTGAATGAATCTAACGTTGAAGAAAATCTTTGAAGAATAATTTTAATGATAGAGGATAATTAAATCATTCAATATAAATATCATAAGAAGAATATATATATAGAAGTAATATATTGGTTACCACTTACCACATATAACATGTAACTTATAGAATTGTCTTTATTGCTCTTAGAATTTTGGTCAACAAAGTGTCTATATCATTGAATTTAATTATCATCTCATGCGTGCTTTGAACATTTCTGTTTTACATCTCTTTCACGTGGAATAACAGATATATTATGGTGTTCCTTTCTGAAATAACTTCAGTATTTTTATTCTTATACCCTCTCCATTCACTTTTATGTCACATTTCATTTTTCGAGAATCGACAAACATTTAAAAATGTGTATTTTTTTTCTTTTTAAATTAAAAATAATGATTATTCTAATTCAATTTAGTTACGAAGATTAGTCAAATTAAATCTTGTAAAGCGAAACATGACAAGTAAAAATAAATGGAGGAAATAATATGTGTGTAGTAGTTAGTAGTCTATGTAGACATTGAAATTTTGTGGGACTCTACAAGATGTGTTCAATTCGAATTGGGACCCTAGAAGGTGTGTTCAGTTTCAATTAGAATTCTTGAAGGCTACTCAACCCTAAACCCTAGTTCATTCTTATATAAAGGGTACTAAATTCCCTGAAAAAGCATCTTAAAAATTTCATAAAGAGATCAAGATCTCGAAATAATCCACAAAAGTCATGGAATATTCATATAGAGGTCAAATCTAAATCATACTAGTTCGAGAAATACTCTACTAACGGCCCTCAAATCATGGATAAATCTAAGGAGAGCAGAATCAAGGGAGGAACAAAATTGTACCCGCAATCTTGATGAATAAAATTATGTTTCTTCATTTTTTTTGTGATTGCAATTTATTTTCTGTCACTTGAAAATTTGTTGCAAACAGTCTATATTTAGGGTTTGATCATGGTCTTGGTCTCTTGGATGATGACTATTGCACTTTAAAGTGGACATTTTTTCCCATTATAACTTTTTCTAGTTTAATTAATATCACCTTATAGTGATAGAGATTTGGCATAGACCTCTACCTTGTACAAATTACGTTAACTGGAAAGATGTATATTAGGACATCTCTCCAACTTGACCATCGCTTTAGGTACTTCAACCGGTTTAGTAGATTTGAAGAGCCTGTTTTTTTTTTAATCGCTCCCTAATAATCTTCACAACCTCATCGTTGAAGGTGAAAAGTGTTTATCATCTGAATCACACGTCTCGTCAGAACGGCCTGTTTACCAGACCACATGTTCATACAGAAATATTGTCTGAATGACATGAATTCGGATTGTGTTTAAGATGGAGATTTAGAGGACATAAGAGACTTTGAAATGACTTTTCCAAACTTTATCTTACCAATAAGTTGCCTTGCCTGCTTTCCCTTTCCTAAAAGATTTGGCATGATGTTTACCAATTGGACAATTCGTACTACTTCATACGTTTCATTGCATTCCTTTTTTTTGGACAAAATTTTACATTCTATTCTATAAAATAAAAGAAAGATAAACACTATTTCTATATTTAAAACTTCTTAAATTCTGATTATTTTTTTTGTCCTTAATTTAAGAATGGACACGAAGCATTATTTTTATAAGATACAAGAAGTACTTAAAGGGATCATTTGGTTTGAAATATAGGGTGTGTTCGGCGGGTTGGAAAATGTTTTTCAAAATATGCGAGTCCCTTACTTATTTTATGTGTTCGATATATAAATAAAAAATATTATTTTAAATTTTTTAATACACAATCTTGACAAATACTATAGGAGATGGAGCGCGAGTAGAAAAGTGGTGTGGTGGATATGACAGATAGAGGGATGAAGTACAGTGAAGATTAGATATATTAAAAACAAAATATAATTAATATAAAATGTTATTTATGAAACTTATTTTCGTTGACAGCCTATTGGCCAAGGTAAAATGCATAAATGTAGCGCGTCTATGACTCCATAACATCTAAGGGAATCCTAAACTTGTATAGTCTCAACCTTTCGCAGCCTCATTAATTAAATTACACAATAGAATATGGATAAGAGTATCTAAATTATTAAATTAGACAATTCTTACATAGTAATATCCTGTACCCTCTCCATTATCCAGTTCAACTTATGTATTTTAAGTTTTAACCAAATAAGAACTTTATGAAAATAAGAAATATACTTTTAGCCCTAAAGATTTACTCTCCCTCAATTTTAATTTGTTTGTCTTATATTTTTCTTTTTAATCTATTTTAAAAAGAATGTCTCTTTCTTTTTAACGAGGATCAACATATCTTTAATTAATACCATAAAATTCACAAGTCTTCTTTTTACTTTACGTCAAATAGTAATTGATAAAATATAGTACTCCCTTCTTTTTTTGGTAACATTTTAATTTCAGCTTTCCACGTGACATGTTTAAGACTACAAGATTAAAGGACAATTTTGCACATTTGACATAACTTTAATTTAGAACCACAAAATTCAAAAGTCTTATTTATTTTCTTAAACTTCATGTCAAGTTAAACTAGATCATTTTTTGTGAAACGAAGGGAGTATATTTTAGTTGTTATTTTAGACAATGAAGGGCGCGTGGGAACAGTGATGTTGAAGGATTTTTATAGGGGACAGATATACCAAGGGGGGAGGGGGGCGGTGCCCTAGCTCTGAAATCCTAATTAGTCTAATGGGGCTATAGAGCAAAAAAGGCAGTCAGTGACAGTCTTCCAATCCAAATAGTACACTTTATAAAAGATTTTCCAATGATCATCATTTTCTTCTTTTTTTGCTCATCGTAAACTGCAATAGCAAAATCATGAGCTTTGAGAAAATTTCAGCAAAAAGTATCTGCCCCCACTATAATGCGGCCGTTATTTTGGAGCTAAAACAGTCACTACTGGAGTAGTATATTTTTTGAGGTTTGAACCCACCTCTACTAGTGCATGTCTCCTCATACATACATGCTCCTTTTCACTCTCTTATCTGCATTTTCCACAGAGAGTTCATTTTTTTCATAGGAAATATAGTTTACGGGAAAAAGATAAATTTAATTGGATTGTGACAACTGAAATTCGAAATGTTGCATGCAGTACTATATAATAAGTGGGAATCTGAATTATATAACCTCTTGACAACTGAGCCCATATCGGATAATGCAAGTGTTATACACTATCTATATTAGAGTATGTCAAGGCAAACACCATTTTATTCCCATAGAAACTGATCTTGCATAGGAGTAATATCTATAATTTTCATATCCTTTCTCATTGTGAAGTAACTGTTTCACAGGTAGATAGGATCAAGCAATAATGTTCACCACTTAAAAATTCAAAATGTCTAAAGTTTTGATTAAAAAGAATCGGTAAATAGTTGTAACCATAGATGTAAGAAAAGATATATATTACATCCACGAATATCCTGAAACGTCTTTTACCATTTTAATAATAATAATATATAAATGTCTTCCAGTTGCCCAAAAGGAAAAAAAATCCCACCACACATTTTTTCCTTTATATCTTCTACTATATATATATATATTTTTTTTTTTAATGTAAGCAATTAGATGAAGTTACCGATAAACTCATTCCCAGGCAAGCAACCCTCGAAAAAATGGAGATAATTATGACAGGTAAAGAAAATGAGTCATGAAGAAGCAAGTCACCAGACTCGAAAGAAAAACAGACAAAGCTATCTAACTGACAAGTGGGCCACTGACGTCGATGGTCCAGGCCAGTTATGGTGATGGGCACATATAACACTTCATTCACATTGTAGTGAATTTTCTTCCATCAAAAAACTTCCTTGGTCCCACTGCTTTCAAAAGCTTCTTTTTTCTTCTCTCAATAATTAAGGGTATATGAAGCCAGTCCCAATCACAAAGATTTGGCTGGGATGCTTTCCCATATATGGTTTGACAAGTTTCTCATGCTTTACTGGTTTTGATGACCCTCATTCCCTTTGGAGCACTGTCCACTTTAACTTATACTAAGCATGTCGCCAATGAGGAGATTATGGACAATGCTTCTATTCCTAGTTCATGGATACTTGGAGATTTACTTGTGGATCCAGGATGATCTTTAAAACTTTTTTAATCTAATGTCCTTTACGAGTAACATGAGGACATACATACCATACAATTTGGCCACATTTCACTTATTGTTTCTATTTCACCCCTGCTATACTTCATCAACTACAGAACTCAACTAACATGATCGCTCGCTTACCAACTCTAAACCAATCAATAATCGTCTTGAAAAAATTCAAACTCAATAACATGGTCGGTCACTTTCAAACAAAGAAATTCACCTAACAAAACAGTATACATACATCCTAAGAAATCAGCATTACATAACAGGACATATTCCAAACAAACGAATCACAGACCATAATAACTTTTGATAAGATTCTCCTGTATTGAAGCAAACCAAAATGTAAGTGAACAAAGCTATTGCATCTCACAATAGAGCAGGGAAACAGTAGAACCCCAGTATAGGAACGGAACATCAGGAAAATAAATGAGTCAGATCAAGTAATTTACAACGAGCAAATATGGAGATACCATCTAATTTATCTACCGCACTATACCTGATATTGATAATATCAATTTCCTCTTTTCTTTTACTTTTTTTCTCGAATGTAAGAGGATAGTCAGCTAATGCCATCGGCATCCGACTGTCTCTGCAGATGCTGCATCTCCAGAAACAGTAGGATGAATCGAGACTTACTAGGAGGCAGAGCACCCGAAAGTCCAATCTCATTAATCATATGAGAGCCTAAGTGTTGGAAGTTCCATTTGTGACAAAACACAATGTGGTCTTCAAACAATCAAATAAAGTTTCATGACAAACCAGTTCAATAATAGAATTATACCACCACAGTTCTCAGCTTAGACCAATCCTTCGACCTCCCAACTACTGATTTTTGGTGTAGCCAACACTGCAAATGTTAGACAGAACATCAGTAAAATGCAGAAATCCATGATATCAACTAGTCTATATTTTTCAACAAGCTTTTCATATTTATACTACTACAGAACCAAGACACTATGCAGAATCCATAAGGGGGGACTTCTAGTCTCTAAATCGCATCATTCAGCAAAAAAGGAGGTATATTTATCTTCCACAAACTTGCCTTGGAGACAGAGATTAGGATGAGCTTTCACCAAACTATTGTCATTATGGTACTACGATAGAACCAGGACATTATGCAGCATTCACAAGCAGAAAGAAAGGAAGAGAATGGAGTGGTTAGCTCTCTGACCTTTGAACTACTGCAGTGCTTGTTAATGTTCTACACACATGGTATCTTTCCAGTTGCTGAACTAATATAGAGAAAAAAAACCTGGATGACGGTGGTGTCCGAGTTTGTTAGTGGACACCTCGACTATTTCACTGGGTACCTACTACCTCCCACTAACACAGTGCCTGCCCACCAAGACTTTGGCAGATGTGAATAAAGCATCTAGTGTTGTTGCCTCCGCTGGGATTTGAACCCTAGACCTTATGGCTCTTCTCACATTTCATAGATCACTAGGCCCTAGCACACAGACATATTAAAGCTAAGTGCTTAAGAATAAACTAACTGTTGGCTGATGGAGGATTTCCAAGAAGATATTCTTGTCATCAAAGATGTGATCCTCTAAGATGAGAAGATATTCTTCATATCAAGATATGATCCTCTAAGATCTTAGTATAATTGTGGTAATCTAGAATATCATATCTCTGATTCTTTCTCTTAATGTAAAGATTTAGGTGATTCTATTCCACAATCTTTTATGTATATATAAAGCCATGTACATGACATAGAAAAATATGAATGAAATTATTCAATAATCTTATTCCACACTTTTTCAGATTTGTTCCACTTGTTCTTGGTCTACAAACAATCATAATAACACGAAAGCCAATAAATAATTACTAACTATCCGAATTACTAATAATTCTATCAACCCTAGATCATACCCATGATCCCAATATCCAAATTA
>NW_006238946.1:1258382-1277531 GCF_000226075.1 Solanum tuberosum
CCAGTTCCTCTCATCTCTTCATATCATATTCTCCTTCTCCTAGCTATAAAAAAATAACTATAGCTGATGGTTCAGTTATTACTGTAGCTGGGCAAGGAGACATACCACTTGGAAAATCCTTGATACTTAAAGATGTCCTTCATATCCCAAAGTTATCTGCAAATCTCATTTCTGTCCAGAAACTCACCAAAGATTCCAAATGCCAAGTAACTTTCTTCCCTTCATATTGCTTATTTCAGGAACAGAACACGAAGGAGATGATTGGGCGTGCTAGTGAGAAAGGTGGTCTTTATTGTTTGGATTTCCACAATGGTGAATATATATCTAAGAATTCCTTGTCTAGTTCATTCTTGTCTGAATCTATCATGTCCAATAAAGAGAAAGTATGGCTTTATCATCGTCGGTTAGGTCATCCTTCCTTTTATGTAATCAAAATGATGTTTCCATCTTTGTTCAAAGATTTGATTGTTGAGTCTTTTCATTGTGATGATTGTGAAATTGCAAAACACAAACGTACTTCCTTTCCAATTAGTCACAAAAGATGTCAAACTCCATTCTCTCTTATTCATAGTGATATTTGGGGACCCTCTCCCATTCCTAATATTTCTGGTGCTAGATGGTTTGTATCATTCATTGATGATTGTACAAGAGTTACGTGGATCTATTTGCTAAAGCAAAAATCAGATGTCAGTCAAATTCTTCCTACCTTTTTTAATATGATCAAAACCCAATATGATGTGCCAATTAAAAGATTTCGATCCGATAATGCCAAGGACTACTTCAATCAAAACCTCTCTGTTTTCTTCCAAAAAGAGGGAATTATTCATGAATCTTCATGTGTCAATACTCCTCAACAAAATGGGATAGCAGAGAGAAGAAATGGTCTGTTACTTGACATTACTAGATCATTATTGTTTCACAAAAAGGTGCCAAAACAGTATTGGGGGGAAGCTGTCCTAACTGCTGCACATCTTAGTAACAGAATGCCATCAAGAATTCTGAACTTTCAAAGTCCGCTTGATACTCTTAGGAATTTCTTTCCAAATTTTGAAATTTCCAATAAATTGGTTCCTAGAATCTTTGGAAGTGTTGCCTATGTTCATATTCATTCTCAAAATAGAGGCATATTAGACCCACGTGCTCTTAAGTGTGTTTTCATAGGATATTCTCCTACTCAAAAAGGTTACAAGTGTTATCAACCATCATCAAAGAAATTCTTTGTTTCCGCAGATGTCACATTTGATGAGAGTGAATCCTTTTTTAATCATTCTTACAATCAGGGGGAGTCACTGAAAGGAAAGGAACCTCTAGACTTGTCACTATTTGATTTGTCCATTTCCAGTCGTGCCAAATTTTTGCCTGAGTCACCATTGCTACAGTCACCTGAGTCTCTAAATCCAAATGAACCCATTGAGTCTCCTAATCCAAATATAGATAATGGAATTCTAGAAAATAATCTACCATTGCAGGTATATTCCAGAAGAAAGAGACTAACTGATCAAACTACTCGGTTGCAATCATCTCCTCAGGTTACTGCTCCTGATACCCATCCTGAACTTGTTGAACCGTCAGAAACACCAAACCAAACTGATCATGAAGAAGAATTTAACCAACCTAATGTCCTTGACCTTCCCATTGCAATCAGAAAAGGAACCAGAACTTGCACACAACACCCTTTGAGCCTCTCCATGACATATCAAAATCTATCCCCAAGTCATAAAGCTTTTCTCTGTAACCTCCACACAATTCCTATCCCCAGAAATTTGTCTGAAGCATTAGGAAATAAAGAATGGGAGAAAGCTATGAAGGTAGAAATGGAAGCATTGGAGAAAAACAAAACTTGGGATATTGTGGAATTACCAAAAGGAAAAAGGTTGGTCGGGTGCAGATGGGTGTTTACTGTGAAATATAAGTCAGATGGGTCCATAGAAAGATATAAAGCACGTTTGGTAGCAAAGGGTTATACACAAACCTATGGAATTGATTATTTGGAGACTTTTGCCCCAGTGGCAAAAATGAATACAGTGAGAATTTTATTATCATTGGCTGCAGTTTTTAATTGGAACCTACAACAATTTGATGTAAAAAATGCCTTTTTACATGGAGACTTAGATGAGGAGATCTATATGGAGGTGCCACCTGCTTTTGAAAGCAAGAAGGGAATGGTGTGTAGACTGAAGAAGGCACTCTATGGATTAAAGCAATCACCTCGTGCATGGTTTGGAAGATTTACAAAGGTTATGATCAAGCTAGGGTACCGACAAAGTCAAGGAGACCACACCTTGTTCATACGACACTCAAAAACAGGAAAAGTGACAGCATTGTTGGTTTATGTGGATGACATCATAGTAACAGGTGATGATTCAGAGGAGATACAAAATTTGAAGAAGTGTTTACTCAAGGAATTTGACATCAAAGAGCTTGGGAAATTAAAGTATTTTTTGGGAATCGAAGTGGCACACTCAAAACAAGGAATCTTTATTTCCCAACAAAAATATGTGCTTGATTTGTTGAAAGAAACAGGAAAATTAGGGTGTAAACCAGTGGCTACACCAATTGAATACAATCATAGATTGTGCAATGCTCCAGAAGATTCAGTGGTAGATAAAGGCTTGTATCAAAGGCTTGTAGGGAAATTGATTTACTTGTCCCATACAAGGCCGGATATTGCATTTGCGGTAAATGTTGTTAGCCAATTTATGCATGATCCTAGAGAAATGCATCTTCAAGCTGTCAACCGGATTCTACAATATCTTAAAGGAAGTCCAGGAAAAGGAATATTATTCAAAAGAGGAGGAAACATGGTTTTAGAGGCTTATACAGATGCGGACTATGCTGGTTCATTAGTGGATCGAAGGTCAAGTTCTGGATATTGCACCTTCTTAGGAGGAAATCTGGTGACTTGGAGGAGTAAAAAACAAAATGTAGTAGCTAGATCAAGTGCAGAATCTGAGTTTAGATCCATGGCGATGGGAGTTTGTGAGTTGTTATGGCTAAAGATAATCCTTGATGATTTGAAGATAAGATGGGAAGGACCTATGAGACTATATTGTGACAATAAATCAGCAATAAGTATAGCTCATAATCCTGTACAACATGATCGCACTAAGCATATTGAGGTAGACAGACATTTCATTAAGGAGAAATTAGATAACGGACTCATTTGTACGCCATTTGTATCTACAAAAGATCAGGTTGCTGATGTTTTAACAAAAGGACTGCCAAACAATATGTTTCAAGATCTAATAAGCAAGCTAGGAATGGAAGATATCCATTCACCCGCTTGAGGGGGAGTGTTGGCTGATGGAGGATTTCCAAGAAGATATTCTTGTCATCAAAGATGTGATCCTCTAAGATGAGAAGATATTCTTCATATCAAGATATGATCCTCTAAGATCTTAGTATAATTGTGGTAATCTAGAATATCATATCTCTGATTCTTTCTCTTAATGTAAAGATTTAGGTGATTCTATTCCACAATCTTTTATGTATATATAAAGCCATGTACATGACATAGAAAAATATGAATGAAATTATTCAATAATCTTATTCCATAGAAACGTATGCAGAGGTTCAGTAATCTAAGGGAAAAAGATAATGATGGGGCATATTATGTTATTGCAATCGTGCACCCAGTCAGTTATAAGTGTGAGTTCCTTTATGAGTCAAGTAAGGAATAGTAAGGTTGTAGAAGAGTTCGTGATAAGAGGAATAATTATTAGTCATGATGAAATAGAGTATATTGTTAACTTGAATATAGTTGATGTCAATGTGTCATCGTGTTAGAGCAAACAAAATGTATGTGTGGAATCAGAAAGTAGAATATTCATGAGGTGATATACCGAAGCTAGGTTTATGAACTTTGAAGAGGGAAGCCCCATAGTATTCAGAGTATAATAGAACTATTTGAGAGATAATGCGCAGTAAGTAAGTACAAAAGCTGTCCTACCTTCTACAGAATCTAGACTCCCCTTCAACCAGATAAATTTAACATGATCAGTGCTCAAACTCAAGAACTGTTCTGAAACACCTAAACACTTTACCATTTACCTCTGTCAGGCTACTCAATTGAGGCAGGTGTTCTTAACAGCCTTCATTTTCTTTCTCCAGTATCATACAACCATTTCATTCGATGACTATGGACATCAAATTATCCGCATAGGCTGCTATAGCATGTTTCAAAGGAAGACGGGGTCAGAAAAGGAGAGTTAGGGAGTGGGAGAGAGAGAGAGAGAGGGGGGGGTGTCCTGAGTCCTGACAAAAATACATCACCATAATGATGAAGTTAAGTCAAATACTTAGAGCAGAGGTGTAATCCATAATTGTCACCAATGTAGCACTGAAGGGGGGTGTCCTGACAAAAATATATCACCATAATGATAAAGTTATAACAAATACTTAGAGCAGAGGTGTAATCCATAATTGTCGCCAATGTAGCACTGAACAATTTCTTGTCAAGCATGTAAGTTCATATTTTGGAGGTATGGTTATGGTCAAAGCATTTAGCATATATTTAAACCACCACCAAATGTTATAAACACAATTGGAGCAAAAACCTGTCAATTCCACACACTGTAACCAAAATAGAGGATTGTATTATCAGACAACAATGTCTTTAAGCAGTAAGAACCAGTCGCATCAGTACACAGCAGTTTCTCAACATAAAACAAATTGATAACATGCAACAACTAACCAGTGGAAAGTTAGACATAGAAAAGAAATTTTAGGCTCTACATAGAGAAAATTTCAGTACCTGATCGTCCAGTGTTCGACTTCAGAAAGCACTCTGAGGAGCATACACTATGATCTGTGAAATCTTAACATCATGCAGACAATGCTCAGGAGGAACAATCCAATAGGTTTTGGTGGCCTTGTTCTATCACTTCCCAACACATGGACAACAGTATGAAATTCCTCTATTTTCTTCCCACATAAGCTGCTAATTTTGACAAGTCCGGGATCCAAAATGAAAGCTCAGAAGAACCGGTCACAAACATTAAGCTTCCTGGAGCCCACTTGATCATAGGTGGTTCAGTATCTGTACTCATCCAACTGGCTACCTAAGAGATGCAAATAGAAGAATAAGATGAGTCAATACAAGCAAAATTAAACAATATACAAAGATCTCTTCTAAGCAAAGAAGCTTCACCGCTTCTGCATGGAAGCAGCTGCTTGAAATCTTCTTCTTCTTTTTCCAATTCTACCTTTAAGTGATACATTTTCCCTTACACAACTAGCTATGAATCTCCACTTATTTCACAACATTTTTTGCTCTCTAAAGCTATTTATCACTAATAATAAACAAGTGTTTAGCTATAAAATTAATTCTAACAACATTTTTGTCATCCCATTCTCGCAAGTGTGGCATGATACCAAGAAAAGTGAACTTCCAGATAGTAAGGCGGAAACACACATGCAAGAGCAGCAATAGAGAAGTGAGGGGGTGAGGAAAGGAGACAGTACTTGACTGATCCCTATAACTAGCAAAAAGAAAAAAACTGATCCATAAAGCATTATATTCCTTCTGGGAAGACTCCTTTTCTTATTTACAACTATAGTTTCCTGCAAGAGAACACCACCATTACATGCAAATATTTGATAGTAGCAGACATAGGGTTCTGTTCATACTTCTTTACCGCTCCGGACACTCCAAGCATAAACACTACCATCACCTGATCCTGCAAGGTGATTCAAAGTAACATGTTATAAATTTTACCTTCTCTTTCTTTTGGGAGGAGAATGGCATAAATAAATAAATTTGCTTGGTAAAAAACAATTCTATAACTATAAAACTCTAATATGACCTCATTTCATTAGGATATGCATCTGAGGATAGAGTTAAGAAGAACAAAATGACCCTAATTGGCTATAGAAAAACTGAACTTATGCATCCAAAGCATTTATAGGACAAAAGAAACTGATATCCATACACCCTTTGGCATTTGGATTCCGCCCTAACTCATTGGTTTCTGATTATGCAGCTTCACGAGTTCACGAGTTCTAATCACTCAAGTGATTCTTGCTTTCCCAATTAAATGACAAGTTGCTAACTAAAGCAATAAATGAATAAGTTTCTCTTTTTCTCCTCCTCTCTCTTAAGCTGAATGAAGTTCTTCTAGAAAAATTTAACTACTAAACCAGGTGACGCTTGATCATCTCACCACTAACTACTGAGCACAAAATTTTCGTTTTTTTAGTGCACCACTTCCATTAGGGGTACTTTCTAAGTTTCTATAAATGTACTGGTGAAGAGACTCACTAATGAACAAACCAAGTCTGAAAGATACAAGATAAAGACGATCTTAATTAAATGTAGTAAAAGGGAAGGAATTTTTAAGCAAATGCATATATTCTGCCAGTAAGAACTCATGACATGCAAGTCAATAGCATATTAGCATTCACAGTTTTGTCAATCAATCAACCAAGACTCAATCATAAATCTGTTGGTGTATGCTACAATTGAATCCGCTTTACTCATGTCCATTTATTTTAATCCTAAATATTTTGTCTTTGAATGCAAATTAAGGGTTCTTTAAACCTCACACATTCCCCTACAGAAATAGTGAGTTTAACCCCAACTTATTGCCTATCTGGATCCTTTGCTTTTATTATGTTCTTATCTTAGCTAAGTTTGCATTGGTGCCCGGAGATTTTAGGTCTTTTGAGACAACTACCTTACATGTGATTTAGGTCTACCAAATGTGCTTTTAGCATCTTCAATCACTACAGAGTTACACTTACCACTACTGCATTTGAGGCCTACATACAGTATTCTTGGGATCTACGGAGGACAAGACAACCATTTGAGTGATTTTCTCTCACTAAATCCTGTGTGTACTACTTGCTGCCTCTGTTGAAGAAATCACTCCGAATACTATCCAGCTTGCATGAGCAATAGTGAATTATGTGTCCATCTCATTAAAATACTAAAACTGTTAAGAGAGGATACTTCTATTTATATATATTTTAGGCATGCTACACGTCATTCTTTTTCTTTAGTCAAACACTCGGGAAGAATTTCTTAATGATTGGCAATGAGACTTGAACGCAATCTCTTTCTGCTCATCCATGTTGGTTTATGGGAAAACCTCATCTAAAAGCTTAAAATATTGGAAAAAGGCCACTTATATTTTTTTATTTAAGGTCTGCAACACACAATGTTAACTCTTATGATAGGAGATCTCCAGCTATCAACCAAGCAGCCAGTCAAATTCAAGCAATCTTTCTTGAGAAGTTCAAAAAGGGCGATACACCAAATATTTCAGGAAGTTCAAAAAGGGCGAGTCAGAGAAGTGTTAGATTACGGGAGCCCAGCATGAATATCATGACAAAACCATTACCTGATATAACAAACATTCCTTCTGGACTGAAAGATGCCTCCAGTGTTGAACTACTTGAAACGGGCTGTACATTATACGTTGATAACTGCAGGAAATATCAGCGTAAATGCAGAGCCTATTTAGTCACAACAGTAAATCCAAATGCTGTTGGAATTGAAGGATGGAAACAACTCACATGTGTGCCACGAGAAGAATCAAGCACATGAATATGCCCATCCTTAGTTGTCAAAAGCACAAGTCTCCCATCGTTACTGAACTTAACGCTGTTAGCATCAGATACATCTCCACCAACAGAGAAAATTTCAAAAGGTCCCTTCAAAGAGTTAACTTTCGACAAATTAATGAAAGCTAAAGATGCAATTGACAAATATTATGCATGCCAAACAAGTAATTCATTTTCATGTATCAAATGCAAAACCTTGTCGAAATAGCGTGTGTCAAACATCCTTATATATCCTCCAAAAGCAATAGCAAATACAAGGCCTTGCTCATCATAAGCAGTAGCCGGTCTTCCTTGCACTCGAAGAAGGCCCTAAGACCAGTAAACTTATCAATTAATCAGATAAATGAAGAAAACATTTGATGAGAACAAATAATGTCAATGAGGACTTTACCTGGCATTTCTCAGCTCTTTGATCCCAAAGTAGAACAGTTCGATCAAGTGAGCCAGAGATAAAATACTCCTTTCTATAGCATAAGCTAAGAGAGACGACCCTGCAAACGACAAATACAGACTTAGTACTGAGGATTGATATTCAATGGAAGTCGGACAAAGTTGATACTGCTTAGAACTGTGCCTGTCACGATGACCCTTGAAATACCGCAAGTACTTGTTGTCATGCAATGAAAGAAGTCGTAGAGATTCTGAAACAGTCCATCAGACAAATTAGTAATTCACTTGTTCTGCTTTTCAAGGATTATACACCGGAATTTATCATCTTAAAATAAGGTGCATACCATCCCAACCATTCTTGGAGGAGTATATTACAGTTGTTGGATGAGAAGTGAAGCTAACCAGATCGACCCCGTACTTTTTGCTATTAATAGTTTTCAAACACCTGCAGTGATGAATATATTACATAGCATCTCCAACAACATTGAGAAGAAGGCAACAAGATAACATTTAATGAAAAGAAGAAATATCCAACAAAAATGAAAAAAAAACACGGAAGGAGAAGAGACCGAAGAAGAGCAGTTTTCCCAAGTTTTTCTAATAGAAGCTCTTTCTGATAAAAAAGATGTTTCTATGAGAAGCCACCCTGTTAATAATGATAAAATGTAAAGTTATTTTATGAGGCCGACCATGATGAATGAGAAGGCCATAAGGATCTTAGCTCATATTTGAGTCCAATAACAAAATTCTTTTGAGGATTTCTAATTTTGGGTTTAAAATTCACTTTGTAAGGCTTGATTGGAAAGGAACAGATATACAGCAGATGATCTTTTTTTCCATATGTGCCTTTCTTTTTAAATTTGATTACATCAGGGAGAGGGAGGAGGGGAGACGGGATGCTATGCTAGTGATGGGGTTTGGAAACCTCAACGGTGGAAGGCAGGGAGCTCTCCAAGTGAGCTATCCCTCAAACCCACCTCAGCAGAAGATCTCAAGCTTCTGTTTTTTATTATTTCGCGCTTCTCAACAAATGCTCATCTAAAGTAGGACACTGATAGTCAAGAGATGATTACAGGGCAAAGTGTGGTTTTGAGAAAGCCAACTTGCTTGAGAGACTTTTTGAGTACTTCGGCACATTATTGCACCGTTGAATCTTCTTCCAATGGACCTTTATTAACATAGATGACATAAATGGAATAGCCTATTCAGGATTTCTAGCTTGCTATTTTTAGTGACAAATTGTTACTTCCACTAATTTAGTGCATCATAAGTATAAAGAGGATGACTTCACACCCCAAATGGAAATGATTAATAGATGTGAAAGGAATTTAAATGGTTACTGGGTGCAGCAGCACATCATTTTTTGACAACCAATACGCCATTTTATTAAATATTGCTCTATTTGGGCAGGGAAAGAATATTCTTATATATTGTAAGTAGAGCTCTTGAAAGAACAAAGTTTTAACTTTTCTAATTTATCACTTATACAGAGGCTAACAGAACTGTAGCACTGCCTGCCAAAAGTACCAAGAAACAACAATAAAGAAAGTATGAATGTTTAATTAAATATACTGCCAATAAAGTAAAGGTAGAGATGCTTACGTTGCATTTGCAACATCATATAGACGTATGGACTCATCATCACTGGCTGTCACCAGAAAATTTGATGTCTTATGGAAATCCATTGAACTGATTCTACCACTCTGCATGTAGACAAGATCTATGTCAATATCAAATGCTTACACAGCCTACACACTTTAGTGAAGAAGAAAAGCAGCTGTTTTAGCAAGGATCACACCATAGCTCTTGATAGTTGGTCCATAATACCGTTAGTCAACCTTTCTAGACACAAGGTATTGACAAGAATATACATTAATTAACAGATAATGATCGTATTGTTACGTTTCAAAAAAAAAAGATCATATGACTACAATGTTCTTTTAGAGCTCATTCTATTTGTTGTACAAGGAAAAAATAACCACTCGTATATAATTATATATTACCAGTACAATGATTGTTTTTATGTATAGAACTTTGTATTACTAACACAACTCTAATTTACTACTATATTATAATTGTTGCATGAACAAAACGACCCTCAATATAATAATTGAAAGGGTCTTAGTACTCTTGTCAAATAGAAGCAAACATTTGTGCATCCATTATTCCTCTTTTCATGAAATGGAACGAGTAATAGAAGTGTTTGTTTCACTTCTCCGACTACTTTAACAGCCACAAATGCAAAACTTTAAATTAGAAGAAGGTTTATATTGCTGTTAAGTATTAGCCATCATCAAAATCATAAATGATAATGAGGCAACTGTATTAAACCAATAAAACCTAAAATTTAGCTTAGAAAAACAAGATTATCCCCATTTAAAGGTCAAGCAGCACTTCTGCTAGGGTTGTCCTATTGGATTTGGCAGTCAGATAACACATACTGCAATCAATTCCACCATTGTTCCTTCTGAACCTAATATTGCCCTAGAAGTAATCAACAGCGCCAATGTGAACAATACTACTAAAGAAGGGACAAAAAACGAGGACAATTTTTCGGCTTTTAAAATTCGGTTTCCTGTAGCTTATGAATACTTAAACGAAAGAGTTATCCAAATTCCCAAACTTACATAGTCGCGAAATGTCATGCCGACTTCCATGCTCTGTAGGATTTCTTCAGTGGTCTCTAGTGAGACCTTGTCTTCTCTGTCAGTTGGTCCACCTGAGAAAAACTGACATCGTCAAAAAGCAACAGAAAATAATCAAGTAACACAAAGATAATTCAATTTACTTCATAATTTCTACTGTACCTGCCATGGTGCTCTTCGATAACAAGCGAGTTGCAGATTCTTTTTGTACTGTATATCACCGACGACGGAAGTTTACAACTGAGAGCTCAAGCGGGGAGATGTCGCGGTTTCTCTAGGAGTAGGATAATTCCGGACCCGTTAGAATTGAGCTTAGTCTAAGGGCCCTGCTTTTTTTCTCTTGGATACGAAAATTTCACTATTTGTGAAAGGAAAAATCACCTCATATATCAATTTAAGGCTTAATATTACAGCCTTTAGATGTACTTTTTTTATATTACTACTTATAACAGTTTAATTACAAATATTAATAGATTAGTTTTAATTTATAATTTAATTTATTTAATTTAATTAGTTAGTTATTATTTTTATAATTAATAAGTAAGAGAAATAACATTAATCTTAGAGAATCAATTGTCATTATCTCTTCCACCATTTTAGGGATAACATTAATATTAGAGATCAATTGCCATTATCTCTTACACCATTTTAGGAATTTTTTCCAGATTTCAGACCAGCAACCCCCACCTTCCTCTTTTACCCACACATAAATCCCACACCCCCACCCCTACGTTTCTCTTTTACAGAGAACTATTTTTTTCTCTTTCACCATCTTCAACGTTCGTCTTCTTCATTCAAAAAGAAAATCAGTAGAACTCCCACATTTATATGATTTAATGGTGGGATTAGATCTACACACGAAGAATGTTGAAATTTCTGCAAAGTGTGGTTCCTCTCAGTCGAAGGATCAAAAGAAGAAGAAAAACGAAGCAAAGAAAATGGTGAGTCCGGCAAATCAAAAGGGAAAGAAGAGGAAGGGGAAGATTGTAGAAACCCCTTTTGATTCGAATACTGATTTTGATAGTGAAAGAAAATAGAAAAAAAGCAACAAATGTAGAAATTGCTCAATCTTCAAAACCATCAACAAGAAGAACAACAAAAAAGAAGGAATCAGAAATTCGAATATCCAAAAAAGGCAAAAAAAGTTGTTAGGGTAAGTATTATATTTAATTTATTTTCACACTATTCAAATTAGTGATTTTTTTGCTAAAAATATCGCATTATGCTTATTGTTGTTTCGAAACTTTTGTTTGGGTGAAACTTGTACGAAATGTGAATAATATTTATATGAATCTGACTTTAATATATGATTTTGGGATATTATATGAAATGTGATATAATATTGGTATGCAAATGGTATGAATTGTGTTTTGACATTGGTATGAAATTGGTTTGATATCAGTAGCCCAATGGTATGAGTTGTTAAATTGGTATGCAGATGGTATGAATTGTTAAATTACTCTGTTTTGTATGAATTATGACTAATATTGATATGAAATTGGGATCTTTTCTAAAAGGAAAGTTTCTTTTTCAATTTCTTCATTAATGTATTTAAATTTTTAACATTGGTATGAAAATGGTATAAAATGATTTTTCTTTCAATTTTTTTTCAGTGATTGTGGTTTTGTACACGTGTCTATTTGCTGAATACATCAGTAATATAATTTTTGATATGCGTTCTGTTGTTATCGATGCAAAGTACCATCGTCAAAGGTATGCCACAATCACATGGCATTATGGAAAAAACAAAGAATGATGATGGCGCGACCAGTGAGAGTGAAGTAACTGGCACTGTTGCTAGCAAATTTGATGGACCCCGCATAACAAAAGAACATGCTCCGAATATCAGCAATTATCTCACACCAAAACCACGGAGATCAAATTTGAGATAGTTGATTGCACCTTAGACTTTTTAGAATTACAAGTTTTTTTTTTTTGCTTTTGGACGATATTTTTGTGTTTGTTACAGCTTTAAGTATTTGATATATATAATATCCACTGTTTTATTTCAAAAAGATACCAATTACATATGAATTATAGATTGACTATTGTAATCGCAGGATACTAGTTATATACAGACTGCATTCCAAATGGATACACCATTCCAAAGATAAATTACACATTGACTATAATAATTCTCGGGATAACAGTTATATACAAAATGCATACAAATTGGATTCAACATTTAGAGTTAATGATTTTACAATGTCTTATTAACTAGAAAGAAATCATACTACTAATTTAGAGTTCATGAACTAACTCTGACTTATAATTGGTATCCAAAATGTACACCTTTGGCATCCAAATTCATATTCTAACACAAAAAAATAAAAAATAAATGAAGTTGGTATCCAACAGGTATAAATACCTTGTATAAACGATTATGCCAATGTAAAATAGTAATAATTGTATTTTGTAACAACCTCAATTACATTTTTGTTTTACATTTTTTTCATCCTGGACAATTTACAACCTATTTGTAAATTATATTATCTTAACAAGCGTGGATTAAGTATTTTTAAAGATGTATGAAGTTGTATACAATCTGTATAAATACTGGAATAAACGAATCTTACAATTTAAAACAGAGATCATTAAATGTTGCATCAACATCAATTACATCTGGTTTTATTTTGTTTTTTTTGAAAATGGATAAAATAAGACTTTTTAATTAATTTTAACAGATTAGAGTGAATTAAGGAAAACAAATATTCCTAATTAGTTTGAATCTCCTAAATTTATGCTAATTAATAATTATCATCAATCAATTCAAATTTAATTAATACATCCATTTCCATTTTTTCAGTTTTTTTCTTTATTATTTCTAAATCCATTTTTTTTTTAATTTTCGTTTATCTTTTTTTTTTAAGTTTTTTCAATTAATAAAACATTTCTTTTTTTTTGTAAATTTGTTATAACCTGAAATTTTTAATGTTATAGCTTGAAAGTCTAAATCTACTGTTATAGCTTGAAAATAGTACTATAATATATGTCATATATGAAATTTACACTTTGTGAAAGCTGTGTATATTACTACTAAAATTCTGCATTACATTACATCTTAAATAAATCATATATTTCTATATTTTATAAACAAATAAATATTTGTTATTATATGCTATTACATTTTATTTTTAAAAAAATTATAAACCATGAAAGATTACTATAGACAACCAATGTTTACACTAAAGAGCACTCCAAGGAATCATAACCTAAATGTTAGTCATTCCGAGCTTCAAAACCAGTAAGAAAAAACAACAAGCTAGCTACAGATTTTCTAAATAAACGACTGCACTTCCTAGATTTCCTAGAGCCTTTTACTCGCTCTATTTTTTCAATGGTTGGCTTCTTTATCTGTGCAACAACTACCTTTGTAGTTACATTTACTCCCTTGACGTGTTTCCAATTCCTTGCCTTCCATGTGTGGTAGATTCTTACCCTTGAAATATTATTGTTGTCAACTCTTTTCTGAATTGTCTCTAATGTTACTCTGTTATCCAACTTAAACACGGCTGCACCTTTTCCTTTTGCACTCTGCATCTTGACCATCTTTCAAGCTCTTCTTGCACTATTATTGTCCACCTCTATTCAATAAATAGGTACCGCTGGAAATCTCCTTGTTATCATCACACATACAACGTGTTGTAGCGTCCACTTATTACATATTTTCAAATACACATAAATTTAATAATTTAATAAATCAACAATCCTACTAACTAATTATTCTTTAATATAATTATACACACCCTTTTCACAAAGAGCATGAATTCTTTTATAATAGTTTAAATTGTTTTTGTTTTATATTTTATGGGTCAAATTTTAAGTTGTTTTAAAAAATTGAAATCACAAATTTGCAATTAAATTTTTAAACTTTGAAATGAGTTTGAGATTTGAAACAGAAATTTCAAATTTAAAACTTTAAATTTTAAGTCCAAACTCCTAAATGCATGATCAAACGCCCCCCTCGCAAGTTAGGACCATTTGATCTCAAATTCTACTGACCCAACTAGGGATTAAACTTTTATTTTAACTTTTAATGCGAATTTAGCAATACAATTAGGGACTATTATGAGCTTTGAAATTTGTAGATGATAATACAAACAAGTTCACATGATTTTTTATATTTATTTCTTTTTTTGTTTAGGAGTAGGAAACATGTGAACTTGTGACTTTTGCCGTTTGTGATAAAATCTTAAAAGAGACTAAAATGTGATTAAATTTTGAACATTTGGATGGCCATTAATGCTCCATGCTTACTTTGAGAAATCAATGATTCTAAATCTTCACGCTATTTTGATTGTCTTGAACCAAAAAAAATCTTCCATTACATCTTACATGTAAAATTGGAATTGGGATACCTTTTGTACTTCTCAAATCACCGTATTGAAAATTAATATGCACAACTACAATACTTGATAAAAAAAAATAAAAAAATATTGACAAAGTAGAATAGATCCTAAATTTCACTCTGTAGCTTTCCATTACACAACAATTTACAATATCTATGTGTCAAATCAAGCCTCCAAACTTTCAAATACAAACCAAAAAAAAAAATGTTTAAAACATAAAAAGGAAAAACAAAAAGATTTGTGGAATCATAATATTATGGATTCTGATTTCCCACCTTTTAATCGCGACCCTATTTCTCCTACTCCGCTATTTTTCCCAATAAAGAACAACACCGGAAAAGGAGAAAAAATTCTAATGATGCACAAATATAAAAAATTTCACATGACTGAAAATACAACCTCCGAGGAGTCACCGTCGATACCGTCATCAGTGATGGTGGACTTTTTAATGAACTCTATACAGTCCGCAACAGCTTCACTGTGATGATGTTCATGTGAATAATAAGACCGATGAGAAATCGGCGATGAATTAGATCGTTGTTCTTGCTGTTGTGTAGACTTCGACATAGCAGATAACATGATCAACCGGAAAACGGCTTCCCGGAATCGATCCAGCAACGTCATCGGTGATAACCGGTTACTTTTCCGGCTGCAGTTATTGCCTCTGAGTTTCGGCATGCAAAATGGATTCTTCATTCTTCTTTTTCTTCCTTTTGATTTCTCCATTGAAATGAATAATGATAGATGCTTTTTGGATGTGTATATGTGTAGGAATCTATTAGCAATGTTCCAAGCACATGCTGTTTAATATATAGTACGTAGAGAATGGGCTGTTGTTAAAGTTGGAGCTGCTTAAATTAAAGATTAAAAAAGGGGACAATAACAGTTTTGGTCCCTCTGTTATTAATAAAATTTGATTTAGTCCTTCTAATATTTAACAAACTATATATTTAGTCCATTCGTGTTATATTTGAATTTTTTTAAAACCATATTATTGTAACAATATACGTTTAACATAACTCATCATTCCTTATTAAATGTGGGAAGAATTGATAAGTATGGTAAATTTGTGAGTATTAACAAGAAAATGGATCGAAAATGCATGTATTGATTAATTAAAAATTAAACTGTCTAGTCAAATAATATGATAAATATAATTAAAATTTATCAATAATTAAAGGATCAAAACAAAAGAAGAATTTTTGTTTGTCTTTAAATTATTATAATTATTATTAAGGCAAATTTTGAAATTTTTGGCTAATGGGCAAGTGCCGCATTATTATAAAGAAAACGATGATTGGTTAGTTTAAAAAGATGGTGTGAATATGAAATTGTGGTTAACATGATTGTTCTCTTTCCGTTTTTTTAAAAAAAAATATTTTTTGCTTTACCAATACTAACATGATTGTTCAATTAATTAGCAGAAAAATTAGTGGTACCTGAATTTGTCCAATTTGCACTTTGCTTAGCGACAAAGTTGCATGATCATTAAGGCGCAGTCATCAAGTGTAATAACTGCTCAAACTTTTAATAATGCAAAGGCAATAATCTCAAAGTTTTTTCTTCAATCTCACGGTGGCACAAAATTAGGGACCAAGATGAAGAAAAATTACGCATGATAATTAAGGAAGCATTGCGTGGTGTGATAGACCGACGAATTATTTTTGGAAAAAGAGCTTAAAGATAAATTTTGATTTCCGTACCTCTATGTATTTATTGTCACATAAAGTAGACATTGTTTAGAACTTCGTTCATTTATATTTGTTGATTACATCAAAAATTAATAATATTTATTTTTACTCATTCCATTTAAAAAATCAAGAGATTATTTACTATTTTATATTTAGTTTACCTTTATTGTTAAGTACTATTCTCAATTTCAATTCATTTCTCAATTAGTGAGATAACTTATACATAATTAGGGGCGATGATAAAATAAAATTATCATTTTATTTATTGTTTCTTAAATAGTATGTCAATTGTCAAACATGAACAAGTAGATATGGATGGAGAAAATATTCAATTACTTTCTAACACTAATCAAAATAATGCAAGTGATAATAATATTATTTATATCCCCTAGGTGAATACTGGACATCTGATGGGAAAAAAATGTTCATATAATAAAAGCTATAGGTTATATGGTTTTAAGGTCATGATCAACTCATGTTTAATGTTGACTTTGCTGATGGGTTCTAATAAATTGTTTTTATTACTCATATAGATATTCTCACAAACAAAAATTATTAAAAAACAGAGAGTGTTATACTATTTGTGAAAAAATGAGTGGTAATGAAAAATAAATGAAAGGGGCACTATTAAGGCCGAAAATCTTGCTGGAAATGCTGCGAATCACATTGAATTGAAGTCAACACTCAAAGCCAGGGGCTACGTACTCCAGAAATCCAGCAACTTAAAAGTTTAATTGTGTAACGAAAAATGACAACTAATTAGTAAACGAATGGTCCCCTCACTCACTAATTAAACAAATTTCAAATTGTTCCATAGTTTTTAAAAAACTAAGACAAAGAATGGGAGTTAATAAAATCCTTGTCTTGTGTGGAAGAGTTTCACATGCATACATGTGAGCTTAGTATGATAGGAGAATAGTAGGGCAGTCTTTTTTTCCTTATAAACGTAAATAAATATTCGTGGCTTATGATCAAAGAATGTGGTACAGTGGATGAAGTTATTCCTTTCTTAATCAGAGATTTCAAATTCAAACACTCAATATAGAAAATTCCTTAATAGAGAGCACTTCCTTCCGAATGAGGGCCTATACCTAGATCAATCAAGCTCTAATATGGGTACCGAATATATCAGATGAGGAAAAAAGATGAAAAAATATCCGTGCCTTTACCATTACGTCCATATTCAATTACCGACCATATAACCCTATTCTCTTGGCTTTTGTCCCATCCCATCACTAAATCACATTCAACGTTCTTCCCCCATTCTCTTACGTATACCAAGATATGGTGACAAAAAAAGAAACAGATATTAAGGATTAGATTACTTTGAAAAATGGTTGGCTCTTGGAAAATGAGAATTTAAAGATTACACAAGATTTGCACAACAATAAAGGAAAAATCTTCATTTGTTTATGAATTGGATTTTCTTTGTCGGATTTCTACAATTAAGATAATAATAATTAATTGCAGTCCATGTCCATTTAGAAGTTGCAGCTTTACCTTTTGTGTTCCATTTTGAAACATTCATGAACATGACAAATTATATTGTTTCTCTGAAATCTGAATCAAGGAAGTGTTCAGTGTTTTGTAAGATCAAACAAAGATATGACATAAAATCTTGGAGACATATTAATCATGTATCAATTGCATGCAAGTTCAAGGTTCCCAAATATATACAAACGGCTGTCTAGGTCTAGCACAATCAAAATGTCAAGAAATCAAACACGGATATGTTCAGACTTTGCAATATACGTACATCTCAATTCTCAACTACCACAATATGGTTAACACAAGTTTATGAATTGTCTATTTATAGCATAAAAGCAACAAACGAATCAAATGAATTTTTATTTTTTAAAAGTCTGTGAAATAGAATTACATCACCTATATACTATTCGGCGAGTTAGTTGGTCAGCTAAAAACAATTACATTTACATTTGCTAGTCAACTTTATTTTTTTAAAAAATTATATAGAAAATTATGTTTTATGCATATTCTACATTTATATTCAAAAAATATATACATTTTCGACTATTATTTTTTATGGGCGGCTTATAGACTGTTATCTAAGTTAAGAAATCGATCATAGCAAAACAAGGATGAATTAGTTGCAGATGGTGTATTAGGCTTGGCCCATTCAAGAACACTTTATGGGCTTCTCGGATTGACAGCCCAAAAATAACACAAAGTCCTTTATTTTGCTATGTTCTTCGAGGAAATGACATATATATACAACTGATAGTTATAATTAGCAATAAATAGCTCAACAATAATTAGCATTTAATAGATAAATAAAAAAGGGAAAATTGTACATAATGGCAAACTATTAATTCAAATTAAATGTTATAATCACACTTTGATTTAATTGTGTCATGTAGCAAACTGTTTGCCAGCGCCTCTCTCCCTCAAACTCTCGCTCGCCACTCTCCTCTCTCGCTCACTCTCTCTATGCTCACCTCTCTCGCTTTATACACAGAAGTGTATAAATTGCGTTTCTGTTTGTATAAAGCG
>NW_006238946.1:1278139-1284462 GCF_000226075.1 Solanum tuberosum
TGATTGTATATAGGTAGAAGAATGGTGTATTCATTCACTTAGTATTAGTATACATTTATAGCTATGTTATCCCCTCCAGTGTATACATATTAAAAAATCAAACACTTTATGTATTCATTCACTTATAGTATGAATACACTGCATTGAAGATTTTTTTTTAAATCATGAACATCATGTATGCATTGCATTCATGTATACATATTTGTATATTCATTCTCTCAAAATTTGTATACATTCCAGTTTCTTTCTTCAGTAAATGAGGATTGCACATGAAATATAAATTGCGCAATAGCAAACACACAAGTCGAATCGGATAATGAGAAGAATTTACATGGCTATAAAATTTAGAATTATGGATGGAGAATCCACAAAATTAGAATCAGAATCCCCATTTTTATGAATAATCCTAGGATAACTTTCTTAAACATAACAATTGATACCCACAATTAATTACTATTAAGTAAATTTTTGCCTAAATTAGATATAACCTTCAATTTCAAAAACTAAATTCCCAAAAAAAAGTGAACGACAATACAAGAGGGGATCAAGCATAGTGTCACGGACTTAGAGTATTTGCTAAGACACCGTGCGGCACTTGACAACTTACTCACTATTCTTTCAAGATCTCGTAAGCTCAAGTAAGCCTTTAAGACTAAGATCGCTAAGAAAATGTAAAGGAAGACTTAGAAAATCAAAGAGAGCTTTTTGGAAGAAGGCTTTTGTATTGGCTTTGGAAGATTGCTTACACTTGGATGGTTGCTTTCTTGGTTGGATGCCTTGAAAATGAATGGCACCCTCTATTTATACTAACTCCTAGGGACTAAAGTGCAATTTAAATTTACTTTACAAGTCCCTAACTATTTACACTTTGGTCCTAGTTCTAGAACTTTCTACACACTCTAGGACCTTCCAGGACTTTCTTGAAGTTTCTACATTATTCTAGAGAATTCTCTAGTCTTCTTGAATAATCTAAAGGGTTCTAGAGTCTTCCGGAAACCTCTCCACAACTCTAGACCCTTCCGCCCCTATCTGGACGCAAAATTTCACTGTGATGTGGCGGGACGTGACAATAGGCTAACAATTAGAAAAATTGACGGGTAGACATCAACAAACCATCAAGAATTTAAAAAGCGAAAGAGAAAAAATACACTAATGGACGAATATTTTTATAGAATTCAATATGTAAAACTAATAAACAAGAAAGTAAATCATCTTTTATTCAAAGTAATGAAGAAGAAGAATTGAATAAATATTTACATAATCAATAAAAAAACATCATTCAAAAGAATCGTGTGTATGAGAAAGAAGAGAAAAAAACTACTTCCCAATAAAAAAGGACATCATGCTGCCACCTCCTAAAATTATGTAATTTAATTTTTAAAAAAACTTCCCAATACGTTGGCTACTATTTGCAAAATTTAATTTTTAAAAACCTTTTTTTGTCAAGAAAATAAAAGATGGCTATTTGTTGCCAAATAGTAAAATGAGATGTCATGTTGTGCCATTTTTTCATGTTCTAACCCCCACCCCCCTCAAGTAATTAACGTTGTAGCTCAGTTGATTGGTTATCTGAACTTCCACTTTATTGGTGAGGTTTGATTTCCCACTTTGTAATCCCCTCCTCACTCCCCTTTCCCTGACCCTCAGTTTTAATAAGAAAAAAAAGTTCCGTGCATCAGCTTCTCACCCATACATACACTCCATCCGTCCCAAAATATAGTAATATATATTTTGAAAGTTAATTTAAATAATTTTCGAACTAAATTGGATTAGATTACTATAACGTTTAAAATTAAAATTTACATATTCAAAAACTATATAAAACATATGGTAAATCATCATTTTTCCCTATTCTAAAAATATTTATTTTAAAATATTGGTAAAAAAATTAAGATAAATTGACCATTATGAAAAGAGAAAACGTAACAAGTATTGTGGAATCGAGAGAATAAATATAAAAAAAATAAAAATTGTACTTAATAGAAACTAGTCAACACGGTGTTGATCGGTGAAAGAATAAATAAAAATAAAATAAAATTTGACTATTAATACGTAAGAGGGAATACATTGAGTAGCTAACAACTTAAATGGTACAAATCATTTTGAGACCTCTACCATTTTCCTTATTCAAAACAAGGGCAGAAGCTAAATTGTACAGGTAGAGTCTTTATATACGCTAGTTTTAAAAAAATCATCATGTGCCTTATACAACTGAGGTTATAAGTAATTGTGAGGCTTTTTTTTATTCTCGATTTAGTGGACTCAATTCTTATCCATTTGAATTTAAAATCTTTGGGTCCATTAAATTGTGAGGTAAAAAGAAAACTCACATGACTAGTGTCAGTTGTACAAGGCACAAAATAATTTTTTTGGCTAGTTTCCTGTCATTTGCATCTCATGTTTAAGGAATTTAACTTTTAAGATTCATTTTTCCTGATTTCCCTTCTTTTTGGAGAACAATGCACCAATTAAAGGGATTAAGGGCTTCCTCTTCAATTTCTTCTTGAGGTGTGAGGGGCTTTTCTCACAAGTTTCTTTCTTAACACATTCCTCCAGCTTGTTGACAGCAATGATCTTAGTAAGCAATGGAGGACTAGCAAACTTGACAGACCTCTTCTTTTCGAATTCGATCTCCTCTCTGGTTTGTGTTTTAACTTCAACTGGTTGCTCAATGAATTTTAGCTCTTCATGAATCTCATCATCATCAAAATCCGCTAATGGTACTTTCTTCTCGGGTACTACGTCTCTTGTATTCTTCAACTGTTGTATCTCTCTTCTAGTCTTTTCCAGCTCTTCTCTAAGAGATTGAAGGCAATGTGCCATAAAATCTCCTTCTTCTTTGGCTTTCTGCAGGCTTTGTTTTGTCTCTTCAAGCTCAACTCGCGCTGCTCCAAACTTAAATTGGTTTTGTCCACCGGTAGTACTTGCCTTGCTCTGCACATGACGTTGAGTATCCTGATAAATTGCATAGTATATTTTACCAAAGATAGAGATACACATATAACCTATTAGTTTAAGTAATATGCATTGTCAATATAAGAAATTTCTACGCCATCAAGTCACCTTCACTTGTTATTTTTAACATTACAAATCAGATAGATATCTTTTGAGTGACCTAATAGTATATATATAAAATAAAATAAAAACTCATATTTATAAATAGCTGATTGTGAAAATATTAAGTTTTGTTGTCGATGCATAGACTCAAACTCTAACAAAAAAAATACTAAGTCCATATATATAACACGAAATTAAAGAAGGAAAAAGAAAAAACCTGTTGAAGTTGCTTAGCATGAATTTCTCCAGCCAAAACCTTTTCCCCAAACAACATAACTGCTTCCTTCACGGACCGAAAAGGCTGCCGCATATCAATCTCCACACGTCCCCGCACCACCACGCCTTCTTCTCTTTCCATTTCCCAATTATCACAATGTAACAATAATGATCAAAAGGATACTAAAATTAAAACTCCAACTCAACTGCATTAATGAAGTTGATGTGTTGTCGCCAATTTGGACTTATATATATATATATATATATGAATGAGAACCACCAAGGAAGAGAGAGATTATATATATATTGTTTGCTAAGGATAATTGTAGGATTACCTAATAAAATCATTTAGGAAAGAGCTTATTGGAGCTAGGTGGGAGGGAATTCATTTCTTCGCGTTTACTTCACTAGAAGATATGTATGAAAATCATTGTTTGTTATTTGATGCTGATATTTACTCTTTATTTCGTCTGCTTGGTAGTTCAACCATCCCATTTCAAATACATATACATTATCTTACAGCAATGACATAAATTTTCCAAAACAAAAGGATAGTATTAAATAAAGAAAAAGATCAATTTGGTACTATAGCAAAGAACAAAAGAAATTTTGCAAGTCTTTATTTTTTATCTTTTTAATTTCTGGTGCGGGGAATAACTTATGAATATTATAATATGAAAACATAAATGTATGCCTCGTCAAAAAATTAAAAACCGGCATAAAATATAGAAAATGCAAATGACCCGCCACAGTACTCACCAGAAGTGAACCTTTAAAGGGACCCAATTTCGTTGTTTTGAAATGGACCTCCCTCCTGACCCATTTGAGAGGAGCCCACTAAAATACATGTATTTTTCGATGTATAACTACGTACTAGTAGATATATCACTTTGACAGAAGAAGGCACAATCGATTGGTCTGTTCCTTTTTAATTATCATGTTATGTTTTTCGAGAGTTAATTTAACTAATTTTCAAAGTTAAATTAAATTAGAGTTAATATCTTAGATGGTCACTCAACTATGTACTCTTCTCTCAGAAAGTCACTCAATTTTCAATTTTAACTCAAAAGTCACTCAACTATGCACTTCTCTCTCAGAAAGTCACTTAACTTTGAATTTTAACTCAAAAGTCACTCAATTATCCACTCTTCTCTCAGAAAGTCAATCAATCTATTTAATTGTTTTTTTAATTAAAATTTGTTGATATTAATTGTTTATTTAACAAACCAAAAATTTTAAAAATAAAAAATACCATTTAAACCATTTAATATCCGTTCCACTTAACCTGACCAACTAAAAATATAATATTAACCCATTTTATCTCCTTCTCCTCCTCCCGTGCATTTTTTTTCCTGGTTCTCCATTTAAACCATTTTATGACTATTTGTTACTTAAGAGATAACAAGTAGTCACCACATTGCCTTCATGTCTGACAGACAAAAAGTGAGACATCCAAATTCTTTCATTTTTCTAGTTTACTTTATTTTTTTTCCATTATGTATTTAACAATTTAAAATCAATGTTACAGGGATTGATTGGAGTTGTTAAGGATTTGTTTGCAAAAGCAGAACATAGAAATTGTGTTGAGTTAAAAAAAAAACTAATGGAGAACCAGGAAAAAAACGCAATTTTTTATTGTGTTGAGTTAAAAAAAACATCAATGGAGGACCAGGAAAAAAAATGCACGGGAGGAGGAGAAAGAGTCATAAAATGGATCAATATTATATTTTTAGCGGGTCGAGTCAAGTGGAGCGGGTCATTAAATTGTTTAAATGATATTTTTTAATTTTTAAAATTTTGGTTTGTTATATAAATAATTAATATCAACAAATTTTAATAAAAAAAGCGATTAAATAGATTGAGTGACTTTCTGAGAGAAGAGTGGATAGTTGAGTGACTTTTGAGTTAAAATTCAAAGTTAAGTGACTTTCTGAGAGAGAAGTGCATAATTGAGTGACTTTTGAGTTAAAAGTTAAAGTTGAGTGACTTTCTGAAAAAAAAGTGCATAGTTGAGTGACCATCTGAGATATTAAACTATTAGATTACATTGATTAGTGAGGCGTCAGTACGGAGTTGTGTCAGCTATAGATATAGACTAGGCTAAGGCTTAGGTAAGGCTTGACTTCTATTTTCTTCACTTACACCTTACACTTCAGCTAAGTCTAACGAGGCTCAGGTGCGGAGCCTTCCACTGTGGACCGAGACTACGCAAAGGTAAAACACTATGGAAACTTCGCTGACTTTATCATCAACCTTAATTTCGCTACGCTCAATAAGAACCCGGATATTTTAAAATTAAATTTTAGATATTCAAAAACACGATAGAAAGTACTATAAATTGCGACTTTCTTTATATCAATATGATGAAAAAATATATATCTTAAGAATGTTAATCAAAATTCATATCATTTGACTCTAAAAAGATCACAGCTAGAAAGAAATGGAGAGGGTACTAAATTCCGATACAAGTGTTCTCCTGATCATGTGATGTGAATTGTAATTATTATTATGGTCACTAGACTAGAAGTTTCATCCTGCATGTCCTCATTGTTATCTTGTTATACTCTAATGTATGTAAGGACAAAATCATAATTGAATCATTCAAATTAGGGTGTGTTTGTACGGAGGAAAATATTTTTTGAAAAATGTTTTTAATTTTTTAACGTTTGGTTGGCTTAAATGTTTGGAAAATATTTTCCAAATCAACTCATTTTTCTCAAATTTAAGGAAAATGATTTTCCTTCCATAATCAAGAAAAATATTTTCCAAAACTCTACATCATCCTCTCTTTTTTTCTACTCTACCCATATCCCGTACCCAACATTTTAAATTTTCTTATTTTTAAAATTTCAAACATAATTTTATCTCTACCACCAAACAACCCCCCCCCCCCCCATCAAACAAAAAAAAGTTTAAAAATTACTTTTGAAAAGTATTTCAAATTTTTCCCTATCACCCCTACTCCCTACCCCCCTCACCAAAAAAAAATACTTTTGAAAAATATTTCAAATTTAATTTTTATTTACTTTTTACGCCACCCCCTCCCCAAA
>NW_006238946.1:1284565-1288024 GCF_000226075.1 Solanum tuberosum
CCAAGCCACCCCATAAAAAAAAATTGTTTTTGAAAGATATTTCAAATTGAAAAACAAATTTCATATTTTATGCCATCCCCATCCCTAACCCCCTTCCGCGACCCCGTCAATTTTTATTTATTTTTTTAAAAAATTGTTTTTGAAAAAAAAATTCTTGGGTCAGGTCCTGGGTTAAATCTCATGGTCGGGTTTTGGAACGGTCATCAGGGTCTTGTCCTAGTTTGAGTGTCGAGGTCGGTCCTAGGTCAAATTTCGGGATTTGTTTTAGGATTAGAAATTATTTTCCTAAAGAGTATTTTTCAGTCTCTAGCCAAAAATAGAAGATATTTTCTGAAAAATATTTTTCATTCACTAACTAAACATTAAAAAATATTTTCTACTCACCAACCAAACATGAGAAAATGAGTTAGAAATCTACTTGTTTTTCAAGAAATATTTTCTAGGAAAACATTTTCCTTCATACCAAACACGCCCTTAATGTATGATGTTTTCCTCAGGCAAAACTAGACAAATAATTTTCAGTGTTGTGATACTTTAATTTTCTTTTCATAGATTTTAGAAATATCGTTCAAAACAAGATCTTTTAAGTCATCTAGCGGTGTTTTAAATAATTATAAAAAGAGAAAACGCAAGCTTCGTGTTTAAACTATAGCTTGAGTTTTCTTGATTTGTTAACTTTGTTGGTTTATGCAAAAACGTTGTTGGAAATTTTCCTCCTCACCTTTTTCGTTGTTTACCTTCTTTTCATATTTTCTCATTTTCATTGAAATTGGATGAGTTATATTTCGTTGAGCTTGTATAGTCTTATCTTTAATAATTTGGATTGTTTTGATTTTTGGGGTCTTGTTGAGTTTGAATCTTCTTCTTCTTCTTTTTAAAGGCAAGTGAAGACAATGTAGGTCTTGATTTTTGAAGATTTATGTTTGAATTTAACTATTGAAAATGATGGACCTGCTTTAGAAACTTGTATATCAAACTTGAAATCATTTTGATGAGTTGATTTGAATCAATTTTAAATAAAAATGTATTGATTAATTTCTAGAACATATTATGGTGATCACAAATTTTTGCCACGTATCGTGATGGATCATTAGAATTTGTGATAGATATTAAGATTTTCGGTCAAAATGTTAAAAAATAAATAAATTAAAGTGTGATTATTTATTAAAAATTGATCAAAAATCCTAATGAATCGCCATATTTTCTTGTTAAAGCATATTAAATAAAAAATTACGATGATTAAAGTATCATAAGTTATTTTGATATCCGTTAAGAGCGTGCTTTCAATTTTTATTTGTCGATGTAAGTGCATGTCCCGTGACTTCTCTCAACGGAATTCAAATTTAAACAGTATAATTGAAAATTTACATTTGTTCAAATCACCCTAATTTGTATAACAAAGGTAGTTGAAAATTTAAAGATATAAAACTTGAGAAAGTAAATAAAGGAAAAACTACATAATTAGACATACTTCACTATCATATATACTATTATTACCTATACTTGCATAATATTACGTATCTTACCACTAATTAACATTTTTTTTAATCATATATTGAAAAAGATACACTTAAATACATGCATTGTTTTTTTACCAAATACACTAAAATAGGGAGAGAGGTGAGTGAGATTCGTTATGTATATCAGATATATGAGAGTCACATTAGATACACACTAGATACATATATATGTTGTATCTGATGTGATTCACATGTATCTAGGATACCAGATGCACATTAGAGTGGCGAGCGGGATTTGTTATGTACTACAAATACATGCGAATCCACTTGGATATAATAATGTATCTAGAACAAATTACACTTAAATTGAGTATAATGTATCTATAGCAAATTACATCTAATTTGGACCTCGTGTATCCCTAGTTACATATATCTGAACGTATCTAGACACACTAAAATCTAATAAGATATATAATATTACAAACTATATTATATCTATAGCTCATAAATTAACAGTGAAATTTATTTAAGTTATTCCCAAATAAACTCATAAAAATTCCTATAGTACTATCATGAGTTTTATTTTTATTTCTGTGTAAAGAAATATTATACGTACTTCGTACCAAATTGCACAACAGGTAATAGCATTACTAGTATCAACCAAATCCAAAGAAATAACAAAACATGCCAAATTTATATGTAAAATTTGGATCATGTGAATTCATAGTTTTTTTTTTTGTTTTTTTTTGTAAAATTAGATGTTTATGTATACATATTTTTAAAATCAATATAGTATTATTTATTCGCTTTCATGTTCTTTCTTGATATGTCTACTTCTATTTCTAAAAACAACAAAATAAAAGACATTTTAAGATCACATAAATAATATATTGCATATACTAAAACGCCATTTATGACTAATAAGTCCGCTACTTTATTTTGTTCATGCTAAACTGCGGGTTTCTCCTACATCTTTCTACAGTATACAATCATTAGAAATATCAAAATACACTATAATTTTATTTTTTTTAACTGACTCATTATTGAGATATTGTTAAATTGTTCATCGCTAATAAGATTTTTCGATAATTCTATTATTGTTGATGAATTTTTGTTATTATAAGGACAAAAGTTATCCCTTTTTTTTTATATATATTTTATAAATAAATATAACAATATGATAACCTCAATCGAATTACCATCAATTTATAATAGACTGATGTCTGAGGCTATTAAAAATATATATGCTATTTTTGGCTGTTGATGTAATGTTACCACTTCAGCCATAATATTTATAGCGCATGAAATGCTTTCAAAGTAGCCCAAAATCAATTAATCAATATTATTACGAATAACGCTACAAATTCCACCTTTGCAAATGTTTCTAGTACTGTGAATTGCAAAGTGCAATGAATGTAGTGTTTTTATATTAATAAACTTTGTTTATTTTTTTTTTTGATAAGGAAAAAATCTCTCTTTTTGTGATACTATTGAAGTCTCTCTATATTTATTTATTTGAATAGTGAAAAAATTGTGATAGAAGTTATTATTAAAAAAGATAAAAACATGATATGATAATATCTCTCTCACTTTCTCTCTCTCCCCCTCTCCATTCTCTCTCGATATATAAAATAACAACAATTGAAAGATTCGACGGAGATCAATATTAATTTATAATTTAATATTTATATTAAATTACTAGAAAATTCTTTGAGTGACTAAAAAGAGCATTAATCTTATTAGAGGAACTTTCACATATAGTCACTCAAAAATAACCTAATTACTCTTCATAGCCATAGTTTGATAATTACAATTCGTAGCTACATGTTATAGGGATGAGAGAGGCGAGCGAGACTGGGAGAGAGAGGAGAGAGGTGAGCGAGAGAGGGCAAAGAGTGGGAGAGAGGTGAATTGTATATGTATATCTAGGGGTGTTCACGGTTTGGATAAAAACCGATCCAAACCGAAAAACCAAACCAAACCGATAAAATAAAACCGA
>NW_006238946.1:1288172-1288374 GCF_000226075.1 Solanum tuberosum
GAGATTGGGAGAGGGAGGAGAGAGGCGAGTGAGATTGGGAGAGAGGTAAGCGAGAGAGGACAGAGAGTGGGAGAGAGGTGAGCGAGAGAGGACATAGAGTGGGAGAGAGGTGAATTGTATATGTATATCTAGGGGTGTTCACGGTTTGGATAAAAACCGATCCAAACCGAAAAACCAAACCAAACCGATAAAATAAAACCGA
>NW_006238946.1:1288665-1366696 GCF_000226075.1 Solanum tuberosum
GATTGTTGTCACTTTTTTCACATTTTAAATGAATTGTTTCTTTTATTTTTGTGTATGGTTAATAACAGAATAACCGAACCAAACCAAACCGAAACCGATAATCACCAAACCGATAAATGTATATTATATTTGGTTTGGTTTGGTTTTGATAATTTTAAAACCGATTAAGTTGGTTTGGTTTTGGTTTTGACCAATAACCGATCCAAACCAACCCGTGAACACCCCTATGTATATCGGTTAGATAATTGTATATTATACCTATGTATATGTATATCAGTTAGATAATTGTATATTTTACCTATGTATTTGTATATTCTGGTGAATTATACATATACAAATGTGACTAATTATACAAACTCGAAGTCAGCCCACGTAATTAAGTTAGATAATTGTATATTTTACCTATGTATTTGTATATTCTGGTGAATTATACATATACAAATGTGACTAATTATACAAACTTGAAGTCAGCCCACGTAATTAATGCATAATGTTAGTCGCGAGTGATAATTATAGCAAACTACAACTATGATGGGTAATTAAGTAGTATAAGTTTGCTTAATCGCGTAATCTTATTATTGTAAAATATCTCATTCTTTGCCCATTTTTACAAGTATTTACGAATGAGCCATTCATTATATCTTTTTGCATTGATACTATCGAAAATATCTCCGGATAGCTATATATTTTCTTAAGAATTATGACTAATAAATATATAATTTCATCAATAAAATTTAGTTTGTTTTGTATTTATTTATAACACATATATTTACTTAATGATTGTAGTATTTTTATATTAACAATTTTGTTAATTTATTTTTAATAAGGAAAAAATTCAATATATTTTTTTGCATTGATACATTGAAAATATCTCCGGATAGCCATATATTTTCTTAAGAATTACGCGTAATAAATATATAATTCTGTCAATTAAATTTAGTTTATTTTATATTTACTCAATTTAAATGCGATCTTGACTATTTGTAGCGCGCATATTTACCTTGATCTTATCGATTTTAATAAAACATAAATGCAAACTAATATAGTCAAACATACACTTACATGTATTGTGAAATTTTGACCCAATATAATAAAAATTAACATTTCTGATGATAAGTTGATACTTAGTTAGATCATAAGATGGAAGTTAACACATAAAAATAAAATAAAATTGTAGTTAAGTGAACTTATGAAAGACATTAGGGGATAAATTACAATTATAACAAACACCGGGGAGTGTTACACGAATTGTTTTTAGTGTTGAACCTTAAATAGCGTCCACCGCGAACCGGGCGGAGTTAGAACCCTCCGTCGTGGGAGAGGGAGAGAACGAAATTTACTTCCCCCGTCTTGTGTAGTTTCGATCAATAGATCCTTTCTCAAAACCCTAGTCTAAAATCCCCCTTTCAAAATTCACAAACAAAGCCAGCAATTTCAGTCCCAATTCGTTCAAATTACAACTCTGAATTATTGAAATTCAGTTCTCTTGAAAAGCTTCTCAATTTCTCATAACTTAAACCCCCAGTTCAAGTCCGTTTGCTTCAAAGATTGTTGATTTCTGCATCAGGTTTTGAGGGTTTATACAACATGAGTCCTATTCAGGATTTCGAGCAGCATTCGCGGCACCTTTTCGAAGCCGACCTCCGTACTTCACTACCTTACTGTTCACTGTTTTTTTGTTTTGTTTTTTTTCTCTCTCTCTTTTTAACTGTGTATATGTGTGTGTAACAGCAATTCAAACAAGACTACAGATGGCAATGGAGGTACGGGATAGTTTGGAGATAACGCACACAGGGGAGTATTTGAATTTCTTAAAATGCTATTTTCGGGCGTTTTCTAGTGTTTTATGTCAGATTACAAAGCCACAGTTCTCAGATAATCCTGAACATAAGCTAAGGAACATTGTGATTGAGATACTAAATAGGCTTCCTCATAGTGAAGTACTAAGACCATTTGTACAGGAGCTTTTGAAGGTGGCAATGCACGTTCTAACAACGGATAATGAAGAAAATGGCTTAATTTGCATCCGTATTATCTTTGATTTGCTTCGGAACTTTAGGCCTTCTTTAGAAAATGAAGTTCAACCCTTTTTGGACTTTGTTTGTAAAATTTACCAGAATTTTAGGGCTACTGTAAGCTATTTCTTTGAGAGTGGGGCAATGGCAGTGCCTCCACCGCCCATGCCCACGTCGTCTGTGTCCTCTTTGGGTGAGGCAGATGTTAAGCCAATGGAGGTGTCAGATCAAATGAGTACTTCTAATGGGTATTTTGGTGCTGGTCAGCTTAATCCCACTACGAGATCATTTAAGATAGTTACTGAGAGTCCGTTGGTGGTGATGTTCCTGTTTCAATTATATGGCCGGCTGGTTCAGACAAATATTCCCCATTTGTTGCCCTTGATGGTTTCAGCCATATCAGTGGCGGGGCCTGAGAAGGTGCCTCCTCATTTGAAGACCCACTTTATTGAACTGAAGGGTGCGCAGGTTAAGGTAAGATTTTGATCTCTTTTAAATACTCTTTTCACTTGAGCTCTTCAGTTTTTGTGCAAATTGGTACAAGTCACCTCCTTTTTAGGCCAATTCTGATCATCAAGTTGTTTAACAATTGCTCATGATAGTTCTTTGAGTTTTCCGAAGAAAAGAAGCTCTTTTAAACTCTTTTTTTTTTGATAATGGTAACTAGAAGCTCTTTTAATCTTATTCTTGATCTATTGCTTTTAGTTTATTGACATGACCTACTTATGCTCATATTTGGAAAACTTGGTTTTCTGTACATTCTGCTGTGCCATGTCTAGTGGGTTTTCTTCTGCCATCAGGCTGTCCCTACTCCCTGGCATAATTAACTGATCATAGAGTGACCTAACCTGAAAAAAATGATGATCTTGAGTGAATTTGTGAAGTCTCTGTGGCATAAAGTACCAACAGGAAAAGGAAATTAAAATATATAGCAGAAGTCCATCCACCACTCAACATCACCACCCACCAACCAAAAGAATTTAAAAGAAATTCAAGGGTGGAGTGTTCTCGTGATTTCTAATAGTGTGTCCAAGCGCAAAACCCCGAAAGAAGTGGCCGAGCGGTTGAAGAGTTGGAGTGACAACCTTGGTACCAAGATTAGAATGCCATAAGAGCGACACTAGGTGAAGTTTTCCTATCTGTCTAAGCTTTGGTGGGTAGAAATATCCTGTACGTGCACTAGCAGGAGGTTGGAGGTAATTGGTAAATCAGTTGAGGCACACACAAGTTGGCATGAACACCATGGTTATTAACTTAAAATTTTGTTCGAGAACAAGCAGTTATGTTTGAGGGAATGTCCCAAATTCTTATTAATCATACTTACCAAAAAAAGTGACGACCCAGATTTATTAATATTATTTTGCCTCCATCGTCAATAAATTGGAAAATATGTCCGTTTCTGCTTGTTTTCTGTTCACCTTTATCTAATTCTTTTCTAGTTAACTTACATTTTCCCATTCATTTTGAGGGGGAGGACTAAACAGACTTCTTTTGTTCAAATCTGCAGACAGTTTCTTTCTTGACTTACCTGTTGAAGAGTTTTGCTGACTACATTAAGCCGCATGAAGAGAGTATATGTAAAAGCATTGTGAATCTGCTTGTCACATGTTCAGACTCAGTGTCTATCCGAAAGGTGAACTCCTTGAGATGCTCCTTGCTAACTTGACTTTTCATTGCTTTTGCATATAGTTGAAAACTGAACTTTGTTGTTTAGGAACTGCTGGTGGCCCTCAAACATGTTCTTGGGACAGACTTCAAGAGGGGTTTGTTTCCCCTTATTGACACTCTTTTGGAAGAGAGGTAAACTTTCAATCAGATGTTGGCTGGGAAAAAAACTCTTGTTTTCTTGTGGCTGCAGAAATTTAGTTTCTTAAATGAGGTTGATAAAAATTGTTCAGCCGGTAAAAGCTGTTTGTGAAGTGTTCCCCATTCACCATTACCTGTAAAAGTGTCCATGCATTTGCCTTGTCCCTGGATTAGTACTACTTTACTGGCTTTTTGGCCCAGTCTTGCATTTCTATAAATATTTATCTGGTTAGGGAGTTCCTGAACTGCACGTAGAATCTAATTTGTGGACTGCAGGGGGGCTTATGGCAATTTCTGGAACTAGGTGTATTGAAGTGTGTTTACAGAACTGTGCCTTTTGATGGCAGACAATTGGAAAGGGTTGATAGGAATCAAGATTAGGAGACTAACCAACAACATTAAATAAAATTTGTTGCTGTTAGCACTCCTCCAAGAAAATGTATCCACTAAGTCGCTGTTAAAGTATGTATATGTGTTTGAAAAACTTCTTGCCAGTTCTTGCCTTCTTGGTGCATGTTTCTTGCAATTGTGGATCGTATTTTTTATCTTGTTTTTGTCTGTGGGAATTCAGGAATGAGTAAGGATTAGTCAATTAAGTCTCTCTTGGTTAGATGTATCAATTTGATGTTTGAAATAAACTCCATCAGGGTCCTTGTTGGAACTGGCCGTGCATGCTTTGAGACATTGAGGCCTTTGGCTTACAGCCTATTGGCGGAGATTGTTCACCATGTCAGGGGGGATCTTTCTTTGTCCCAGGTATTGCATGCTTTAATACTTTTGTCCTTTTTTGCAAGAAGATTTTGATTTCCGTGGTAGTCTGTTGGTCTTATTGCCTACTTAAAGGTGATTCTTGGTGAAATGATTTATGTGAATGAATGCCTTTGCACCTCCTCCCTAGTTCCCCAACACAGTGGAATGTTGTATGATTCTGATTCTGTTATAATTATGTTGGATAAAGGCCTTACCAAAGAAAGACTTTTATGGATAAACGGTACTAGTTGAGTCCCGTTCGTGACAAAGAAGCTTAAGATAAAGAAGGAGAGGGGTTGAATTGCCTGATAGTTTGCTTCTTCAATTAATTAGTGCTTGAAATATTGTGGTTGATGAACATTAGTAGTTAGATTTTTCTATATTGTCACCCTTCTCCTTGTCTAATATTTATTTATCAAATTTCTTATGTGATCTGTATTTTCTTCCCATTTTTCAACTGGTAATTCCATCTGCATATGCTTTCTTTTCCTCTGCTACTACTGAAAAAGATATATTTTGATTTACTTGTGTGCAGTTATCACGGATAATTTATCTTTTCTCAAGCAACATGCATGATGCTTCTTTGTCGCTCAGCATCCATACCACATGTGCTCGTTTGATGTTAAATCTGGTAAGGACCATATTCTTTTCTCTGAAAGAGTTTTGTACATCTGCTCCCCCATCATTGCACCTGTATTGTAACTAGATGCTTTGGACCTTAGATGGTAGTGGTCAATGTTCAATTTGACAGATACCCTCATATTCCTTTGACAGGTGGAACCAATTTTTGAGAAAGGTGTTGACCAGCAATCCATGGATGAAGCAAGGATTTTGTTGGTCTGGGACTACTATTGCATATTTTAAGACTATTTGTTTCTTGGAAAACCACAGTTACTAAAGATATTTGTGTACTAGAACTCATGTCATTATATTTGTGTTAGGGTCGGATTTTGGACGCTTTTGTCGGCAAATTCAACACGTTTAAGCGTACAATTCCGCAGGTAATAAATCGATTTCAACTTTCAGTTAGATGATGTGGAATTCTCTTGGGTCTTTGGGCTTCCTGTAACTCTATTGACTTATATTTTTGAGAAAGATCAGTAGCTCTATTAACTCTATGTTCGGATGCAGAACAAAAATCCTGTATTAAACACCATATAATTTATCCTTTTTTTTGTTGTCTCGATACAAGTAGCTTTGAACTTAGTTGCAGTCTATTGTTTTTTAATCTTGTATAGCTTCATGGTTGTAAGTTGGAGATTATTAAACTCACAAAAATACTACTGCTATTTCCAGTTTAGCTCTCCCTTTTTGTTATCCTAGTTCCGACCAGTATTGATTGTTCAATCTAATCACATATCATAATCCAGTTTTTAATCTGTGTATTATGATTCACTTCCCTTTCCAAACAACTCATTAGAAACTTAAAGATATCAAGTGTGCAAATAGAAAAAATAATTAATAAAAATAGGTTCTGAAATTGTTGGGTAATGATGTCCAAGAACTTTGTTGTTCTTGGTTTGCTGTTTGGATTCCCTTCAGCTTTATGCAATCTAAATCCAGTTTAATCTCTGTAATTCTGTAGTACCATCTTGGTGCAGCTCATAATGTAGGAGTATTAGGTTGTGCACAATACTGTAAATAGATATTCATTGCTTCTAATTAAGTAATTAAATATTCTCTTCGTAGAAAAACTAATTAAGTAGTCTATAAATATAAATTATTCTATGGTATCCATGGGAATATTATGAAATATTCTCTAATCTAGTGTTACGAATTTCGTTTATACATGTGTACTGTGCTCATTGACATTCACAGGGACTTCCTGAATACAATGGCATCAAATGTGCTTATTTGTCGGATATTTCCCGCTTCCCCGTTTATAAACCAATCAGCTGTATTCAGACTAATACTTCCTCCGTATATTTGGATTGTAGTTACTCGAAGAGGGGGAGGATGTGAAAGGTAGATCTACATTGAGGTCAAAACTAGAACTTCCAGTGCAGGTAATTTTCGTGAATATCTTTGCTTTCCTCAATTCAGTGCTTTCCTGAGTTGTCAAGCTATTTTTGAGGTGTTGTGTAATTCTTCTAGTTCTAATGCCTTATTTTAAATTTTATTTTATGTGTATTAATAATTTGCATATTCAATGGTATAAATTGAACAAATTGTTTAAGTGATAGTTATAATCACATTATTGTTTGATTTGTTATTCCATTTTTCTGATAAGTAAGACATAACTTTTATATGTGAGGTTGTTGGGATCCTTAAATAGAATAAAAAGAATCTCTTTCTACCACTAATTATAAAAAATAAGCTTCTTATTGCCAAAAGTTCATTTATGTGCCTGAACTTCGTTTTCATAATTAAAACTTCTTCCTGCCCCCAAGGCCTAGCTCAAGTGGCAAAAGGTGGAGGATTTGTGGCTTAGGTCACAGGTTCAATCCCCACACCATGCAAAGCGAATCCTGGTATTTAAGTGGAGAAGGGTAGAGGGGCGGACCCATTATCCACCGAGTTTAGAAGGTTGTGATTGGTCCAAAGGGCGGGTCACAGACGGATTTCTCGGTTATAAAAATAAAATAAAATAAAAAAATTAAAACTTCTTCCTGTGTAGCCTTTCTAGTGCAAATTAGATCATGAATCTCTTGAACACAGAATGAGAATCCACTAGTATAAAGATTGTACACTAGGGTGATACTGTTACTGACTTACTGGATTATTTTGTTGCTTGGTTGTTGTTGCTTCCTTTTTGCCTGAAAGAACACTCATAGACTAGAGGTGATGTTTGAAATACCGGAAAGTTTACTTTAGTAGTATTGTTCTGTGATTAAATTTCTTTGTTTGGTCTTCTCTCTTGACCGTTAAGTGTAATTTTCTAGGCGGTACTCAATTTGCAAGTCCCTGTGGAGCACTCTAAGGAAGTCAATGATTGCAAGCATCTGATTAAAACTTTGGTTATGGGTAACAATTCACTAACATTGCCCTGTAGATCATGAATGATGGATGAACCGTCTTGCTCTTTTCTAATTTGAGTTAAGTCTGCTCTTTTTCTTTGTAACTAGTTACTTTTATGTCTCTTAGGAATGAAAACCATAATATGGAGCATCACCCATGCACATTTGCCTCGATCACAGGTATATAATATTAACTGTTCCAGGAGTTCCACCTTCATATTTCTACTTTTTCTTATGTGGTCCAGCTGGTTCTAGGTTTCGGCTTCCACTCAGGGGACGCCTCCTCAAGTTCTTGCCTCAGCCTCGACTAGTTCATCAGTACCTCAACCTTTTAAAGGAATGAGAGAAGATGAGGTATTATGCTAATGCAGCATTTGATCTTGCCCACTGGCATCAATTACATCACTTCAATCCTTGTTTAGGGGATGCTTGCGGCCGAGGAATGTTGTTAATTCACCTTATGTTTTAACTGTTGGTAGGTTTGGAAAGCTTCTGGTGTGCTTAAAAGTGGTGTTCATTGCTTGGCATTATTCAAAGAGAAGGAGGAAGAGAGAGAAATGATCCATCTTTTTTCCCAGATTTTGGCTATTATGGAACCACGGGATCTAATGGACATGTTCTCCTTGTGCATGCCTGAATTGTTTGAGTGCATGATTTCTAACACACAGCTAGTCCACATCTTTTCCAGCCTATTGCAAGCACCAAAGGTCTTTAGACCATTTGCAGATGTCCTTGTTAACTTCCTTGTAAGCAGCAAACTTGATGTCCTGAAGCATCCAGATTCACCTGCAGCAAAGCTGGTTTTGCATCTTTTTCGGTTTTTGTTTGGTGCTGTTGCAAAGGCTCCTTCAGACTGTGAGCGCATTCTGCAACCTCATGTGCATGTTATTATGGAAACTTGCATGAAAAATGCAACTGAGGTAGAAAAACCCATTGGTTATTTGCAACTCCTTCGTACAATGTTCCGTGCCCTTGCTGGAGGAAAATTTGAACTTCTATTGCGTGACTTGATTTCTATGCTGCAACTCTGTCTGAGTATGCTATTGGCTTTGCTTGAGGGGCCTAATGGTGAAGATATGAGGGAACTTCTGCTGGAGCTTTGCTTGACACTGCCTGCACGGTTAAGTTCACTGTTACCTTACCTTCCTCGCCTGATGAAGCCTCTTGTTATGTGTCTTAAAGGAAGTGATGACCTAGTGAGTCTTGGTTTAAGAACACTTGAGTTCTGGATTGATAGTTTGAATCCTGATTTTTTGGAACCAAGCATGGCAAATGTCATGTCTGAGGTGATTTTGGCATTATGGTCTCATTTGAGGCCCGCACCTTATCCTTGGGGTGGGAAGTCTCTGCAGCTCCTTGGCAAGTTAGGTGGGCGTAATAGGCGTTTTCTCAAAGAACCTCTTGCTCTTGAATGCAAGGAGAATCCTGAGCATGGGCTTCGTGTGATCCTTACATTTGAACCATCCACTCCATTTTTGGTGCCGTTAGATCGTTGTATTAATCTTGCGGTGGCTGCTGTCATGCAAAGAAGTGCTATTGTGGATGCTTTCTACCGAAAACAAGCTCTGAAATTTCTTCGTGTATGCCTGTCATCTCAACTTAATCTTCCAGGTAGTGCTACTGATGATGGATTTACTTCTAGGATGCTATCGACATTGTTGGTTTCCTCAGTTGATCCATCTTGGAGAAGATCAGAGACATCTGATATAAAGGTTGGTGATATAACTTAGTTGATGTGTTTATTTTTAAAAACCTGTTGATGACTTCATTGGTGGTAATTCCTTTATTTTATGTTGCTGGCTGTAGCAATATTAGTTATTTATTTAATCTAGTAGTTGCCTGAGAGTTAGAGAGATTTCAGGTTATCTTCTTATCTTGTTTCCAACTTGATTCATATAGTAATGATTGAAATGTCATGCTTCTAGGCTGACCTGGGCGTCAAGACAAAGACTCAACTCCTTGCTGAAAGATCTGTTTTCAAAATTCTCCTTATGACAATTATCGCAGCAAGTGCTGAACCAGATCTGCATGATTCCAAAGATGAGTATGTCATCAGTGTCTGTCGACATTTTGCCATCATATTTCATATAGAAAGCTCTGCTGCCCATGGTACTCTTTCTGCTGCTCCAGTTGGTGCTTCTGTGCTTTCGTCTAGCACCATTGTTAGTGCAAAGTCAAGATATAGTACTTCTTCCAACCTGAAAGAATTGGACCCTCTTATCTTTTTGGATGCTTTAGTGGATGTCCTGGCAGATGAAAATAGACTGCATGCCAAGGCAGCTTTAAATGCACTAAATGTATTTGCTGAGACACTTCTATTCCTTGCTCGCTCAAAACATTCAGATGTATTGATGTCAAGAGGAGGTCCTGCTACACCTATGATGGTCTCTAGCCCATCAATGAGTCCTGTATATTCTCCACCTCCTAGTGTTCGTGTCCCTGTTTTTGAGCAGCTTCTTCCGCGTCTTCTGCATTGTTGCTTTGGATGTACATGGCAATCACAAATGGGGGGAGTCATGGGGCTTGGTGCTTTGGTTGGGAAAGTCACCGTTGAAACTTTGTGTGCTTTTCAAGTGCGTATTGTGCGTGGACTTGTTTTTGTTCTCAAAAGACTTCCTGTTTATGCCACTAAAGAGCAGGAGGAGACCAGCCAGGTGCTTACACAAGTTCTTCGTGTGGTGAATAATGTTGATGAAGCAAATAGTGAAGCGCGGAGGCAAAGCTTCCAAGGAGTAGTTGAATACTTCGCATTGGAATTGTTTAATCCTAATGTGTCTATCAATGTGAGGAGGATTGTGCAGTCTTGTTTAGCACTTCTCGCGAGCAGGACTGGTAGTGAGGTTTCTGAGTTGCTTGAGCCCCTATACCAACCTTTGCTTCAGCCTCTTGTAGGGCGTCCATTACGGTCAAAGACTGTTGAGCAACAGGTAAAATTTTGTTGCTAAGAGTTATTTTTATGATTTTCTTGCATCTGAACTTATTATCTTGTATCTTCAGGTGGGGACTGTTACAGCTTTGAACTTTTGCTTGGCCTTGAGACCTCCACTTCTAAAGTTGACTCAGGAGCTAATTAGTTTCCTGCAAGAAGCATTGCAAATAGCTGAGGCTGATGAAACAGTATGGGTTATTAAATTTATGAATCCTAAGGTTGCAAACTCGTTGAACAAACTGCGCACAGCCTGCATTGAATTACTCTGTACTGCTATGGCATGGGCCGATTTTAAAACCCAAAATCAATCTGAACTGCGCTCAAAAATTATTTCGATGTTCTTCAAGTCTCTGACAAGCAGAACCTCAGAAATTGTAGCTGTTGCAAAGGAAGGGTTGAGACAGGTTGGTTTTAGCTCTCTGACATCAGATTTTTTCATTCCATCATCACTTATTGATTTTGTCTAATCTTCCATGCTTATGTCTTGTTATTGGATCTTCTTAGAAATGTGATTAGGTTACAGTCATGTTCCTTTGGACATTTCTTTACTGGTGAGGTTGGGAGAAAAATAACTTGTTTTAGTTTGCGGGACTGTAAGTACAAATAGATGAAAAGGGAGTGCAGTTAGGCTTGGCAGAGAATCAATTTTTGTGTGCCTATGTAGAACATTGGGTGTTGTATTTAAAGGCATTTTTGAGCATGTTTTGCATTAGACTCTCATCTTCTACTCCCTAAGGCATACTGATGTTTTGGATTATGTACACATGTTTTGCTGGATGCTTGTTTTTCTGTTGCATGCTATAACTTTCAGTCAATTCTTTGTTGTTGCTATAACTTTTTGTCAATTCTTTGCTTCATTAGTTTTAGTTTCTTCTTTCATTCATGGTGTCTTTGTTATGTAGGTCATACAGCAGCAAAGGATGCCTAAAGAACTTCTACAAAGTAGCCTTAGGCCTATACTGGTTAACTTGGCCCACACTAAAAATCTCAACATGCCTCTTCTTCAAGGTTTGGCCCGCCTGCTTGAACTACTGGCCAATTGGTTTAATGTGACCTTAGGTGGCAAGTTACTGGAGCATCTTAGGAAATGGTTGGAACCTGAAAAGCTAGCACAGTGTCAGAAGTCGTGGAAGGCTGGAGAGGAACCAAAAATAGCTGCTGGTAGGATACGGCTTTGCTCCTAATAATCACATGGGGTATCTTCTATGCGGATATACTTCTGTTTTTGACACGTATTTTTCCTTGCGGTTGCAGCTATTATCGAACTCTTCCACCTGCTTCCCTCTGCGGCTGGGAAGTTTCTGGATGATCTTGTGACATTGACTATCGAATTGGAAGCAGCCCTTCCACCTGGGCAGTTTTACAGTGAGATTAATAGTCCATATAGGCTCCCATTGACCAAGTTCCTGAATCGATATCCAACTGCTGCTGTGGATTACTTTCTTGCTCGGCTATGTCAACCTAAATACTTCAGGCGGTAGGCATTATGCTTGTTGAAATTGTGTTCCCTGGTTCGTGGTACGAGCAGTTATGTTGCTTTTTTGCTTCTACAGTTCTCTGATTTGTTTAATATATTTGCAGCTTTATGTACATCATAAGGTCAGATGCTGGGCAGCCTTTAAGAGAAGAACTTGCAAAATCACCGGAAAAGATAATTGCAAGTGCTTTTCCTGAATTTATTGCCAAATCTGATGCATCTGCTGTACAAGAATCTTTGAGTCGGCCAAGCACTTCTACTGGTGATGAAGGCCTTGGTACTCCTCAAGTCGAGGCTTCTATTCCTTCAGCTTCAACGAATATGGCTCCTCAAGATGCTTATTTCCAGGGTCTTGCCTTAGTGAAAACTTTGGTCAAGTTGATGCCCAACTGGTTACAGAACAACCGTGTTATCTTTGATACTCTGGTACTGATGTGGAAGTCACCAGCAAGAATCTCCCGTCTGCAGAATGAACAGGAATTAAATTTAGTTCAGGCAAGTTATGTTGTGTTTTCGTGATAACTGGTATTTTTATTCTTCATTACATAATCATCCCTGGATAATTGTTTGTTTTCAAGGTGCTTGTTCCACATGAAAGCTTTATCTCTTTGATTGCTTTATAGTGTAAAATTTATTCTTCCGTGACTTTTGTTTTTGATAGTTGAGATCCTTGTAGCAACTTGGACTGTTTTTAGCTGGCTTGTGGTAAATTTTTATTCTCTCATGCTGTTTTTGATGAATTAATAATTAGTTCGCTCAGTCTATTGGGGAAAATGACGATGGTTTACTTTTTGTTGCCATGCTACTTTAACTAGTCTAGAAACAATTATTGCTTAATGAGCAGATAATTGTATTATTTCTTAGGTTCCAAAAGTATTGCTTGTCTTCATTTATTTTGCCAAGATGTTCTAATGATGCTTTTGGTTTGGTTTATTATTCAGGAAATTGGTTTTTGATTTTTCTTTCATATGAATTTCCTTCTTACTTATGGAATACAAATTTTCAGGTCAAAGAGAGCAAATGGCTTGTCAAATGCTTCCTGAATTATTTGCGACATGATAAAACTGAAATCAATGTTCTGTTTGATATCCTTTCCATCTTTCTCTTTCGTACTCGTATAGATTTTACCTTCTTGAAGGAGTTCTATATCATTGAGGTATGTTTGTTAGGCTGCTATCTGTCTATCATGCTTTTTCTCTAGATGGATGTATCCTAGTTTTGATAACCCTTTGTTGGCTTGCGATTAAGGTTGCTGAAGGCTATCCACCCAACATGAAGAGAACCCTACTCCTGCATTTTTTGAACCTTTTCCAGTCTAGACAACTTGGTCATGATCATTTGGTGGTTGTAATGCAAATGCTTATTCTTCCAATGCTAGCTCACGCATTTCAGAATGGTCAGACTTGGGATGTAGTTGACTCTGCAATAATTAAGACTATTGTTGACAAGCTTCTCGACCCTCCAGAAGAGGTAAATGATTGCATCTCTTTATGTTCTTATGGAGTTCATTTTCTCTTATGGTTAATCTTGTGTTGATTTTGGGTATATTTCATTTTCTTCCCTGATTTATCTTTTTAGGTTTCTGCTGATTATGATGAGCCTTTGAGGATAGAGCTTCTGCAACTTGCTACTCTGCTTCTCAAGTATCTGCAGACAGACCTTGTTCATCACCGGAAGGAACTTATTAAATTTGGTTGGAATCATCTGAAACGTGAAGATAGTGCTAGTAAACAGTGGGCATTTGTTAATGTCTGCCATTTCTTGGAGGCTTATCAAGCTCCAGAGAAAATTATTCTTCAGGTACCACTATTTGTGGTGGTTTCATGATGCCATCTGCATGCAATATGTCACTGGCATTAAGTTCTATTAATTATATATTTCAATTAGTCTATAAAACTCTCTCCAAGATAAATTCCCTTATCTCACCTGAACTTTTGTTGTAGTGCATATCGACTTCTATATATTCAATCAGATTCAATCACCTCAGTGATATTAGCTGTATCAATAGACATATTATTTCATTGCTTTGATGTACCCTCGTCAGTGACATTTTTATGCTAGCCTTCAGAAGCATTTGCTGTAACCTTCTCTTGTGTTATTTTCCAAAGGCCATCTATGTAGAGAGGTTGTGGTGTTTTCTCTGTTCTATCCATTTGTGCTCTAAATGTATGTAACAAGCATTAGTTCTTATGTGTTTCTCCTGTTTGTGAGATATCTCCTTCTATTCCATTGCCTCCAACCAGTACAATGCTGTTTGTAATTTGGCCAACTTTGATTACAGGTTGTTCTCCGTATGTGCAATAGTTTGCAAGTCTTCAAAAGAATATTTTATTGAAGGTTATATTTTTATGCTTATGAATAGGATAAAAATGTAGGTTGTGTTTGCATGAGTTTGTGATGTCTGTTACTTTTCTACTTTATCCCATTATGAGGATTGTGGAAGAATTTGTGGTTTTCTTATTGATGGTTGACACAACTTAAATTCTTTCTGTGAACTATGTGGTGATCTATTTTCTTAGTGCAACCTAATCTTAGAGGGAGTTAGTTACTGCAGGTATTTGTCGCTCTCCTTAGGACTTGCCAGCCGGAGAATAAAATGTTGGTTAAACAAGCACTTGATATACTCATGCCAGCACTTCCAAGAAGGTTACCTCTTGGTGATTCCCGTATGCCTATCTGGATTCGTTACACCAAAAAGATTCTCGTTGAGGAGGGTCACTCTATCCCTAATCTCATCCACATATTCCAGCTCATAGTTCGCCATTCAGATCTATTCTACAGTTGTAGAGCACAGTTTGTACCTCAGATGGTGAACTCTCTGAGTCGCCTGGGATTGCCATATAATACTACGGCTGAAAATAGACGACTTGCAATTGAACTTGCTGGGTTGGTTGTGAACTGGGAACGACAAAGACAAAGCGAAATGAAAATAGTACCTGCTAATGATGGGACTGGTCAAAATGCTGATGGATTGAGTCATGCTTCTGCTGGTAGTGTTGATCCCAAGCATCCAACAGATGGATCTTCATTCTCAGAAGACCCTAGTAAGCGTGTGAAGGTTGAACCTGGTCTTCAATCCCTTTGTGTTATGTCACCTGGCGGTGCTTCATCAATTCCTAATATTGAAACTCCTGGATCTGGCGGGCAACCTGATGAAGAGTTTAAGCCAAATGCAGCTATGGAGGAAATGATTATTAATTTCCTGATCAGAGTATGGTTTTTCCCTGAAATGGTTTGTGAAGCTCTAGGCAGGAGCATACTTCATTCTATTTAATCCTGTTTTTGCCTTTTCCTTCTATTTGGTGAACATGAAATTGGCTATTGGATTCAGTTCCTTGAAAGAATACAGTTCGTGAATCTTTGGCTTTTATTTATACTCTTGCCTGTAATTTGCACTTTTTGGTATACAAGTCAAATTTGTTAAATGCCTGTGTAGGTCTTCAACCTGTTTTTCCTGAGATGCTTCCCTTCCAAGTCTTTGAAGTAGTTCTGTTCTGTATGGACTTTCTTTATTCACTTGCCTCAAAAGAACTCAGTAGATAATGCAATTTATTATGTGAAGCTACAGTTTGATGTTCATATTCAATCATTACCTCTGTTTTTTTGTGTGTGGGTTTTGGGGGTGGATAGTACAGCTGAATCTTTTTGAGCTTGGGGGAGTCCTGCTTTGTTTTCTTTTCATAATGTTGAGGATATTATGCTTCTTTTTTCAATTTATATTTTCCATTTTACAATACTATTCTAGTGGAAGTTTTTTTTTTTTCATGATTTGAGGTTTCTTCGTTCTCTGATGTTAACTTGTTTGGGTCTGGCATCAGGTAGCGTTAGTGATAGAGCCCAAAGATAAGGAAGCAAGTTTGATGTACAAACAAGCTTTGGATCTATTATCACAAGCTTTGGAGGTGTGGCCAAATGCTAATGTCAAATTTAATTATTTGGAGAAGCTGCTCAACAATCTACCACCCTCTCAGTCAAAGGACCCTTCCACAGCACTTGCCCAGGGTCTAGATGTAATGAACAAGGTTCTTGAGAAGCAACCTCATCTGTTCATCCGCAACAATATCAACCATATATCTCAGGTATGTCCCTAGGCAGAACCATTTACTATGACCCTACTTCCAATTGGTGCACTTCATCTCAAATATACAATTTTTTTTAAAGATTCTAGAACCGTGCTTCAAGTTCAAAGTGCTAGATGCTGGGAAGTCAATGTGTTCCCTCTTGAAAATGGTTTACGTTGCTTTTCCACCTGAAGCATCTAATACAACACAAGATGTGAAGATGTTGTATCAAAAGGTAGAAGAGCTTATACAGAAGCACCTTGCTGCTGTTGCAACTCCTCAGACTTCTGGAGAAGACAATTCAGGTAGCATGGTGAGCTTTGTGCTTTATGTAATCAAATCCTTGGCAGAGGTGCACAAAAACTTTATTGAGCCAGTAAATCTGGTCCGTCTTCTTCAGCGCCTGGCTAGAGATATGGGGTCATCCATTGGTTCCCATGTGCGGCAGGTATTGCATAATGTTTGGATGCTGTATTTATTATCAATAGTTTCTGCTGATTCATAGGTGGGAGTATGAGATGTGTTTATTTAGTAATTCCTGAGTGTCTTTTGGTATAAGCTAGAGTTCATTTTATACATTTTTCTTGAGTTTGCCCAATTCTTCTTTAAACTGTACAAGGCAGGATTTTTTTGAAGTAGTGGTTTTGTTGACAACAAAAATGGTATTCTCTCACGTACAGGGTCAGAGATCAGATCCTGATTCTGCTGTCACTTCTTCTCGTCAAGGTGCTGATGTTGGAGTCGTCATTGCCAACTTGAAATCTGTGTTGGGCCTTATTAGTGAAAGGGTCATGGCCATCCCAGATTGTAAACGACCTGTAACCCAAATTCTGAACTCCCTGCTTTCTGAGAAGGGTACTGACTCTTCTGTGTTGCTTAGCATACTAGATGTAATAAAGGGATGGATTGAAGAGGACATGACAAAACCTGGAGTTTCTATTGCATCTAATACCTTTCTTTCTCCAAAAGATGTTGTTTCTTTCCTCCAGAGGCTTTCACAAGTGGATAAACAGAACTTCACGCCCAGTGCTGCAGAAGAGTGGGACAAAAAGTATATTGAGCTTCTCTATGGTCTTTGTGCAGATTCAAACAAGTAAGCCATCTTCATTTTTACTTATACTCATTCATTTTCAATTTGAGAGGTAATTCAGCTTGCTTTGACCATGGCTTGAGATGGAACAACCTTGTTGATTTCCAGGTATGCTCATTCTTTGCGTCACGAAGTTTTCCAGAAGGTAGAGAGGCAATATTTGCTTGGGATACGGGCAAAAGATCCTGAAATGAGAATGAAGTTTTTTACTCTTTATCATGAATCCCTTGGGAGAATGTTGTTCACAAGATTGCAGTACATCATCCAAATTCAGGATTGGGAAGCTTTGAGTGATGTATTTTGGCTGAAGCAAGGGCTTGATCTTCTTTTATCTATTTTGGTTGAGGATAAGTCCATAACGCTAGCTCCAAATTCTGCCAAGGTGCCTCCACTTGTAGTGGCGGGTTCTGTTGGTGATTCTATAGGGCCACAACCTATGGTCTTGGATATTCCAGAAGGTTCGGAAGAGGCTCCTCTAACCATTGATAGTTTTGTAGCAAAACATGCACAGTTTTTGAATGAAATGAGCAAGCTCCAGGTAATGGCTTTTTCATTTAGCTGACGAACATGTATACCTTTAAGGGTGTCACTGGCACAAGCACTCATGATCACAATTACAGTCGTGTCTTTTCCTTGTTTATTTATTTCTTTGATAACCATTTTTTGTCAAATTTCTGTTATTCCATACTTCTGTATCTGGGTTTTAGTATTTTCCACCCGCAATACTTGAAACTCGGCTCTCCTATTGTTGAGCAGAATTCCCTTTTAGATTTGTTTATGCATTTTTCAATCATATATACACTTGTTGGACTGGTCATTTATTCTAATACGGTTGTTGTGACTCTTCTTGCATATTTGAAAGTCAATTTTAGCTATCCTTGTGAGATCTTTATTACAGCAATTTTACACATCATTATGTCTGCATTACACTTTTTATCCGTAAGTCATCGTAAATTGAGATTTCGCCTTTGTTTAAGGTTGCTGATCTTGTCATTCCACTGAGAGAACTGGCACACACGGATGCAAATGTTGCGTATCACCTCTGGGTTTTGGTGTTCCCTATTGTGTGGGTGACTTTGCACAAGGAAGAACAGGTAGCGCTTGCAAAGCCAATGATAACTCTGTTATCAAAGGACTATCATAAGAAGCAGGCAACCCATCGACCAAATGTTGTGCAAGCTCTTCTGGAAGGACTTCAGCTGAGTCATCCTCAGCCTCGAATGCCTAGTGAATTAATCAAATACATTGGAAAAACTTACAATGCATGGCACATTGCGTTAGCGCTGCTGGAAAGTCATGTTATGCTTTTCTTGAATGACACGAAATGCTCAGAGTCTCTTGCTGAGCTTTACCGATTACTCAATGAAGAAGATATGAGGTGTGGATTGTGGAAGAAACGGTCAATTACTGCTGAAACACGGGCTGGACTTTCTCTGGTTCAGCATGGCTATTGGCAGCGGGCTCAAAGTCTCTTCTACCAAGCCATGGTTAAAGCAACCCAGGGCACTTACAACAATACAGTTCCAAAAGCTGAAATGTGTCTCTGGGAGGAGCAGTGGCTAAGTTGTGCTAGTCAACTGAGTCAATGGGATGTATTGGTCGACTTTGGCAAGATGGTTGAAAATTATGAGATATTGCTTGATAGTCTGTGGAAACAGCCTGATTGGGCATATTTAAAAGACCATGTTATCCCAAAGGCTCAAGTGGAGGATAGTCCAAAACTGCGTATTATTCAGTCCTATTTTTCCCTTCATGAGAAGAGTACAAATGGCGTGGCTGAGGCTGAAAACACTGTTGGAAAAGGTGTTGATCTTGCTTTGGAACAGTGGTGGCAGTTACCTGAAATGTCCATTCATGCCAAAATTTCCCTTCTACAGCAATTTCAACAACTAGTTGAAGTTCAAGAATCAGCTAGGATAATTGTGGACATTGCCAATGGAAATAAACTCTCTGGAAATTCTGCTGTTGGGGTTCATGGTGGCCTATATGCTGATCTTAAGGACATCCTTGAGACATGGAGGCTAAGGATACCAAATGAATGGGACAGTTCGTCTGTTTGGTATGATTTACTTCAATGGAGGAATGAAATGTATAATGCTGTGATTGATGCTTTTAAGGATTTTGGTAGTACAAATTCACAGTTGCATCACCTTGGATATCGTGACAAGGCTTGGAATGTCAATAAGCTTGCTCATATTGCTCGTAAGCAGGGTCTTTATGAGGTGTGTGTGTCTGTGTTGGAGAAGATGTATGGACATTCAACCATGGAAGTTCAGGTACTACATACACTCCATTTTGTCTACTTGGGTTCTTTCCCATAGCTCTAAGTGTTTATGCCTCTTTCGGACACCCCGGAAAAGAAGATAGGATAAACTGAAAACCCAAAAGAAGCAAAGTTGAATGGTTTGATATGCTGCATGGTTTGATGCATTTTTCTTTTGTATGATTGCAGGAAGCTTTTGTGAAAATAAGAGAACAAGCAAAAGCTTATTTAGAAATGAAGGGAGAGCTGACTAGTGGCCTTAATTTGATAAACAGTACTAATCTGGAGTATTTTTCTGTTAAGCACAAAGCTGAAATCTTTCGCCTCAAGGGAGACTTTCTGTTAAAGCTTAATGATTGTGAAGGGGCTAATCTTGCTTATTCAAATGCTATCAGTCTTTTCAAGAATCTGCCGAAGGGGTGGATTAGTTGGGGAAACTATTGTGACATGGTATGTATTTGCTTATTCCAGGTTCATTTCTTTGGTTCAATTTTTTTTTTCTGTTTAATATGCTATAAATTTTGGCCTTTGACAGGCTTATAAGGAAACACACGAAGAGATTTGGTTAGAGTACTCTGTTAGCTGCTTCTTACAAGGCATCAAATTTGGTATTCCTAATTCGAGAGGCCACCTCGCACGGGTTCTATATCTTCTCAGTTTTGATACTCCAAATGAACCTGTTGGGAGGGCATTTGATAAGTACCTGGAGCAGATACCCAACTGGGTTTGGCTTTCTTGGATTCCACAGTTATTACTTTCCTTGCAGAGGACAGAAGCTCCACATTGCAAGCTTGTGCTAATGAAAGTTGCTACCGTCTTTCCACAGGTAATGTTGTGCTTGTTGGTGTTTTGTGCATTTCATATGCTTAGTGACCTTTAGATCCGATGTCATCTTGCATGTAATTGCAGGCATTGTATTACTGGTTGCGAACATATTTGCTTGAGCGCCGGGATGTCGCAAGTAAGTCTGAATATGGCAGAATGGCAATGGCACAGCAAAGAATGCAGCAAAATGTTTCTGGTGCCAATGCAGCTGCTCCTATGGGCCTTGCTGATGGGAATGCTAGAATGACTGGCCAGAGTGGGGGATCATCAGCTGGTGAAAATCATATTCCCCAGGGAGCTCAGTCTGGCGGAGGTGTTGGATCACAGGATGGCAATAGTTCTCAAATTCAGGAACCTGAAAGGCAAGACAGTAGTATGCCCTCTGGTAATGACCAGTCCTTACATCAGGGTTCATCAGGCAGTGATGGTGGTCAAGCTGCGCTACGTCGTAATAGTGCTCTGAGTTTAGTTGCATCTGCTGCCAGTGCTTTTGATGCCGCCAAAGATATAATGGAAACTTTACGCAGCAAACACTCTAATCTGGCCAGTGAACTTGAGGTGGGTGACTGGTATTGTTTATTTTTCACAAATAAATGTCTGGTTAGATGAGACACTTCTATTTTTCACTTAATATGGTTGTTAAAGATTAGTACTGTAGCAAGGATTGGATATTGTATCCATTATCAGGCTTGGAAAAGGACTGGATGCTACATTTTCTCAGAACCTTTTAACTTGTGCACCTTTTCACTGATACCATATGAAAGAAAAACGAATTCTGGTTTTTCTTCTTGTAAAATTTATGAAGGACAGCATACTTTGTGTGTTTTGGATTCTATGGAGAGAATGAATATTTAAAAAGGAAGCATTTGGTGGGGCTCATGGTTAAGACTTATCTTTTGTCTGTTCTGTACCTTTAGTGTCAACAGAAATTATCAAACTTGTATGGTTGATTGCTTCGATTATTGGAGGGGCTTAATAAATACGTGTATTACATAAAGACCTTACAAACTTGGGTAGTATCAGTAGATGTTTTGATTTATCGAAAGGGATTACCTACATTATAAATCTTTTTCTTCATTTATGCATAAGTAAAGTTGCTAATGCGTCTTCTGATAAAATTTATCAGATCTTGCTCACTGAGATCGGATCCAGATTTGTCACTTTGCCAGAGGAGAGACTGTTGGCAGTTGTTAATGCTCTACTTCACCGTTGTTACAAGTACCCGACTGCAACTACAGCTGAAGTTCCTCAGTCTCTGAAGAAGGAGCTTTCTGGCGTGTGTAGAGCATGTTTCTCAGCAGATGCAGTGAACAAACATGTTGACTTTGTAAGAGAATACAAGCAGGATTTTGAACGTGATCTCGATCCTGACAGTGCTGCAACATTTCCGGCCACTCTTTCTGAACTTACTGAAAGACTGAAGCATTGGAAAAATGTCCTGCAAAGCAATGTAGAGGACCGGTTTCCAGCTGTGCTTAAGCTGGAAGATGAAAGTAGGGTGTTGAGAGATTTTCATGTTGTTGATGTGGAAATTCCAGGACAGTACTTTACTGATCATGTAAGTATCTTAGTCTTCTCCTTTAAAAATGTAAGTAGAATGTGTTGCAGTAAAACCCATGGCCGAAATGGGACGTGAATTTCCTGGTGCTAAATGTATTCACGAGGCTTTAGTTGTATAAATGACATAATGGACTTGTCGTGAGATCAATGGGATTTGTTTCTTGGTTTCCCTTCTTCTGTTTCTTGCTTTAGTAGATATCATAGTACTTTTCCCTGATCTATGGTCTTTTCTTCAGGAAGTTGCACCAGATCATACTGTGAAGTTAGACAGGGTGGCAGCAGATATTCCAATAGTGCGGAGGCATGGTAGCAGCTTCCGCCGTTTGACACTGATTGGATCAGATGGTTCTCAGCGCCATTTTATTGTTCAGACATCTTTAACACCAAATGCCAGAAGTGATGAGCGGATCCTACAGCTTTTCCGTGTGATGAATCGGATGTTTGATAAGCACAAGGAGTCCCGGCGGCGGCACATCTGCATTCACACCCCAATTATTATACCTGTGTGGTCACAGGTATTAACTAATCCTCTTCACCTCATAAACTAGTGTTACATTTCCCCCTTTTTGTCTATTAGCCAGAAATAAGGCAGTCATGCTCTATTGAGTTATAGTATAATTGCTGTAGTGATGCAAATTGCATTCTACACAGTAACTGCCTTTATATCTAGTTTTTTGTGTTGTTTGATTATCATAAGTTTTCAACATTGAGCTTTTTTCTTTCGAATAACTCCATGTGAATTCATGATATAGGTTCGCATGGTAGAGGATGATTTGATGTACAGCACTTTCCTGGAGGTTTATGAGAACCATTGTGCAAGAAATGACCGAGAAGCAGACTTACCAATCACATTTTTCAAGGAGCAACTCAACCAAGCAATATCTGGACAGATCTCACCAGATGCTGTTGTTGATCTCCGTCTTCAAGCATATAATGAGATCACCAAAAGTTTCGTCACAGAAAGCATATTCTCACAGTATATGTACAAAACACTCTTGAGTGGCAATCACATGTGGGCTTTCAAAAAGCAGTTTGCAATCCAGTTGGCTCTTTCTAGTTTTATGTCGTTCATGCTCCAAATTGGTGGAAGGTCTCCAAACAAGATATTATTTGCTAAAAACACCGGAAAAATTTTCCAGACTGATTTCCATCCTGCTTATGATGCAAATGGAATGATTGAATTTAATGAACCAGTGCCGTTCCGCCTGACCAGAAATTTGCAAGCGTTTTTCTCTCATTTTGGAGTAGAAGGCTTAGTTGTTTCTGCCATGTGTGCTGCTGCTCAGGCTGTGGTCTCTCCTAAAGTAAGATTTATTTCTGCACACATCATATTTTCTGCTTTGTTTAATTCCTGAATGCTGTTGACTTAAATAAATTACCATCTGCAGCAAAGCCAGCTCTTATGGTATCATCTGGCAATGTTTTTCCGAGATGAGTTGTTATCTTGGTCTTGGAGAAGGCCTCTTGGGATGCCTCTGGCCCCTGTTGTAGGGGCAGGTAATCTGAACCCTGTGGACTTCAAACAAAAAGTCGCTACAAATGTTGAGAATGTCATTGGGCGGATCAATGGAATAGCCCCTCAATACATCTCAGAAGAGGTATCCAGTTATTTTCTTTTTGGTGCTATTTATATAGCTTTTGAGTTCCTCACCAAGTAATGGTATTACCACTTTCCTGTTTCAATAAAATCAAGCATTAGCCATCTCCTGTGTATTCTATTATTATATAGACATCTGTGTGACTGAAATCATATGCTTAGATAGATAAGTTTAGCTTCAGTTAATATCTAAATGCCTGCATTGTGACATTGTTGTGTTTGGCTTCTTTCAACTTGTATAGGAGGAGAATGGCATGGATCCGCCACAATCTGTGCAGAGGGGTGTAGCGGAGTTGGTTGAAGCTGCCCTTACTCCAAGGAACTTGTGCATGATGGATCCGACGTGGCATCCTTGGTTCTGATTTATTTTTTTCTAATTTAATTTTCGTGTTATGCCAACTTTTAGGTGTCTAATAGTGTAATCTAACATTAATTAGTGACTGTATAGTCTCTTGTATTTACCTTTAGGTGATGCAAGCTAGATAGTAGTGTAAATATTATTGCTAGTTGCTCATGTATATAAATGATTCCTTTTGCTGCCGGTTCTTTCCAGGCGCTTATAGAGGCAATGTTAGTCAACAAATAGTGGAATTAGTTTTACTCAGTGCAGCCTAATATGTTCATGGTTTTGAGCTACTTTCGAAGAAGGTTGTGATTGTATCTGTTGTGATATTTCTGTGATCGTTCTTGCTGAAGTAGCATAGACTCGGTATTGAGGAACATAACAGTTGAATGTCGAATGAGAATAATCAGCTTTGAATGAGAATAATCAGCTTTGGAGGCTAGCAGTTGCGGGTTTCCCTTAAGAAAAACGTATAAATGCTTCAAACATTAAGGGAAACAATAAAGGATATGTGTAAATTAAATTTAAATTATGTTTTTTTCTGATAAATATTTTTTTAAAACCAGCAAGGAATTTATACAATTTGGTTTAAAGCCAATCATGCTGAACAAAGAAATCTATCACTGAGTGAATTGCAATCATCATGATCCTATTTGTCATGGGGATAACTATTGTTTCCTACATTTCATGCCAATCAAATCATCTAGGATAGAAATTTAGCTTCTCTAGTATCTTTGCCACAGTGTTGGTAGACTTTTGTTCTAGGAAGACTTCTCAAATCACCTGTTTTGCAACATTAGTTGGATCTCTTGAAGTATGCCGAAAAATTCTCTGGTTCCAGTGTCTCTTCTTCCTCTTCATTGCATGAACATATAATGCATGTTCAGTCAATTTCCTGTGTCACTCACTCCGCATTTAACGAGTCGATCTCTTGTGTATACATGTCTCCCATGAGCCGCTATAGCCGCCGTAGGATAAAGGTCCACTTTGGTAAAATTGAATTTGATCAAATCAGTTTAGGGTTGGTGTTTTATTATTATTCAAACAGTTGCTACTCTTTTTCAGTTTGACCCATTGCTTCTATCGTCCAGCTTTCACTTTCTTCCTCCTATTCTATTACTAGGCATGTCTTTTAATAAACTCAAAAAAGTAATCAAATAATATCATAGAAAATCGTGGCAAGTGACTATAGAAAGTAGCAAGCATAACTTTCAACTGTCCATATTAGATATGAACCAAAAGAATGTAATAAACAACTTTCAGAGACATTGGAAAGAGATGATTTTTGAAATATATCATCAATTTGACAGCCAATTTTCAAAAGGTCCAAATCAGATATGAACCAAAAGAATACAATGTAGCAGCAGCAAAAGAGAAGTAACTATAAGGACAAAAAGATCATGACAAGTATTATAGCACCACAGAGCAGGTGTGTGTCAAAAACAGAAACATCAATATAAGCCTAGAAATTTCTTCCTTCAGTGTTCTTCAGGGAAGCGAAGATGCTTCCCTTTTGGAGTTGGCAACCCCTTCAAGTGCAAGACACCTGGTGATGATGCAGCCTCAACATTGCACTCTTCAGCACCTTCAAGCTCATCATCACTGTTGTACACAAAACGCGTATGCTTCCCCTCAAAATTCACATTGATCTTGCTAATCGCTTCACACAGATCGTCAACTTCACTTCCATCCTCTTCAATTTCATCATACTTGTCATCATCATATTCATCTTCTTCAAGTCCACCTTCTTCTTCTTCTTCTTCATCCTTAGTACTTGCATTCACCTGAATCGACCACACAGATGCATTGTCGTCATCTGAAGGGGTCGTCTTCTCCTTGCTTTCAACATCACATCCTTGGTATGTCAGCACAGAGGAACACACAGAAGATTGTTCCGAGTCTTCTGGTTTCTCATAAAAATCCAGCAGCAGCGATCTTGTTAAGTAACTTTTCTCAGATTCAAGATTCCCCTGTTTTCCCCCTTCAAACATCTCATTGATCATCTGTAACATACAATCAGCTAATTCAAATCTTGGATTTCTGAAATCAAACAAGTAATAAAGAAGGAATCTTTCTTGATACTAATTGATACAGGTAATTGAAATTGTACCTGAGAAATGACAAACTTGTCTTCAACAGGGGATGCAGTAACAGCAGGCAATTCATTGACAGAGAAATCCATAAGAGGTGTATTTGCAGGAGTTGGGGCAAGAAGACCCATGGGAGAGTTGATAATTCCTTTGAGATGAAGGAAAGGCCTATTTTCCAGCGAAATCTTCGAGAGCACAGCTTCTTCTTCAACCTTTTGCAACAAAGTCTTAACTTGTCCCCTCAATAAATCCTCGCCAGATCCAGGTGTACTCAAGTATTTGGCTAGACCTATAGTCCTTTTCTTAGACATCTCTGAAGATGGGGTCCCCAAATTCCCCATAGCAAGACCAACAATGGGGGAATCATTCGTTATATCAATCAATGCTGATTGTTTCCCAGTTCTGTTTCTTGATTTCGCCACTGTTTTCTTCTCAGATTCTTCAATTTTCTCTGAACAGGAAAAGAAATAACTTTTCAGAAATCAAATTAAATTTCAAGAAAGGGAAAATGAAAACAGGGCAATAAAAACTTACTAGTTGACAGAGGGATCTTGTTAGCACTGTTAGCCACAGCCAAGGCTTGTGATCTTGTCACCCTTCTTGTTGATGATGGAGTCTCCATTGATGAATATTGCAGTGAAGTTTGATTTTTGGGTTACTTGTATACCGAAATTCTTATTCAGATCAAGAACTGCAGAGAGGAGAAATTCACTGACAGAGAGTAGTAAGACAATGAGATGGAATTTGGGCAGAGAGAAGAGGACTTTATAGTTGTGGAAATAGGGTTTCACAATGGGAAAACATAAAGTGACCGTTAGAACATTCTTGTAAGGCAGGCAGCGCGTTAACAAAGTAGCCGTTAGGATTTGAAACATGGACTTGGGCTTTTTTGGTGCATTTCATGCCCACCTCTATATGAACTAGGATCAACCCAATATCAAAGTTTTCATTTGCCCAAGTGATTAGCCCCTGTTTTATTAAGGAAAAAAAATAATTATTATAGGGTGTAGCGTAATTATACACATATCTGTACATTTAAAAACCCTAGTTGTCACTGTCACTCGTTTGCTGTTGTTGAAGTTTCAATTCTAGAAAATCATTGTTATCTATCGCCATATATTTTAGGTGATGGTTTACAATACGTACATGATATGACTTACACTTTATATACATTTCATATATTTATGAGTTTTGCTATGTTTTGAAAGGAAAGTCATGTTGCTCTAATGGGCACTACTTATGGAATTTTTCCTTCAAGGGTCATTTGTTAGAGGAACCTAAGGTTAAATTTGTCTAGTGTTTGGTTGTGGGTATAAACTAAAAACATGACAAAATTTATATCAAAATTATGAGATTATGTATCATCACCTATAGAAGATGGAATGATGTATAATGGTAGTTCCATGATTATAATCATGAGGTAACATTATTTTGAACCAAACTACTCCTAATGATTTCATATTCATGTTTGCATGCATGCATTGGTTATACTACTATATATCCAACTAATTGCACTGCTCTTGGTGAAACTAAAATACTTATACTTACCTTAAATTGATTATTATTTCAATTCACCCACCCTCCAAAAAAAAAGGACATTGGATTAGTCATGGTTGTTATTTTACTTAACTCCCTAGAACCCGTTGAGTCTTGACCCGACTTTATTTTAATTATGAGATAAAATGAGGAACTTAATTTATGGGGCAGTGGAGACTACAACTGTCAATTACATTTTCCAGTTAGTTCATGAATACCGCACTTTCACAGTTTCAATTGATTTTCAGTAGCTTTGGTGGGATCAGAGCTCTCCTCACTTTGGTGGGATATCACTACATTTTTTACATAACCACATTACTAAAAAGATTTGTACTATCATATGCTAATAATTATATATTTACTTATTTGTCTACATTATTAAATATATTTATCTTAAATTACTACTTGTCAATTTAGAAAATCAAGATAACATTAATTAAAATTCATTCATTTTTTAAATTGTAAACAATAGTAATTACCTGCTGCATAAATGTTGTAAAATTTCAAAAGAACATTTTCATGCACACATTTAATCAAAAGATTGCACTAATTACCTACATCCCATCATAATCACATTAAAAAGTGTATTTGAAAATAAATTAATATATATATATATATATATATATATATATTATAAGAGACATATAAAAGTAAAAATAGATGTAGGAAGATAAAAGAAGCACCGGCATTACTAAGGGAGCAGGCAGGCAGCCAGCTGTGGGTGAGTAGGCTTTGATGAATGCATTGGTTGGAGTGAGCACAACTTGGATACCCTCACCTAACTCACATTACAGTCAAGCTAATCACTTTGACTTGTCAACATTCTTTACTAAAATCCATTCATAATTGTCTCCTAAAGACATTCAAATAATACGATACCAATAATAGCGGTCCAATATTGATTTGCAATATATTTTAAAATTAATAAATAACAGAGATAATATTACTATATTAATCTTTAAATATATTAAATATAATGCTTAAGAAAATAAATTAGATAGTAAATATTATAGTATTTAATATCAAGGATAAAACAAACACGAAAATTAAATTATCTCTTGATTTTTCAAATTTGATAAATATTTTTAGACAACTAATTTTAGTATAATGTACAAGTAAAGATGAACAGGTGAAGTGTAAAATAAAAAATTAACACACTTTAAGGCTCTCAAAGTGTGAAAAATGCAAATCAAATTAATGTTTGTGACTAGTCCTTAAGTTATGAACTAAAGCTACACTAAATTTAACAATATATATGTCCAAAAGTGACGTACTTTGCTTGAGTGTTTTGTACAGCAAGGACCCGTCAACTTTACTTCATTCCAAATTCTTGACGAAAAGCGTGTCTTTAAACTATATTAGGCTATTATCTGTCATCTTTATAGGATCAAGTAACGCTCCCTCGTTACGGTCTAATTCATTTGACATCATTTTAAAATTTATAAAAGAAAAACAAATTTCAAAAATTTATTTAAAACACAAGTTTTATCAGCGAATTCGATCTGACCTTCGAAACTCTCTTCTCATACTCTTCGTTCGTCATTCAAGGCGTACTCCAGTTAGCTCTTCTCTTACAGAGCCTTGTCTGTTCGATTGCTTTCCTAGTCTTCTTCATGCTTCATTAGATAAAGTGTCTACATTAATAGATAGAGTTGGAGTACATAGTGAGAGTCAAGGTCAAGATTGATTGATGAGTTTAGTGGACAGAACGATCGATGTGAGGCCTAGGTCAAGGCAGGAAGTTAAAGTGTGACTTCCCCCGTAGTTGGGGGCGGGGGTTAAGCATCACATTATAAATATTTGTTTGACTATAAATTATTTATTAAGAGTAAAAAGTGAATTTTAAAATTAAAATCAGATCACTTTTAGTTATAGAATTGTGACATTCTTTTTGGAACATCACTAAAAAAAAAAAGTACACATAAATTGAGATAAAAGACTATTTTCCGTGAAACTTTTGGTTGTTTGTACATTACTCTCTTTGTTTCCTTGTTTTCACTTCTCAATTATACTAAGTAGGAGTTTGACCATGCGATACCATATCACGATATGGTATCGTGAGATGGAATCAGCGTTTGGACATTGCGATTTTACGCTGACTCCATCTCATGATTCCATATCATGAGATGTGATACCATATTCTCCAAAAACCATGATATGAAATTATATGGGAATTTCATATCATGATTTGAAATATTTTAATACAAAAATTGATCCACGAGTTTATACTTTGTTAAAACAACCCCACATTTATATCTACTAACCATTTATTTCATATGTAAACAAAATTTATAATCACATCATTACTTTTTAAAATTTTATTATTCTAACCAACATAAAATTTATTATTCTCACCAACATATAGTCACTTTAACTCACATCAATCGATTGTTGAGTAATAAATTTGTTCTGTTCATTTACTCCAACCGTTTTAGCTCCATACAAAGGACTACGCTATCATTTGCAAGATTACTGAGGAAGTGAAAGAGAGCCTCAAAATGCCAAAGAACTGTTTAATTATAGGCATTCATCTCTGCGCAATGTGATTGAATGGATTTTTTGGAGCTTGGAAAAATAGATTTAGAATACTAGAAACAAGGCATGAACTATTATGATATTGATACACAAATGAAAATTGTCATATCTTGTGCAGTGTTACATAATTATTTGCGAGAATACCAAAGTACTGATGAAATATTTATGGTCTATGAGCATGAAGATATAGTTGTGGATGATATTGACCAACAAATGGCTCAAAGCAACAATGTTGGTTCGTCTTCTTGGTCACATGATCAAGAAATGTAAGTTCAACGTGAAGAAATCATATTATGTGGGAGGATTATATTAAAAATCAGTACACTACAATTTATGTTCAATTTTTTTTTATTAAATTAAAGTTAGATGAAACAATTACTTAAGTGGAGAACAAATAGCTTTGTAATAATTTATTATGCGATTTTATAAATTTTTGTTTATTTGATAAGATTGAATAAACAATGTGGGCTATTTTAATAGTTTTACAACTTATGAGATTCTTATGTTTATGAGAAAATATACAACACAAAAATTTCATATCGCATGTCCAAACAAAACTTCAATTTCATCTCATGATTCCATATCATAATTCCATATCGCATGGCCAAACGGGCCCTAAATATATTTATTTATTTATTGTTCATTTTAAAAAATTAAGAGAAAATCAATTATATTTTCCAACTTCACCAATATCACTGAAGTAACTATTTCTCAAACTAATTTGAGTTCTAGTATTTAATTAATTTAAATCTCTTAAGTATAATTAATTTAATAAAATAAACATTTAATTAATAAATTATTAAGAGAGTCCAAAATACACATGGGACTAAGGCAGTACACTTTTGAGTTCAATTATTATGTACTGCAGATAATAATGCGTTACAAATATTTCACATCATGTTACTTAAAAGTGAGTACCAAGAACCTGTTCGATCATGGAATAGTTAAAATTGTGCTATCGTATATCCATAACTACTAGCTTTGTTTTGTACAAATAAAATTTTTCTTTCTCGCTTTCTACGCAAAAAGAAGAAAGATATTAAATGTAGCTATTTCAATCAACATTTAGTCCAGACTCACTTAATTCTGTTCACAGTAAATGGGACGACTAGAGTAAACAGATCAATCAATTTAATAATACCCATATTAATATTGCATTAAAAACTCTCAACCTCAATTTTACCCTTAAATTTCAAATTCAAGAGCTGACATAGTACACAACATAATAATAGTAGTATTTAATAAGAGGTACATTTGAATTTGCAGAAGAACAAAATTATGCTATGGATTTTAAGGACATTTGCGGGTACTGTTATGAGTAGTAAGGTTGAAATAGCAAGGGCATGCTTCGTAATTTCCAGAAGTCCCTGGTGGCACGCACTGACATCTCTGGCAGCAGGTTCCACATGCTCTGTTGCATAGATTTTGCCGAGACGATTTGCTGCACCTCGTTTTACAAGATCCCGTACAATCTGTAACAAAGACGAATTCAGAATTTAGAATCAGTTACGAAAGTTATAGCGGAAATACTTAAAATGTTACAGTACGTACCTATTGGCTTTAGAGGTTGAGGACTTGGTACTGGTGGTTTGCTGTTAATTACCTGCGCCAACATTTCAAAATCAAACGTTATTTTCAAGATGTTAATTAGAAATAAACATGCTAATTTAAGAAAAAGGGGAACCTCTTGAAGGGCATAAGTGAAATGGACAAGCACAAGTGATGCAATGAGCAAAGCTGCAAATGCCTTTAGGAATGCCATTCTAATTTTAGATACAAAAAAGAAGGAAAGCTGAGAACTCTGAATTCTGAGCTGGCTTACACTATGGAAGTGAAATAGAAAACAGAGAGAGGTGGTATTTATAGCACGAGCAAAGACACTCCCCATCCAACCCACGTTTTCTTTGGGTCAGTGGGTCAAGCCAAAGGCCTAAATTAATACTCCCTCCGTCCCATTTTATATGATGTACTTTGATTTGGCACAAACTTTAAGAAAAATGGAAAGACTTTTAAAACTTGTGGTCCAAAATAAATGATAGAAATTTGTGTGGTTGTAAATCATTTCATTAAGGGTAAAAAAGACATTTCATAGGCAAATTGTTACTTAAAATAGAAATGTGTCATTCTTTTTGGGACTGACTAAAAAGGAAAGTAAGTCATATAAATTGGGACAGAGGGAGTATATTAAGTAGTACTATTTCTACTTCTTAGTATTTTATTTCGATATCACTTTGACATCTAACTATTCTGAATTCACATTTAAGAAAAAAAATATCAAAATCATTGTTGTCTAACAAAGTTAGTTTTATTCTTGAAGTTCGAATAATAAATCATTAGTTAAAATTGAATAGATATTTGCCACCCATCACAACCTTTGAAGGTAATTACAATTTCCATCAAGTCACAAGAGAGTCAAAATACATGCGCTGATCTAGGTCCCATCAATTTAAGCCTCAAAATTCTTCTGTTTCAACCACCGTTCGGTCTAATTGATACTATTATTTCCTATTTCTGGCAGTAAGTTCTTTCATTTTATCTTTTTATGTACTTGCTAATTGTTAGTAACTATAACCGACATTTAGCAGATTTATTATGGTTTGAAAAGAAATTATAGGTTGAATTCGAAAACGTTAAGAATAACTCCCTAGTTTTTTTTTAAATTCACTAGGTAAAAATTGTGTATAAATAACCATTCAGTAGTTGTTTGATTATACAATTGCGAAAGTATAATTTTCATGCCTCCACATAATCAACTTGTGTTAGTGATGATGATGACAAGAAATGGGAAGTAGCTTCGAAACTCTCACTGCCAGCCTAGCTTCGCATCACTATTCTAGAAAAAAGAGCTAGGCCAAATTTAAAAGAAAAATCACACTAGTTTTTTGTTATATTAAAAATAATTTTATGTAGATGATTGTTTTACCAAAAAAGAATTCAATAACTAAAAGTAATGCAGGCTTTCATGTTACAGGACTTGTAAGAATGAAAATATTTTTTCAAGAGCATTAAATATAATCTGGGCAAATATTTTGACATTGTACCTACTCGAAGCTCCGAACCCTGACCCCTAACTCGATCTCGATTCACGACTTTGACCCTAATTTGACTCAATTTTTTACCTGAGACTCTAGACCTAAGACCTGACTTTTGACCCGGATTCTAATTCGAGTTTGGACAGGGACGCTGAATTTGGGCGGGGTTGGGATTCATACAGTGAGATTGAAAGAGAATTTTGGAGAATGTTTTTTCTTACTTTATGGAAGAAAGTCATTTTCTTTAAATTTAAGAAAAATATAAGTCTATTTATAAAATATTTAAGTCGATCATGAAAAAATAAAATAAAAATTCTAAAAAGTGTTTTTTTATATACCAAAAACATAGCATTAAAATAGCAAGATTTGCTACAACAACATAGATTACAAGCACATAATTTATTAGAGATTCTCCCAAGTTGCATTAAATAATGGGAAAGCTGTGGTTTTGAAAAACATTATTTATTCATGTTTATAAATTTTATGATTTTGATTGGTCCTTATAACTTGAATTATTGTTTTCACTATTTAGTGGAAACTTGCCTCATATTGGTTTATTCATTTGGACACGTAAATTATAGATCTGGAAACAAATACTAATATTTGCTACATTTCTACCCAAATTGAATATCTTATTTTTCTATTTGTCAGTTTCAATATATTGTCCTCTTAGAAGACCTTTCAATTTTCATACTCCAGGACATATAAAATTAATTTCAACTAATTATAATTAAAATTTTCTATTTTCATTTCTTAATATCCGTTATCTTTAATATTGATTTATTACTTTAAAAATAGAACCATGATAAAAAAAAAAAAAAAGGTCCATAAATAATTGTGTCAATGAAATTTGACAAAAGTGGCTTGATGAAACATTGAAAGATATTTTTAAGAAAAAAACTTTGATAAAAAATAATTTGTATTTGGATAATCAATTTGAAAAGTACTAATGAGCAACAATTAATGTTTGACTAAATTTTTAAAATATATTTCTAAGTGTATTTTCTAGAATGTGATTTTCAAAAAAATACTTTTGAGGAAAGTTATTTGTTCTCAAAAATACGTTTTGTTTCCTAAAAGCTTGATCAAACATCTTGATTTTTTTTAAAAAAAAAGGTAACAGAAACACTTTTAATCTTGAAAAGCGGCCAATCATGATATAAAAATGATTTAGGACTACCTCTTTGACTCTATCCTAGTTGAAAGGTCAAAATAATGTACTCTTGCTATATCGATAAGATTTTAGTCACGATAGAAAAGTAAAACAAGAATTTCTTCACTACAACAAAAATTATGACTAAAGTTGATCGGGATTGGAGGATATATATATTTATAAGAAACAGCAGAAAAGTTAGATGTGTTTGATATCGATTAATTTGCTAAGAGAATATTTTCCCATACTATTAAGTCATATAAAAAATGAAACTTGTACCTTAAAACATAAATTACTAGATTAAATGTTAAAATAAACTGTTAAAATTTGTTTATTAAAAGAGTTTGCACTATTAAAAAATGATAAGTATACTAAATGGTGCACAGCTGGACTGCTTAGACAGCATCTCTCTTTAGTTCAAATGGTCATATATATGTAGCTGGCACTTGTCCACTTCATTATGCATGTTTTTGGAAAATAATTTTCTAAATTTACCGCTAATTCTTTTTATCTTTACTTGGATAAAGACAAATTATTTATCGAGATGGTCATTCAACTAATAAATAGTTATTCAATTATTGATATTTCACCTACAAAGTCACTCCATCAATTTAAGCAATTCTTTTTACATGAAATTTTTGTTTTAGGTTAAGTTTTTAAAAAAAAAAAAAAATTAAAAAGTTACTTACTTAAATTATGTACCAAGGCTAGTATAAGATAGATAGACAACCTTTAGATATGAAAGCTGCAGGTTTACCAATATATGCAACCTTTTGTGAATTTTAAGTATATTTGAGTATAATTAACAGTGGGTAACATGCAACACACAAACTAATACAGAGGTATTGGGGATATATGTAATGAGAAATTTTACCCATTAACGATGCCAACTATTCGTCATCCATGACTGCAGGGTCCAACTAATTTCCTAATATAATTGTCTAAGTAGGCGTTTGGCCATGCGATATCATATCACGATATGGAATCATGAGATGGAATCAGCGTTTGGACATGCAATTTTACGCTGATTCTATCTCATGATTCCATATCATGAGATGTGATTCTATATTCTCCAAAAACCATGATATGGGAATTCCATATCATGATTTGAGATATTTTTAATACAAAATTGATCCACAAGTTTATATTTTGTTAAAACAACCTTACATTTATATCTATTAACCATTTATTTCATATGTAAATAAAATTTATAATCACATCATTACTTTTTAAAATTTATTATTCTCATCAATATATAGTCTCTTTAACTCACACCAACCGATTGTTCAGTAATAAATTTGTTCTCTTCATTTACTCCAACACCTAATTTATTACTTCTACAGTATTGTATTTGTTACAACTCAAAGTAACAATGTTGGTTCGTCTTCTCGGTCACATGATCGAGAAATGCAAGTTCGATGTGAGGAAATTGTTCATACTATGTGGGAGGATTATATTAAATTAAAAACTAGTACACTACAATTTATGTTCAATTTTTTTATTGAATTAAAGTTAGATGAAATAATTACTTAAGTAGAGAACAAATAGCTTTGTAGTAATTTATTATGCGATTTTATAAATTTTTGTTTATTTGATAATATTGAATAAAATTGGGGCTATTTTAATAGTTTTACAACTTATGGGATTCTTATGCTTATAAGAAAATATACAACACAAAAAATTCATAGCGCATGTCCAAACAAAACCTCAATTTCATCTCATAATTCCATATTATGATAATATCATATCGCATGGTCAAACGGGCCCTAAGTAAGTATGTTGACAGTAGAATTCCTTAAAAAAAATAGTAAGGATAAGAGCACATATACCCCTCATTTCATTTTTACTTGTCCCCTTTAGACTTTACATGCTTTTTAAGAAATAAAGATTGATATGAATATTTTACTATAATACCCATTTAATTGATGTATAGTCTTAGATCGATCTTGAAAAATTATTTGGAGAATATGTAAGAAATGCTAATAGTAAAAACATCAAAAGATATAGCACTCCATATTTTCAAGACAATAAAATGATTGAATAAATAATGAAAAAGAAATATGAATATTTTTTTAAAAGTGCGCTGTTTTTTTTTTAATGTTGTAACATGAGTCTTGTAAGGCTCATTCTGACATGAGCCTTTAACCTACGGTTTAACCGCATCCATCCTTCTATCCAACTATTGTTCTTTTGGTTTGATCCTCAATTTTTGTTGCCCTTCCGAAAATTTTACTCAATTTATTTGCCCTTTTAGCTCCGGACACATATTTTCACCTTAGTATATATTATATATAGCACTCCATATTTTCACCTCAGTATATATAGCACTACATACTTTCAACAGTCTAAAGAATGGAAGTAGTGTGCTCCTTTTTGCAGGCATGTAATTCCCTACACAGTGAGCCAGATTATTAAAAGACCAGGCTACTTGCTAGAAAAAATCATCTTTTATTGCATCACAAGCTTCGTACAGAAGGAGCAATGAATTGAATTTCAAAATGAACAAAATTATTGGGAACTGACTCCGTTTGGAGAACAAATTTAAAAAGGGATGTATTAAGGACATTTGCGGGTGGTGTTATGAGTCAAAAGATTGAAATAGCAAGGGCATGCTTCATAATTTCCAGAAGTCCCTGGTGGCACGCAGTGACATCTCTGGCAGCAGCTTCCACATGCTCTGTTGCATAGATTTTGCCTAGACGACTCACTGCACCGATATTTACAAGCTCCTATGCAATCTGTACAATCATTTCCAACACAACTTTATTTATTAGTACATGTTTCTATACAAATATAAAATAATGATAGATTACCTAGTGGCTGTGGACCTTGAGGGGCTGATGCTGGTGGCTTGCTGTAGTCAACCTGCGCCAACAAACATGAATTAAAGAGTTAAAACATGATGCGAGTGATATGGTCTTTGGAAAAATTAGTGTGTGAGGCACTGTAGTAATCGACTACTTATTGTGATAATGAACATTCCACTTAAAAATGAAAAACCTTTTGGGCATAAGCGAAATGGACGAGCAGAAAGGATGCAATAAGCATAGCAGCAAATGCCTTTTGGAATGACATTCTTTCAGAAACAAAAAAGGCAAAATGGTGTATATATGACGGAGAAAGCAGAGAGCTAGCTCTTAAGAAATAAGAGTGTTGCATTAGAATTTATAGCACAAGAAAATAAACCCCCCTTTTGACCGTGGTTAGATTTAGGATTTTAAGTTTATTGATTCTAGTGCACACAATTTTCTTTTGTTTATTTGAGTTATTCATATACTCCTTAAAGGCTACATGTTAATTAAATTTTTTAACACAAAACAAGGTCTAGACTCTAGACCAATACTAATTCGTTCTGCCTTTACCGTTAACTTCAATTGCTCCTGTTTTTTTTTGGGTAGGTTGTTCAGGGCAGGGGCGGATTACGATATCGAGTGGGGTTATTGAAATTCCCGTAAATTTTGCAATTGCCTAAATCCTGCATTTATATTGAGAAAGAGTTGTTGTTTTAAAGAATGACAAAAGTCCAACATCGGTGGTTAATAAGATGGGTGGACTCCTTATAAGGCTTGGGCAATCCTCCTTCCTTTGAGCTAGCTTTTGGGGTGTGAATTAGGCCTAAGACCTAATTTAACATGGTATCAGAGCAGGGTCCGTCTCACCCCATGTTGGGGCCCCCAAAATCAAAATTGCCCACGCACCAGATGCTAAGCACTGGGCGTGAGGTGGGGTGTTAAAAGAATGACAAAAGTCCCACATCGGTGATTAATGAGATGGGTGAACTCCTTATAAGGTTTGGACAATCCTCCTCCCTTTGAGCTAGCTTTTAGGGTGTGAGTTAGGCCTAAGACCTAATTTAACAGTTGTTGGTTCAGTGACAAAGAAGGAACCCCATTTCGATGCTCGCGGGATCAAGCCTCTGGTTCATGGGGTGTGAACTTTGAATTTGGGTTAATATGATACACAGATAATGTAATTTAATTTGAGATACAGTAGTTAAGTTAGTATTAACCTCGGCATCGGGGGAACGTGCCTACTTGTCTAAGTGATGGTGTTGGGCCTGGCAAGAAGTGGGAAAATGCTCAGAAAGTCACACTGCCAGCCTAACTTCACAGTGCACTAGTATTTCGAAAATAGAGTTTCATTAAAATATTAGTTAATCTTAGAAAAAGCATCAACCTTAGACCATTAATAAGATTTGATACTCCAAACTAAGATTAAATACACATAAAAATTTACAAGTTGCACTAAATTATCAAGGGAAGCTCGTAATTTTCGTAGAATGAGTACAAGTTTATTCACTTTTATGAAATTTAAAACTTAAATTTGCGATATGATCAGTCCTTATTTGAATTGTTATTTTTTACTATTAGCTGGCAACTTGTCCGACACCCGTTTATTTATATTTTCATAAATTTTTTATATACGGAACCTGCTGTAAGGACTATCAATTAATAATCCACCGGAAGTTTTATATGATCAAACTTTTTTGGTTTATTATATATCATAAGTCGTTTTGCTATTCTATTTTCGAAAACCAAAAACTCAACAAAAATACACAATTTCTTATCTCTTCTTGTGATATAATCAATGCAAAAAATATTTATGTGATATTATAACTTAAATTCTTGATTTATATGTGTTAAATTAGGTCTTGGGCCTAACTCACACCCCAAAAGCTAGCTCAAAGGGAGGAGGATTGTCCAAGCCTTATAAGGAGTCCACTCATCTCATTAACCACCGATGTGAGACTTTTGTCATTCTTTAACAATATGACAACAGACTAATCTATTTAACTTAGGGAAAAATTACAATAAAATATCATTCAGAAATCTAGTTTACAAAATATATACACAATGTATAGATAATGTATATAGTTTATATTAAATGTATACAATATACATATATACACTAAGTATACAACAAACGTGTACCAATAATGTATACTTCGACCATATTGATAAACTAGATGGCCAAAGAATACATTTACGTAACTTTCCTTTACTTACTACTATTAGTAATGACAAATCAAAGTTGGGAAGGCCCATGAGCCAAATCCTTAGAAGATCCCTATCTGGAATAAAAAAAACTGGACTTGCAGAAATAGCATCATTTAAGCAATTTGTGCAAAAGTACCCTACTTATTACACATTAAAAATGTCCATATAATAAAGTATGTTTTCACAAGTTTTACTGCCCGACTAATTTTAGCACAATCTTCGTTTTACTAATTTTGTTAAATTGTTTTTGGAGGCCTTGCCTTTTCAAGGGAATATATATTACCTTTATATAGGCATGAGTTGGGGATAGGGTAGAGTAGCCTTCAAAATCTCTAACTGAAATCAAATACATCTTATAGAGTTTCAATTAGAATTGAGTGCGTCTGGTAGATTTCTAATAAATTTCAATGTCTACATGAAGAAAGATAAAGGAGTAATAAAGAAAATTTGAAACTCAAAATTATGTTGGAAAAAAAGGTCATATTTGTTATATTTGCTTATGAACTATGCAAAAGGCCAGTACAAATTTATCTTCCGTTTCAAAAATAATAATCTTTAATTGAGGGATATGTAACATTATTGATATTAAACTTTATCATTTAAAAATAAGGGTAAAATTAGAATAAAAATATGAACATATTTGATCCCAACTATTAATGAAAGGATAATGTATTTCATATATTTAAAGGATACGTTGGACCCTTTTTACCTCTGACTCAATTTTAGGATAAATCTATAAGAAGCAACTAGCAAGTAGCAACGACATTTAATTAATTTAAGAGAGGAGTAATAAATAACAGAAATTTAACACAAGATGATTAAGTATTGACATGTTTTTTTTTTAGCTAGGCAACGCTGGTTGGTACCAGCCACGTGATTTGTCCTAACCAACATTCAATTGCATGCACCCTCCGTTTGTTAATAAACCCACATGCGATTAATAGTTGAAAAGGTGAATTTTTCTTATTAGCAATTATTGTGTGATTTAAACTTTTAAAGAAAATATTATTAGCGATTGTTGGTAACATTGTTATTAGAGCTGTCAATATGGGTTGGCCCACTTCATTCGGGTTAATTCATACTGACTTTGAAATTTGACGGGCTAGGCCGGGCTAACTCATTTTTTGTGTGGGCCTGAAAATGGTTGACCCAGTCCACAAGTACGTGGGCTACGGACTTTTCTAGGCCAACCCTCTTTTCTTAAAAGTATATTTTTTATAATTTTTTAATTAAATTATAATTTAAAAATATTATCATAAATATCGACAAGACAATATTACATGGTGTTAGTGTTACTATTTGTTAATCAAATACACAAATAAAATTATCTTTATAATATTTGTTAAGTTTGATTTCAAGTAAAAACATAAATAGTTAAATAGAAATATTAACCTAATTGTTTTTCAATAATCATAATAAAATACAAAAATTATGACAATATTTCATAAACTATGACCTATGTAGTTTTTTCCTAGAAATTTTAGGAAATTTTTATTTTATGTAGTATATATTTTATAAACAAAATTTGTATTTAAATTGTAATATTTCAAACTTTAAACATATATTGAGTTTATGCTCTTGTTATTTTTAATACTCTATTTTATTTTTATTTTTTAATTAATTTTTATTTGACCCACGGGCCGGTCCTATCCATATTTGTCAAGCCCCACAAATCGGCAAACTTATTCAGGCCGGGCTAAAAAACCATTTTCTTAAATAGGCTCCAAAAATCATAGCCCAGCCCTATCAAATCACGGATTAGACCAGACTAATCTAACGGATCTAGCTCATATTGACAACTCTAATTATTATATTGGAAAAACAGCTCTTTGGTTGCGTTTGTTTTTCTTAAAAAGCAAAATACTTTAGTAGTAACTACTTTTCAACAAAGCAACCACACTTTTCCCCTAAAATCGTAACTAGTACTCCTACTAAATTTTCTTTTTTGGTCCATTCCAACAAAATGACATATTTTTATATTAAATAAAATTTTATCTTAAAATGTCTATTTTATTCATAATGAAAATGATTTAAAACCACACAAATATCTATCACCTATTTTACACCACAAAGTTTCAAAAGTTTTTCCTTCTTTCTTAAACTCCATGTCAAGTTAAATTAATTCATATATCATATAAGATGGTACGGAAGAGCAATATAATACAGAATACATACAAAAGTATTAATACCTTTTTAGAAGTTAAACAATATTCATTTTTAGTGTTACACTTTACATTTTAATCTATTTTAAGAGAATTAAAACAAATACTTTTAATAAGATACCCCTCCATTTAAAAAAGAATGACCTCCTTTCCTTTTTAGTCTGTTTCAAAAAGATGACCTCTTTCTTTTTTTTGGTAACATTTTAATTTCAGCTTTCACATGACATGTTTAAGGCCACAAGATTAAAAACTAATTTTGTACGATTGACATAACTTTAATTTAGGACCACAAGATTCAAAAGTTTTCTTTAATTTTCTTAAACTTCGTGTCAAGTCAAACTAGACCATTCTTTATGAAACAAATGAAGTAATTAATAGCTAAATAAATATTTAAACTTAACTCTAAATAATAAACTTTAATTTTTTTAAAAAGAAAATCAAATCAAACAATATCATATAAATTAAATCGACGTTCAACGTCTTTTCATTTTTTTTCCCCGAAGTATGGTGGTATCTACCCTTCAACTCGTAAGCAAAATACAATTCTAGAAAGAAAACACGTGAATTGTTGTTAGTTGGCACGAAGGGTAGTAATAGCTCCACGCCAACACTCCCTTATAAATCTCCACCCCTTATTTCACCTTACTCTCAACATTAAAAAGGCACCTCATAACTCTTTTGAACAAAAAAAAAAAATGGCACCTTCAACACTAACAGCTCTAGCTAATGAAAAGACCCTTCAAACAAGTTTTATTAGGGATGAAGAAGAACGTCCAAAAGTGGCTTACAATAAATTTAGTGACGAAATTCCAGTAATATCGTTGCAAGGTATTGATGATATTAATGGAAGTCGAAGAAGTGAAATATGTGAGAAAATTGTAAATGCTTGTGAAGATTGGGGTGTTTTTCAGGTAACTGATCATGGGGTCGATGCTCAATTAATATCAGAAATGACAAAATTGGCAAAGGAATTTTTCGAATTGCCTCCTGACGAAAAGCTTCGGTTTGACATGTCTGGTGGCAAGAAAGGCGGCTTTATTGTCTCAAGCCATTTACAGGTAACAATTATTTCACACGTATTTTTAGATAGAGATATGCATGTCACGACAATTTATTAGTATTATTTTTTACTAATAAGGTGCATGTCATCATTTAGAAATAAATTAAGAAGTTAGTGATTAATTTCTAAATATAGAAAAGATATACTAAAAAGTAAAAAGTGTTTGTAACAGATCCCATTTCCCCCCCGAGTTATCCGTAGTTAAATTATAATGTTTTTTTAATTGTTATTTAAAATTTTACAGTATTGCATTATTTAGATGAAAAATTTTATTTTCTTTAATGACATTTTGGTATGGTCATGTCATTATCTTAATATGTTCATCTAATTTTGTCTTTATTTTTAAAAAAAATAAAGTGTTGAGGCTTAAGAGCCTCATTTTGTCTTTATTTATTATTTAGTTATTCTATGTTATTTTTTACACTGTTTTTTTTATTAGTAGCTCTTCGTACCCTATTTTTTCTTTGTGATGGATGTGTAACATTATATAACGATATAACAATCTATCCAAATACTATATTACTATGGAATGGAATGGGAAGAGATTTAAATTGTTAAAGAAAGTTGTTTTGTATAGGGTGAAGTGGTTCAAGACTGGCGTGAAATAGTGACCTACTTTTCATACCCAATTCGAGCTAGAGACTACTCTAGATGGCCAGACAAACCACAAGGCTGGAAAGCTGTAACTGAGAAATACAGTGAAAAATTAATGGACTTAGCTTGCAAATTATTAGAAGTACTGTCAGAGGCAATGGGCTTAGAGAAAGAGGCTTTAACCAAGGCATGTGTGGATATGGACCAAAAAGTAGTTGTCAATTTTTACCCAAAGTGTCCAGAGCCTGACCTTACCCTTGGGCTGAAACGACATACTGATCCAGGAACCATCACCCTCTTGTTACAAGACCAAGTTGGTGGGCTTCAAGCCACTAAAGATAATGGCAAAACTTGGATCACTGTTCAGCCCGTTGAAGGCGCTTTTGTTGTTAATCTTGGTGATCATGGTCATGTAAGTTGGTACTACTACATATTCCCATAAAATTATGTTTTCTAATTGACACTTAATTATGTGAATTTTGGACAGTATTTGAGCAATGGGAGGTTCAAGAATGCTGATCATCAAGCAGTTGTGAATTCGAATAGCAGCAGATTATCGATAGCCACTTTTCAGAATCCAGCACCGGATGCAAAAGTGTATCCGTTAAAAATTAGGGAAGGAGAGAAGGCAATAATGGATGAGCCGATTACATTTGCAGAAATGTACAGGAGGAAAATGAGTAAGGATCTTGAGCTTGCTAGGCTCAAGAAACTGGCCAAGGAACAGACTGAAGAGGCCAAGTTGGAGTCCAAGCCCATTGAGGAAATTCTTGCTTAAGTTTTACAATTTTAACACTTACAATATTGGATCTTGAAACAAGAGGCTACGCGTGTAATTTCTTTTATCAGTATTGTCTTGAATAACAATAAATCATGTTCTTGTGAATATTTTTATAATAGTCCAATAATTTTATTATTCGCGTGCTACCATCACTTCTACTACGATTTAATTGTTTTTTCAGTAGTTTTGCTTTCTCAATTTTGTTTTGCCAATAAACTAAAATTAGCTTCAATTGTAGTTGAAAAGAATTTTAGCTCCAATTGTAGTAGTGCTTGTTGCAACATTAGGGATACTCAGACACAACAAGTGGTATCAATTTTTGCCAAAAGAAACTCAATAATGTATTTAATGCTAGTAGTATTACAAAACAAATTAAGTCTTTTAGATGATACATGGCGCCATTTCCTACAAAAGAAGATACTATATATATGATTAGCCCAAGTTTACAGCCCAGTTGCTCACTTACATGCTTCTTTCTTTTAGCCCAATTTTCCGAGTTTAGAATTGCTTTTATTTATTTATTTTCTTAACATGTGAAAAAGTCGTGTCACAAGAGTTCACTTCCATTTGTTCTTCCGTGTGATTAATAAACAAAGATCAAATATGTTGTCCCTTCCTTCTTTTATTAATAGCCGGTTGCATCACGTTTTCTTAAACTTAGAAAACCACTTTATACGGTATTGTAAAAAAATAAATTTTAAAATCCAGGAAGAAAATGGAGTGAAGTATTTTTCTTTCTCAATTAACTAACAAGAAAAAAAAAAGATTTGTTTTATTTCTTGACGTATAAGTATGAGCTACTACCACTTTGTAATTGACAAGAAAAGAGTTTAAAAAAATTGATGTTGTGGAAAATATTGGTCATTTAAAAAGATAATTACATAATAATAAGCGTTATAAATTTGAAATTAATTTAATGAAAAGTATCATGCATAACCAGTTAATTTACATAAAAAATGTTTATATTATTCGTGAATCAGTATATATGCCAGCTAGTTTACAACAGAAATCTGTTAGTAATCTCTAAAAAGAACATTAATACATTCAAAGTTGTAGCTTTTAGACGCGTGAACCTTTCTTGCAAGAAACACAATTGTCCTTTGCTGTCCTGCTTTCGAAACCTAATCAATCCATATTTCTCGTTTATTTCTTTATTTTTTATTAATTTTCACAGTATTTTCTCCATCTCAAAATACTTATCGTCCTTACTAAAAATACATGTATATCTCAAAATTCTTCTCATTTTAGAAGTTCAAGAGATAATTGAAGTATTTTTTTAGTTCCATTTTACCCTTAGTAAAGGTTCTTCAAGAGTACAATATATATCTCAATTATAACATATTCTAATAAGTAAATAAAATAAACATTATACATGCACCCCTCCTAATTAATGTTTTCTTAAAGGGTATGTAAATGAAAAATACCACAAGTATTTGAGATGGAGAAAGTAGTGTATGGGTGACTTAATGTATATCTCAACTATTCACGGTAAAGAAACGAAACAAATCTATACACACCATCGATTATAGATAGAAGCAAAAGAATCATTTAACAATTTTTGTCATCTAGTTTATATACTCTAGGAGTGAACTAGTAAGTGGCTCCTTGCCTTTCAAACACCGACGTACAACACCCCAATATTTGGACGTAATGGGGCACGTTTCTTTATTTTTTAACACTCAATTATGTACCTTGCTTTCATATTTGGGTACATATAACCCACCCCCACCAAGAAAACAAAAAAAAAAAGGAAAAGAGGCTCCACAAAAAGGCAGCAGCTTATGTGCGACTACAGTTGAAATATAATGTGGCCAATGGGTGCGTACTGCGTGCAAGGCATGAAAAATTGTCGAACAACTCCGGCAAAAAAAAAAAGTAGAAAGATTATTTTCGAGACTCTCTGATCCCCACTCCTTCTTTTAAAAAAAGAAGAATTCATAAGTTGTATTATTAGGTTGCATTATTTGTTATAATTATAAGTGGTTTATGTTATTTTAAGACTACAAATGGAGAATTGCATTATTTGCACTATCCAACATTCCAACTCATATAACGATAAACTGATCTCACTCTTTTGCTGTGTGAAATGGAAATTAAATAAAGGAGTGTGAAAACGGACAAAGAGATTTGGTACATTAAACATGTCTAATTAGAGTGGACCCAATTTAATTAATAACAAGTCCCAACCTTCAATAAGATCAAAGCGTCACTAGAAATAAAAGTTTTTTGCCGCTGCAAATTAATGGGAAAAATTCTTTTGGCAAAAAAAATTGTCCAGAATGGTAAAATAACATATTTCACACTATGTTATTTTACCTTCTTGAACATTTTTACCCTTTTAACCTTAATACTTTTTAATTAAAAAATGAAAAAAAGACCAGTTTATTTTAAAATAAAAAGAATACTATAGACTTTTTAAATTTCTGATCAAATTAATGTGTTATAAAGCGTGATTTTTCTATCGGAACAACGGATCATTGAGAAACATATGGTACGAAAACAAAAAAATACTTATTATTTTTCGTGTGAAAAACTCCTCTCTTTTCTTTTGCATTAATTCAATCAAAGATATGTGGAAAAAGCACTACTGAACATTTTAGTAGAAAGTTTCAATGGAGAAATAGTGTTTTTTTTAATAGTTACATTTCCGTAACCTATATATATGAATAATAAACTATTAAATTGTTATTCATATATACCTTCTTTAATTTTCTTTTTAATTTGTAAAAGTTGAAACTATAGAAAACTATATATTTTAATTAATTTTTGGAGCATAAAGTGTACAAATTCTGCCGTTTCCTATTGTGATGGTCAAAAACAAATAACGCGTCGTTGTTTAAACGAAAACGCAAAAAACTACAAAGATTTGGTCTTCTTTTGCGTTTCTAAAGGTGACACTAAAATGTAACATTTTACTTTCATCCTCTTTTATGTGTATTTATTACTAGTTATGAAATATCCATGCCGTGCACGGGCCTAGTATTTAAAATGGTGATAAATGATATTACAGTATTTCATGAAGTGTAAAATAAATACTTGATAGATGTTATTAATATTGATAAATTTTAAGCGATATTGATTAAATAATTTTAAATTTTTGCTCTAAAATAAATTATAATATATATTTGTATGATAGTAAATAATGCGAAGAGACTTATCAAGATGTCCATAATTAAATATTGTTCTTCATCGACAATTGGTTTTTTATGCAAAACAATTATAATACTTACACAAATATTATTGACATTTTAAATAATAAAGTTATAACTAAAGGATATGAATTTAAAACTAAAGGTCATAGCTAAAACGATTTTCACAATTTCAGAAAAATTATACACTAAATAAATTTAAATAGAATTAATGAAATAATTATTTAAATTTTATTCTAAAAATACTTTAAAGCAAAAGACGTATCTGCTTGAATTCACAGCTCTCAAAGAAAATATTATATATATTATCATTTAAACGATAACAACAACAACAACATACCCAGTGAAATCCCACTAGGTGGGGTCTGGGGAGGGTGGAGTGTACGCAGACCCTGCCACTACCTCGTAAAGGTAGAGAGGCTGTTTTCGAGAGACCCTCAGCTCAAGTACATCAAAACCAAGTAACAGGCGAGGAAAACATTGTTTATCATTTAAACGATAAACATGAAAATAAAAGGGCAAGTGTGTATGTAGTCAAGTCAAGTCAAGTCTACTACTCATATATAGTTTGTTTTGCCATTCTCTTTGGTTAACTTTGAATTTTGAGGAATACAGCCAAATAAGAAACCAAAAGCCTTGGAATATTCCGATAAAAGTGCTAATTTCTGCAATTTTACATTTTTTCCAAGTGTGAACTTATTGAGAGTAGTGAGAAGATACTCTTTAAAACTCGATTTGTTTAATTGTTCTATCACGTACAAGTAGTTCATTCTACTAAATTTTCTAAAATTATTTGTTTGTTACTAGGACCTAATACTTTGTTTAATCCTTGTTGTCTCAAGTCAATTCCATTGATACTCCAAATTCATGTCTTTTTTAATACTTTAATTTGTTCACACGTAGAAATTATCAATTCGAAAATTCTAATTAAGTTCACACGTTTTTAATATTATTTTTTACACAAATTCTATATTTAATTCTAAAAATATTTATAGAGCAGCCAGTTTTAATTACTGATCTTCTAATAAGTTCCGTCCAAAGATACTTTTAATAGGTTTGGTACTTGAATTAAAGCCTTCATTAATGTGATTTTACATTGTGTAATACTTAATTAAAAAAAAGTCTACTATCCGATTTTTTTTTTAATTGGCAGGATTTGAACTCAAGAAATCTAAATAAATCTCTATATATATAAATGAGGAACATAGAGAAGGTGATGTGGCACCTCTCTATGGCCTCCATTCTATTTTATTTTTTTTCTCTTTTTCTTGACATTTTTTCTTATTTCTTTCAATTATTTTTTTCTTGCAAAATCATCTTCTTAACTTATACCTCTTCAATTATATAAATTCTATTCTTAAATTAGTATTAATAATATTCATAACTCCCAAACCTTTCATATTCATAACCTCTCAAACCTTTCATATTTATAACCTCTAATTATTTAATGTGGAAGGTTATATTAACACTATAAAATCACACTAAAATTAGTGTGTTATTTGTAGTCATCTTTGGTTAGAGAATTAGTGGCAGACATATTACAATATTTGTAAGGTTTGAGGTGCATTATCTTTTTCAAATATGATTTCATATATTACTTTTAATTAGCAAGTAAGACTAATATGTCAAAGCATAATTTTGTTTCTTCTAGATAAATTATTTTGTTTTGTTGTCTTTGAGATTCAATTTAGGACTAATAATCTATTTGTTATTATTTTTCTTGACTCTTGTATATAGGACGAAATGAAATCATCTAGAGATGGAGATTAATGGATTTTGAGCTATATATATGGATTATTCTTTATTTTATTTTCAGGGGATTAAGAAGTAATGTTTCTATTATATTATTTCCTTTTGAATTATTTATGTTTTGTTAAAAATGATTATAGGTGTAGGAGGATTTATGATTAAATGCAATTTTCTCCTTATTCTTTATCCTTTTCTTCTTTTGCTAGATAATTTTTTAACTTATTTAATCATATTTTGCAGATTATAGGAGATATATCTATAATGAAAATTGTTAGACATTCTTGCATAATTTGATTTTACAAGGTAAAATAATTTGATATGTCTAATATAATTGCAACTCTTTCTTTGTTGAAATCATACATTTAATATTATTTGTTTGTGTTTGTGAAGATATAAATCCTAAGTTTTTTTTTTTAAAAAAATATTTAATTTATTTTCTTTAGACCTCTATGTAATTCTTAGATAATTTGATTATATTATAATGATAACACTCTTCAAAAAGATTATTTGTTCAGGTAAATTCATCTCACTTTTTGTTGATAATATTAATTTATTGTGTTTGTGGGGTATAATATTTTAAAACATATAAGCAGGAAATGACTAAATGAATATCGATATGCTACTTAAAGAAATACGTACATATACTTCCATAGTCCGAATGGAGCAAATTTTAATAACAAAAATGATAGAACATGAGAATGTTAAAGTTAATTTTATAATTTTGAAAATACAGTTTGTTTTATTAAAAACAAACTCTTTATTAATGTATAAAATTGCAATTCTTTTAAAATTTTTTCTATTTTTTTTGTTTTCTAGGAGATTTCAAGTTGTTTATTAATAAGTCAAGTTGCAGTCTTTATATTTTTCATATTGGTTGTTTTCCAGGAGTTCTCAAGTTATTTTAAAATTGCGATTAATTTATAATTTAAAAAATATTGTTGGTTTCCTTGCTTTCTATTTACTTATAATAAAACATTTGTCTCAATAACTCTAATTTGATTGTCTTTTCATTTTCTATAATTAATGTTCTTTATTAATGTAATAATGTACAAATATTACTCCTATTATGTTACAAACAAGTCCAAGGCCACATTGTTAATCCTCTTAATTATTGTGACTCTTTATTCTCGGGAATTTATTATATTAAATGTAATATTTATTTAAAATGTGAAATATACTTTTTAATATTTTTGTGTTTAAGCCAAGAAAAATTTAAAAAAATAGGAATTTGTATGTGTCATTTTTTTGAATCTTTTTTGCGTAGTTAATTCTCTCTTTTGTTCTCTTTTATGTTTATTTCTAAATTTTACATAATTCTTTTGTTTTCCCAATATAAGTTGTTCAAAAAATAATTAAATATCTGAACCTAAATATAATAATAATATATTAAGATATGAAATCTAACTAATTAAGATTGTTATTTTTCATCATTTAAATATGTAAACTTTTTTTATTTAAAATTTAATTATTAAAAAGTTACTCAAATATTAAATTAATCTAATATTGTACAATAAAAATAATTAAAATATGTGATGATTGGGTGATGACGATGACAAGTAATAGTAATTGTGGATAATGATTAAAAATAGTGTTGGCTAACGGTATAATCATGGACAATAACTATTAATCGCAATCCGAGTTACACATTGTCGAAAAATTATACTAAGAATATAATTAAAAAGATTACAAAGAAGCAGAAAAGAATGAACAGATTTCAAGTTTACATAAATATATATAAATTATACTAAAAAAGATCCCAAATAAAAAAGAAAAAAATGATCACATCTCAAGTTTACATTTCAGTAGTTCTAATATTACCTTCTCTTTTTTTCTCTATGAAATTTATTTTTAGTATTTAACTTTTCAAAGTTCACATATATTGATTTCTTAATGAATTTCATATTTAACCTAAATATTTTTCATAGCTTCTCTTCTATGAAATTATGTGATTAATAAAAAATTCCTTTTATTAAAGTATTATTGATATTAGTATGTAACTTTATTTTAATTCTTTTCATAACCGCGCGAATCGCGACCAAGTACACATAATTCTGAAAATGTTATTGAAGAGATACATCTTGGGGGTAAGATACTTCCATAATTAACCCTTACAAGTTGGGTTTTTGATATTTTTTAGAAAAGAGAAATGTATTTGGTTGTTGAAATCTATTTTAAAATCACGTTGAACAAAGATATTTTCGTGTTTCGAATTTTTAGGAAAGTTTCCAAATCCTAATCTTAGATAACCCAATTGACGCCATTAATTAGAATAAATCTTCATTATCTTTATGACCAGTGTATCAACTAGAATGGTCATCTCATCACCATATATAGAAGTTAATTAGGGCCTGTTTGGATTGGCTTTTGGCTTATGACTTATAAGTCAAAAGCCATAAGTTAGGATTTCTAACTTAATGACTTTTGACTTATTTTTGTTATTTTGGCTTTAAAATAAGTGTTTATAAGTACTTTTTAACTTTATCCAAACACTTTATAACTGTTTAAAAATTATTTTAGCTTAAAAACACCTAAAATAAGTCAATCCAAACAGACACTTAGTCACTCACTTGTATAGTTCAAGTTTGAAAGTTTCTTGATATGACTTGTACTTGCCAAATACTCCACATGTGAAAGGTCAATACTTGTGCCAAACATAGGCATAATTCACTCTCAACTTTGATCAGCCAGTAGGATTGGGACAGATATCGATTGACACTTCAGGCATTTACTTGTCCACTGCTTTTAAAAATATCAGAATTAGTGACTGATAAATTTAATTTATAGCAACAAAAATCTTCTCTAATCCTGGCAATGTAATTTAAAATATTATGTAAAAAAAAGTTCACATTTAGTTTCAAGTTTTTTAAACATAGTTAATAGTTAACACATTGCAAAGATTTTTAATTTAATCTGATATTGACTTTTTTTTTTAGTAGGATATTCGATCTTACGAGAGCCCTATTAAAATATATATGTATTCTTTAGCGTGTTGGATGCCTAGAGGACATTTGGGAAATGTTTGAGGATTTGACGATCAAACATGGGGGGATTTAATTTATTTTGTAGATAGTATTTCACTTTCAAATAATTAAAAAGTGGTTGTTAAACCACTTCAATCATCTTTATTTATATGGCTAACATTTCATCACCTTATTACATCTCTTATCCTCCTCTTGTCGGTACGTAGACTATTGAGCAATCGACATTTTTGTTTTCCTTAATTTATATAGAGTTATGTCTTTGTTTAAAAGATCTTAGTTAACTAATCAAGTACACAGAATATTTAGTTAGGCAAACGCATATCACCGACTCCCTCTTCCTCCTTTTCAACTAAGTAATTCGAAGTAAATTTGTAAAGATATTAGCATTAATTAAACTCATTATACCTTTATAATATTAAGTTTGAAATTATATTTTAATAATAATATTATATGATATGACTGTTAACGTTTTTGTTTCTTTTTTTAATTAATCCCTCTGATGGACGGCGAGGCATTTTCTAACAATATTGTACTCTGCAAAATGCTTATCTATATGATGTCTTAAACTTTAGTTTATTTTAATCACCATGAGTTTTTCCTCGACTCTGATGGATTATATGTGGTATACTGGTGTCCTTAGAAAATAAAATTCATCTTAAGTTGGTGATTAAACTATTCCCTCTATACAATTTTACGATCACTTTAGATTCTTTTTATGTCCAGTAAAAAAAAGAAATGAATATAAGGTATAATTCACTAAGCTATTCTTATTTATTAAATGTTTTTGAATTGAACATTTCTATATTAAAAAAATCTATTTCTTTTATATTAAGAAAATAGCTAAAAACAATTTGTATCGTTAAGGTGATAATTATTTTAATTTGATATAATTTTTTTGAGCTATAGCAATAGTTAACATATGATATGGGAAACACTTTTTTTTATGTCGGTGATATAGTTAAAAATAATTATTAATTTTCAATTCTTGAATTTCTAAAGTAATAATTATTTTTAACTATATAAAGCGATAATTAAAAAGAGGACGAAGGGAGTAACTTAAGTTCATTTTCTTTCCTTACCATTGTAGTATGATTTAAATTTAAAATACTAAATATATATATGAATGGTTGTTTGAATCACGTGAATGAAAACTGAGGTCAAAAATAGTTTGGGATGTATAGAAAATTTTTAGCACTCGTATCATGGAGTGAGAATGCAATGGAAAAATGCTTTTTAAATTTCTATCAAACTAATTAGGCTTATGTCATTTTACTGGTTGTCAATTGATTAGGCTTATGCTCAACCTTTCGAATGTTGACAAATTAATGCTTTGTACGTATTGATATGTTTGGAGCACATCCCAAACTATTTTACTCTAAAATTTGAATTAATATCACGTGATTTCTTCTATGTATGTCTTTTTATTTAAAATTATGATAATTTAGATATGTATTTGTGCACATTTAAAATTAAACGATATCTAAGGCCAAATTAAAATTTATATATTTATGATTTATACCACGTTTTTTTTTGTGTCAGCTTGTCTTTTCTAGTAGTCTTGATACCAAATTTCTGCACGTGGGTATGAAATACGTACCTGAGGAGAGGAAGGGACTGGTAATTCCACAAGAAAACACCAAAAACCTCATTTATATTTTCTGTTGTTCCATTAAAAAAGAAAAGTGAGAGAAAAATCTCAATCTGAGAGAGGCGATTATTTTATTTTTTATTAGAGAGAAAAAAATGTTAGATATAGAAAATGAAAAGAAAGAAGTTATAAATAATCAGTTTTTTCTCCCTCCATTCTTCCAAACTGAAAATAAGAAATAAGAGGGCTTATGGTTTTCTTGTTCAAAAAAAAATTGAAAAAGTTTGTTTTTTGACCATTACCATGGTCCATCACCTCCCCTCTCCTTCTTCCTTTCTTCCTCCTCCTATTTCCTATAATCTTTCCTCTTTTATTTAATTTGCCCCTTTTCTTTCCTCCCTATATTATCCATAATCTTGATTCTTGATTATTTGGTTTTTTTTCTTTTTCTTTCAAACATCTGAAAATTTTAAACTTTGAGGATTTTAATCATATATCAAAATGGGCAATATATGTTTTTCTAGCTCAAAAGTTAGTGGTTCTAACAGCAACACCCCTTCCACCACCAATACCGCCACCGTGAATGGCCACCGTAATCGGCGGAGCTCAGCGAAACCGGTTTCTGCAACAACAAATACATCAAGAAAACAAGAGGGGTCTCATTACAATCGACAGAAAGGTAAGGATAACGGTGGGGTTAAGCAACAAACGAAAAATGTTAAGCATAATACGAGGAGGCAAAGTGGGGTTATTCCTTGTGGGAAAAGAACGGATTTTGGGTATGATAAAGATTTTGATAAGAAGTTTACAATTGGGAAGTTGTTGGGTCATGGACAATTTGGATACACATATGTTGCCACAGATAAGTCTAATGGAAATCGCGTGGCTGTCAAGAGAATTGAAAAGAAAAAGGTTCTCTTCTTTCCCCTTTCCCCTTTCCCCTTTCCCCATCCCCTGCTATATCAAATTCTTATGGAGTTATGTAGTGCACCAAATTTGGAATCAGGGTTCTGAAAATTTCTGTTCAATCCTAATTATAGGTTCAAGTATCTCTTCTGAATTATTTTTAAATGTCTTGATTGACTTCGGTTGACTCAGAAGAATATCCATAAACTACTGAATTGCTTCGCATGCTTTATCCTTTTTGTTTTTAGTTCATGTCTCTGTTTATTTGGTTCAATCAGTGTATTTGTATAGCTTTTGTGGTTACAAAATACTATCTTCTGCTAGTTTTGAAGTACCAATTTAAGTTGTAGTTCATTTTTAATGGATTGCTAACCGGTGAAGCTGCGCTTTTTAAGAGACCATCATCGAGGCGCCCGGTCTGAACATGCCAGGTTGGTTGACAAACCCAAGGGCAAAGCCGGGGGGGAGGGGGCAGCTGGAAAGGATAGTTCCTGAGGTTCTAAAAAATAATAAACAGGAGCGTGGGTACATACAAACTTGACTGATGGGATAAGTAAATATCTCGAAAACTATAGGTTTATGGGAGCTGTTTGGTTAATAATGATGGTTGTGGTTCTAAGCATTGACATATCGAGAGAAACACCTAAGCACTGGACCTTAGTTTTCTGTGATTAGTGCTGCTTGTTGTTATTATGTACAGTTAAATGGAAAATGGCTTCCCTGACCTGGTTTAGACTATAGAGAGAGAGCTGGTTTTTAGTCAATTGGCACTGGAAACTTCTTTGCGCGGACTCTTCACTTTCGATGCTGCACCCCTGTCGGATTCTCCAAAAATACACTACTTTTGGAGAATCTAACATGCACCCGTTGACATTTTGAAGAGTCCGAGCAACATAGCTTATCTGTGACTTACTGCACAAGTCTTGGTTATTGATGCATGATGCAACTATTTTGTTCACCATCGGCTTTTATGGAGAAAAACTTTTCTTTTGGTGAAAGGTTCCTCCAGCTTTGTCTCGTATAATCTCTGCACACCAGTTGAGATGTGTTCATCCTTCTGGAATGATGGGGTTATTCATGCAAATACGAATACTTGCAGAAGTTTCTCTTTTTGACGCTTGTTAAGTTTTAGTACTATTGCATGATCAATTGCCTTACCTTGAACTTCTTGATGTTCCAGTTTATTACAACTATAGCATAACTCTAGTGAATCGTTGCAGATGGTTGTTCCAATTGCAGTTGAGGATGTAAAACGAGAAGTCAAGATATTGAAGGCCCTAGCTGGTCACGAGAATGTAGTTGATTTCTATAATGCATTTGAGGATGATAACTATGTTTACATAGTAATGGAGTAAGTTTCGTTATTAAGAGCTCTGTTTGGATTCGTCAGGTCCTAGTTCTTTGCTTAACAATCGATTATGCTATCTGATGGGAAGTTGATGGATTAGAAATTTGTTTTCCTGTAGGTTATGCGAGGGCGGAGAACTGTTGGACCGCATTTTGGCCAAGTAAGTGGTATAAACCAGGTTTACTTAATCTCGTGATCTGTGGTGCTTGCTCTATAATTTATTTCTTGTTAAGAAGAATACTTATATAATTTATCGATGATTTCCTTTGATCAGAAAGGACAGCCGTTATACCGAGAAAGATGCAGCAATAGTTGTGGGTCAGATGCTGAAAGTTGCCGCTCAGTGTCATTTACATGGTTTGGTGCATCGTGATATGAAACCTGAGGTTTGCAAGAAGTTATGTACTTCCTTTGGTTTATTAATGCTGCTTCATGTTGCTTCTCTTACACACATTTCTTTCTTGTAGAATTTTCTCTTTAAATCTCCAAAGGAGGACTCACCACTAAAGGCCACAGATTTTGGTCTTTCAGACTTCATAAGACCAGGTGATTGGATGTCCACAAATCTACTCAATGACATATTTTAGTTTAAACTCATTTTTCTTATTTGAAAAAGATCTTTTGCTATGGTGTATGAACTTCAATTCTTCATAAATCTGTTAAAGCCGTCAAAGATGTTTTTGGTTCTTCCTCAGATAGCAAAAACTTATAACTGTAAATTAATAAATGCAGGGAAGAAATTCCAAGATATAGTAGGAAGTGCATATTACGTAGCCCCAGAGGTATTAAAGCGTAAATCTGGACCTGAATCAGATGTGTGGAGCATTGGTGTAATTACATTCATTTTGCTTTGTGGTCGTCGGCCCTTCTGGGATAAAACAGAGGATGGCATATTCAAGGAGGTGAGCTGCTAATATTTATTTTTATAGCTCTGCAGCTGGGCAACATTTTATATAGTGATTTTTTTCTTGGAAACTTGTGGAAATGCATTATGATCTTTAAGCTCTACTAGGAAATAAACTTTGTATTCTGTCAAAGTGGCATGTTTATCATTATTGACTTTGCATAATACATTTTAAAAAAATGCATAATTCTGTGTCTGATTAGCCAATTTTACATTTGAGATTTCAGAATTTTACTCCAAATATGGTACTGATGATGAATTTCCTGTATAGTTGTGCTTTATTATTCTTAGTTCTTGATTAGCTTAGTCTGCATTCCATAGTCGGTATTAAAATTTCTTGAACCTGAAATTTTCTTGTTCTCTTTTGAGTTCATCGAAGCTACTGCTATATCTTTGAATAAGGATTGTCTTGGTGTTTATTTAAATAAAATCTTATTCAAATGTGTTATTTTATTCCTTTGAGAAGTGTAACTTGTTCATTGTCATGTTCGGTAAAGTCTTTGTGCTTTAATTTTAGCTGATTTAGTATTGTTTCTAACTCCGCTTCTGCTATGCTAAGGTCCTACGAAACAAACCTGATTTTCGTCGCAAGCCATGGCCAACTATAAGCAACAGTGCTAAAGATTTTGTTAAGAAATTATTGGTGAAAGATCCTCGTGCTAGACTTACTGCTGCCCAGGCCCTATGTAAGTAATTGTATTCTGATTTAGTACGATCTTTTGAAGTGATGTTTAGGTTTTACAATTACCAAGAATGATTATCGGAGAAGTAACTCAAGGTCCAAAAGATTCATACACTGAATTTGTCAATTTTGAGTCAGCCACTTCATTAGCAATGTTTGGTGTTGGATGTCCATTTTATCAGTTCTTCCTAAATAGCTTTCATATTTCTGTTAAATTTCATATAATTATATTGAATAATTTTCATATAATTATTTCATTGTTTTCACTTAATTAGATGTTACTGGTATTCTCATCACCTTTGAATTGTTGATGCAATAAATGGTAGTTTTTTCAAACTGATATATACGAACATTTCAGCACATCCATGGGTCCGTGAAGGAGGTGATGCTTCTGAGATTCCACTAGACATTTCTGTCTTGTCCAACATGCGACAGTTTGTCAAATACAGTCGATTAAAACAATTTGCATTACGGGTAACTTCATAGCTTTCTTACTTTCATAGACTTATCTGATGCAAGGTCAAAATAAAAAGTAGAGAACATTAACTTCATGTGATTTCGTTATCCGGCGTCTCCCGGAAACAGCCTCTCTACCTCCACGAGGTAGTGGTAGGGTCTGCGTACACTCTACCCTCCCCCAGACCCCACCTAGTGGGATTTTACTGGGTATGTTGTTGTTGTTGTCGTTGATTTCGTTATCCGGCGTCTCCCGGAAACAGCCTCTCTACCTCCACGAGGTAGTGGTAGGGTCTGCGTACACTCTACCCTCCCCAGACCCCACCTAGTGGGATTTTACTGGGTATGTTGTTGTTGTTGTTGTTGTTGATTTCGTTATCCGGCAGGCATTGGCTAGCACACTTGATGAGGAGGAGCTGGCAGATGTCCGGGACCAGTTTTCTGCAATTGATGTGGATAAAAATGGTGTTATTAGCCTTGAAGAAATGAGACAGGTATTTCCCTTATTTCATGGTCTAGTCCTGTACAGTTTCTCTAAGTTTCTGGCTAACATCGCGAGCACTTATATTCCTGTCTTTGCAACAAAGCATTCTGTAATATAATGTTATTTTTGTCAACTATATTCTCTCCTATGACATCCAATTCTAATGCAGGCACTTGCCAAGGATCTCCCCTGGAAGATGAAAGAATCACGGGTTCTTGAGATTCTTCAAGCGGTAAGCTAATATATCTAGGAATGAAGTATATCACTATAATATGGCATGTAAGATTAAGTTATTACTATGAAATACCTTCTATGGCGTCAAGCTGGAACGTGTTTGCAACCAATTTAGTCCCCACTCCTCTGAAAGGGAATAAGGAAAGAAAAGGACAAATGCACCAAAGAGCCATCCACAAAAAGGAAAAAAGGAATGTGATGTCACATAGTAGTTCTGTAAATTTCCAGCTTATGAGTCCATGTGATAATCTGAGGGTTTACTCAACGATTGTCAATGCTTTTTTTCTGCCTATGTATACTGCATTTCCTACAGTTTTTTCTCCTTGTAGTTCAAAATCCTGAAGCATTTTGTTCATTGATTTTTCAGATTGATAGTAACACAGACGGGCTTGTTGATTTCCCGGAGTTTGTTGCAGCGACTCTACATGTACATCAGTTAGAGGAGCATAATTTGTTAAAATGGCAGCAAAGATCGCAAACTGCTTTTGAGAAATTTGATGTTGATAGAGATGGATTCATAACTCCAGAGGAACTTAGAATGGTTAGTATGTCGTATTTTCTTCTTCAAGTGATCAACACTGTTGTGTATATATATATATATATATAAATGCTAGCTTTCTAGAAATTTTAACCCTGTCCTGTTCCGCAACTCTGCAAAGATAAAACCAAAAGACGAGTAGAAAAGAAATACTAAGAGTTGAGACTGTGGATTCGTTGGTAGCCCCAAAATTCTAAAAATACTCATATCTGGCTTTTACTTGTATGCAGCATACCGGCTTAAAAGGCTCCATAGACCCACTGCTAGAAGAAGCAGATATCGACAAAGATGGAAAGATAAGCTTGTCAGAATTCCGCAGGCTTCTAAGAACTGCAAGTATAAGTTCACGAATGGTGACTAGTCCTACAGTCAGAGGCTCTCGGAAAATCTAGTCAGAGTGTTTAAGAGATGTGAAAGTTATCCATGAGAAAATTTTGTTGGAAAATCACGTTCATTTACATGTTCTCATGTGCTGCAATTCTGTCGCTAAAATGAATGAGATTAGAGACATTTGGCCTTGTGTAGCCAGCGCCCCTCCGGCTCCTGCAGAGTTTGCCAGAAAAGCATTTGGCATGAAGTTGCTTTCTCCTAAACAACCAGCAGCAATTAATGTTCATAATCTGGTCGTTTTAAATGTACATTCTTTGTGAGTTTTTCTGGGGTTCCCTTTGAGTATGTATGTAATACAACGTCACTATAGATTATATGATCAATGATAAAAATATACATGTATCACCAGGACTTAATGTTATAGGTCAGTTGGTATCACCTTTTTTATAAGCGTGTCAATATTTTTCAACCAGCTTGTCATTATGTAAAACAAATTATCTTGTCAAGAATCAATATATATAACTCTGAGGATACCATCATATCTAGAAGAACATCAATCGAGATATCAATGTCTAATTTTACTTTTCGATATATTATTGACCTATCGATACCTTATAGTGGATGTGTAATTCTTTGGCCTATAACCAATTAGAAGATGTTGTGAAGTAATAAAAAAATTTGGCCCATGCAGGTCTCGAACCTGCGACCTTCGCGTTATTAGCACGACGCTCTAACCAACTGAGCTAATGGGCCATTTGTTCTGAACTACGAAGTTAAATTATATAGCACAAATACAATTTATATCCAGTAAAAAAATGACCTTGGTTTTCCTAAAACGATCACACGACAACTATTTTCGAAATATCTAATTCAATAAACTATTATTCTGATCAACACTAGTTGTTCTTCGACGCTCGCCCAAAATATATATAAATTATCGAACACTTGAACTTCAAGCAAATCAAAGTGGATCATTATTTATATTTATATGGCGAAATGGTCTGGTGAACCCTTGTACTTGTATTAGTTTGTATTCTTCTATTTACTCATTTGTCATCTGGACCCTTAAACTCAATTAAATTGAGATTTTTAAGTCCCTCCAATCATGTGTGTAGCTCACTCTCCTTTATATAATTGACATGTCAGATATATCAATGTCATATCATAATTATTTCATAACTATTTTTTAAAATTATTAACCAAAATTATTTAATAAAATGTAAAATAATATTTTGGCATTTTTTAAAGTGAAATTTCATACATCCAATTCTCCCTATTATCACTGTTTCAGGACCAAAATCCAGCGGAGAAAGCCATCGCCACCGTCGTCGCCATTTTTGCCGGCAAAATCACATATACTTTCTCCCTCACCCATCTTCATCTCCGCCGCACACCATCACTATTTTTCTTTCATCCTCCAACATCCACAAAAACAACAACCTAAGAAAAGGGACATTGAGAATGGAAGTCTTAAAAATAAAATCTTGAATCTCAAAACTGTACAACTAACAACAAAATAATGCCCAAAACCCCCTAGAAACTAGTTGTAATAGTCACTGGAATCACTAGCAATAGATAGAGGAGAGAATAAATTGGACAATGACATTAAGTATGAAGAAGGAAAATGGAGGTTGGAGCGTGGATGGTGTGTGGGGTTGATGGGAAAAGGGGATGATTGCTAGAAAAGAAGTGTGGTGGGGGAGAAGAAGTAAAATATTTATTTTATTTTATTTTTCATTTACAAAATCAATTATTTTATAATTTTAATATTTTTTTGATGTAAGTCTGATCTTCACTTGCCCCTTTAACGCGTGTAGCCACGCTTTTGTGCCAACTCAATCATATTAATGCCACATAAGACTAGTCAATGATCAGAGGGTTTGATATATTATGTTTTATGGAGTATAGGGTTTAGTTGACAAATGAATAAGTAGAAGGGTTCGCAATAGAAATTGATACAAGGTCTACCAGACCATTTTGCCTATTTATATTTATATTAAGTATATGAGATAGATAGTGAGGATATTAAGAGCTAATGGCGCACCTCTATGATATTTTACTGAAGGATTCAACTTTATAACAAATATCCTTGAACTTGTTTTTCATAATATCCCATCCATGTTATAATATTGGCCTAATTCATCGATGACCCTTAAAGTTGACACAACATTTCACTTAGACACCTTTCCTGAGCGATATTCATTTTAGACACTTCAAATAGAATTTCACATTGTCATTTTGACACTTTTTTATCACACTCATTGATAGGCGCGTGAAGTGATTATTTAGTTAATTTTTAATTATATTTTTCTTCTTCTCCATTTTCAGCCACCATTTTGCTCAAGTTAAATCCACCCATTGTAAATGAAGGTTTCAACAAAAAAGATGGATTTTTTTTAAAAAAAATTTAAGAATTTAATAAACTCATTCATTAAATTCTTTGCGCCGGGGATTTATTTGAAGATCAAAAAAAAAAAATATCAACTGGTTGCACAACGTTCTGCAAAAAGGAGTCGGATATTTGGAGGAGAAAGCGCGAGGTGGTTGCAGAAGGCGATCGGGTTTGGGGGTGGGGGGGTTGGAGAAGACGATGGGGTGGGGATTTGGGGGCAGGTGATTTGGGGTTGTGGGGTTAGTTTAAATTTTGTTTTATTTTGTTATTATTTGGGGAGTTTATTTTATTTTTAAATTATTTTGGGAAAAAATATTCATGTCATTAGTTTATTGGTCAGTTTTTATTTTTATTCAATATTAATTATTTAAAAATTACTTTGACATAAATGACAAATGTCATGGTTTAATTCGTCACTTTATACATCATTCGCCAGGGTAATACACACACATTATATGTTTTTGTTGATATTAAACAAGGTGTCAAAATGACACAGCGGGATCTTACATAAGATGTCTAAAATGAACATCGTTCAGTTAGGGTGTTTAAGTAAAACATTGTGCCAACTTTAAGGGGCCACTGATGGATTAGGCCTAAAATATTTGTCACATTTCATTTTCAATTTGATTAATTTTAAAATTAAAATTTATATATTCAAAAATTGTATTAAAAGTACTGCAAATTACAATTTTCTCCTATCAATACGATGAAAAATATATATCTTAAAATTAGTCAAATTTTGTATAGTTTGATTCTCAAAAGGGAAAAAAGATAAATATATCCCCAAATTATCGTAAATGATATGCAGATACTCTCCATCATATTTTTGGGACATTAATGCCCCTACCGTTCAAAAACTTGAGTATTTTGAAACGGAAGAAGTATATTCTTACACTGACTTATAATTGATTCTTAAATAATTTGGAACATAACATGTTAGAATAGATTGATATTATTTTTAAGGAAATTACACAAATTTCATAGTGTTAAGACCTAATTACATCATATTTCTTCTATTTTCTAAATTACAAAAATCTCTTAAATTAGGTGGAATTCAAATACATTACTCAACGTCCCAATACAACGCATACGTCCTGATACATTATGTATATAGTGATGTATTCGATTGATATATCGTGTAAAGTGATGTATTACGTCCTGATACAGTGCATATAGTGATGTATTTGATCGATACATGCATCGTGTACAATGATGTATTCAAGAATAGGAGAGAATAGAAATTTTAGTAAAAAATTTCAATTGATAGGAAATTTGATAGAATATAGTAAAATAAGTTATGTATTTAGATACGATTTCTTTGAACAGGGAATATTTTTCAATAAGATTTCAAATCAAATTTTGAAAAAAAAAAAAAGGAGTAATAAAAAAGAAACAGATACTTACGATAGATGTAGGGCCAAATTAGAGAAATACAAGTTTAGTATGTCAGGCTGAAAGCTCTAGAAGAAAACAATAAGTAGGAAGTAATTTGACTAAATTAATTTAAGATATAAGTATTTTTTTTGCATTACATTGATATTCAATAATTAATTATGTCTTAATTTCTTTTAATAACAAATAGAGATTTTTAACAAATATTTTGAATAATTTATTTTTTATTAAAAATAACAAATATTTAGGAACAGAAAGAATATTTATCCGAAGAAAACAGAAAAAAGGAGTGTTAAATTTAAGTGAGGTATTCGTTATGAAATGACTCTTGGGATATTGTAAAGCATATTATTAGAGCTGGTATTGACCTTCGATTAATTTTGTAATGGGCCGGTGATTTATTATTTATACTTTCACCGTAACTCAACATATTGGCAACAATAAGTCGTTATAAAATATTACAAAATGGTCTATTTTCACTGTAAGTTGCTTCATCAATTTGGCCTATAGTGTGTTACTTTTTTTTTTTTTTTTTTTGGGTTTTCTTGGATTACAAGGGGAAGATTGTTGACATTAGAGAAGAAATTTTAAGAAAAAGAAGAGCAGGAAAGCTGCCTGGTGACACTACTTCTGCCTTAAAATGTCCCCATGGATTCTAGAACCTTTTGTCCTTGAGCTGATTTGACATATTTTCTGGAAACATTGAATATTCTTTTCTTCCCCTCTTAATATGTGGTTTCTGAGTCATTTGATTAATACTTATAGTATATATAAATATAAATGTCACTGAAGAATAGTCTTGGGCCGGTGAATCAGCGGACAGTAGACGTCTATATAACTGTCCATCATGCTTTTGGAATATATTACTAAAATAAAATGATGATGTTATTATAATCAATAAGCTAATTTCTAAGTCTGTGGGCGTTTCGAGCATATATATTCATTTATATATGGATCACTGATGCAAATATTGGTATCCCACTCACACAAATATCCAAAACAAATTTTTAATCCTCCTTATTAAATAAGACTCGATCTATATTACTGAATGAATATATATATGTGTATTTTTTTATTTATCAAACATAACAAGTATATTACATTTTGTATCATCATATCTATAAAGAAAAAAAAGGGTACAAACACTTTCTCCGTCTCCTTATTCCTAATTAGTTGCCATTGAAATATATATAAAAAATCTGAAGATTTTGATTTAAAGGGACTGATTGTTGAATTCTTCAACTCAATTTATTTATGTTTTTGATGAACTTTGAAGCTTGTCGTCCCATTATTACTGCTTTGCTTTAGTTGCCTACTCTAATATCTATGTTGAAGTGTGCGATCATATCATCTAACAATTTAAAATGTTAAAGGGACACATTTATTTATTTTTAAATATGACATCTTTGTTGAAAACGCAAAGTATGTCACATGTGTGTTTTGGGCTAGGCTGTAAGGTACAACAATATATTCATAAGTGGGGGTCTGAAAAGATGGAGGGTACATACCTCTAACTTTATCCATTTATCTTGTAAAGTACTACTTTTTAGAGATTAGGAGACACTTATTGGTAAAGTGACTTTTGATAATGTGAGAAGATAATGTCATGTTATGAAAATAAATTTAATAACTTTGTAATTGTCTATGGTTATAATTAGAACATAAATCGAATATGAAAGAGAAGAGAATTAATGAGACACCATAATAGAGAAACAATATGAAGTGGGGTCAAATTAAGGAAACACAAGTTTAGCATAGAAGAAAACGATCCCTCATTAGTAATTCAAGAAACACCAAACTCTTTGTTGTGTGACTCTTGGGACCTCGTAAAGCACATTATTACTATACCTTGGTTATTAACTTATCATTATTTTATGTTTTTAATCTACAATATTGTTTATTAGTTTATTGAACAAAAAGATATAATCGTAACATAAAGTTAATATTATGTAAATGTTTAGTTAGTGGTATAAGAAGACATCATCATCACATAATTCAATATAGTACTTTATTAAGTAATTTATTACATTGCTAATACTTGCACATTGTTAATACTTGCATACGTTATCTGAGATGTATGTACAATTTTGTATGAAATTGTATCTGGAATATAAAAATAAATTAAATTAAAAAAGCTTGTAAAGTAATCAATAAACGGGTGTTTGAACACCACATCAAAAATGATCTTTAGAGGCAATTAATTAAAGGTAATAGTTAAATTGCTGCTAAATATATTTTTTGATAGCAATTAACACTCTTTGTAAATGTCTCTAAAGATTATAGCGCGACATTGAAATGACAATTAACTAATGTCGTTAAAGACATTATCACTTTTAATAATGTACATATTTTTTACCGTTAAAAGCTATTTTTATCATAGTGGACATGAATTTGAGTAATATATGAAAGGCAAGAAAAAATATTTCAAGTTGAAGTTAATAAATGACATTAGGAAGTTCAAATTGCGTTTGGGTATATACTCCACTTAAAATTTATTTTATTACTTTGTGAGTGGAAAAAATATATTTATAACTCTCCATCCAAGTTGATCGATAGTATGCAAAAAAAAGTCCTTTAAATATTACAAAAATGGTCTATTCAATTTCATTGGAAGATGCATCATCAATTAGCTAATAGTTGCAAGCATAGTATGACTTTTAATTCTTCTTTTTTTGGTGCTTGCATGTGTTGTCCATATCTAGAACCATTTTTTTCCATGAGATGATTTTGACAGGTTTTCTGGAAACAAATGGTGATCACAAATTAATGCATGCATAAATAATTGATAGTTTCAAAATTTGTTCTTTATTTTTTAAAATTTGTGGTATAATTTATCTTGTTTGATTTTTTCAAAGATGTTTTATAATTGATTGATAGAATAGAACTCTTTGCTATGAATTAGCAGACACTAGATAACAATAAGAGTAGTTGTCTATGTCCACTATGGTTTGATAGAGATATGGATCACTCTTATCTTTAAACATAATTTTCTTAAGTGGCGTACCGTTTGGGACATCACTTAGTATTGTATTATTTTAGAGATAATCTTCTTAAAGTGATGAATTATTGGTTAATCACATGGGAGCTGCAATATAAGTCAATAACTGAACCATCATGTGTTGAGAAGCCAAGGATTTAAGCTATATATATTATTATCATCATTAATAGTGTAAATTAAAGACTTTATACTATTGGTAAATATTGATTTATAATAGCATATTGATATTATTTTAAAATCAAATTATCAATTAATATTTATTAAAAAATTAAAATATTGTAACTTATAACTAAATTGCGTGAATATTTTTACAAGAATAATACATAAAACTTAAACCCATCATGCATACAAGGTAGACACACAAGATTATCAATGGTAAGTGATATGGTTAAGGATAAATAATTACTTCTTACTCCATGACAATTTTTGTTAGGTTCAATTTACCAATTGTCACTGTCAATATTTCACTTTGTTTCTCGAAAAAACTATTTTATCCTTTGACTTTATTAAATTTAATGATTTGAGAAATGTGTTAGATGATAAATAGTATTTAATAGCAAGGATAAAATAGACATAAAATGTAAATTATCTCTTTATCTTCTAAACTATTTTTAATATAGTGGACAACTATTATTGAACGGAGAAAGCATTACTGTTGAAATGTGTGTGATCAAAAACACACCTTTTATTGTCAAATTAAATTATGGTCTTTATTAAATTATTCAAACCACATCGTTCCAATCAAGTATTAATTAAGTTTTTGAGGAGAAATTATGCATTTTTATGATTTGTGTATCCCATGATTACTGGTTAGAGCATTTAATCGATGATTCATTTTGTCCTTGAATTATAGATGAAAAGCTTAATTGCAGTATGTAGTGTTGATGAATAAGAGTATATCACAACTAGAGTTAAAAAATAAAATAACGTTAATGTTTATGAATTAATTGACGTGAGCGGCGGTGGAAAATGATAATTGATGTCTTGTGGTCAGCTAAAGAGTGTGGGCCCGCTTCCGTTTCAGCGGTTTACAACCATTCCAATTTTAAGATTTCCTTTAATTAATACACTATATATTTTTTCTTTGTTACTTTCTTCTTTGATATTTTCGATAACGACCCTCAAAGTCACAAGCTTAACCCTGTTTGGCAAAAAATAAAAAATTTAAATACTATCAAACCAAAACATTTTCAAGAAACAGAAAATAATGTTTCAATGCAGACAGTTTTAATAATTATAAATTTTATTTGAATTATCTTTAGTATTTACTTCTAGATACACTGTATCTCATAAATGTATCTCTCTTATATGAATCGCCTCTCTTCTTCTCTCGTCACCATTTTATGTATCAACATATTCAAAATTAAATTCAATTAAGTGTATTTAATATTAACTTCATCCTATATATTCGATGTCAAAATATACAAGGATGTTCATTCATTGCCTGTAAATATCATCACCATTGAACAAAAAAGGGGAGAGAGTAAGAGAGCTAGAGAGAGGAGAGGAGAGAGAGAAAGAAATAATACTCATATAATTACTACTCCCTCCGTCCACAATTATTTGTCAGGGTAAGGTCATGCACACCAAGTACAAGGTGTAATTTGACTAATATAACCCTACTATACCAAGAATACCAAAAGTCCACGTAACTTTTCAATTGAACTACATTATCATTAAGGGCAGAATTGGAAAAAAGTGACTAATTATTTCTTGATTGTTTAAATTAACAATTAATCTTGGACATCTATTTTTAGTATACCTGCCAAACAATTGTGGACGGAGGGAGTATAAAATATACTTAGTAAATATGATTAAAAAAATATTTAATTAAATATTATGTATTTATTTATTTATTTTATTTTACTCTAATACTTTTAAATTCATCTTAACCCTTCAAACGAGACAAAAACCTAATATGTGGATACTGACATCAAACTGAGAACTCACTGAATTGATGAATCGGATAAGCAGAAGTGCTGACTCACCAAATACATAAAACGGATAAGCCTTCCTTCCATAACTTCTTTGTCCACATAATTACACATTGGCCCCCTCCATTATTTACTTTTCTTTTTGGTCCCCCCAACTTTTCACATTTCAGTTACTCTTTTTGGCCACAGCACAGTTAAAACTTCATCCCATTCTTCTATATAACTTTAGCCCCTTCGCCTTCTCTGACTCATTACACTCCACAAAAAAAAAAAAACTAAACATGCCCATGCTATCTACTTCCCCTCGTTCGTTTCTTCAAACTCCGCCACCGCCGGTGAATATATTTTCCTCCGGCGACAATTCTGTTCTATCACCGTCTTCCGTCAGATTCCGTCAGTCCGGTATCTTCACGACCGCCGCAGCGGCGACCTGTGCTTCCGTCGAAACTGAATCTACCACGTCATCGGCTTCAAGGTACTCGACGCTGCCTTCTAACCTTGTCCATGCTTCTCCGGCGTCTTTCTACGAGATTCTAGGGATTCCGATCGGCGCTACGATCCAGGAGATCAAGGCAGCTTATCGGAGATTAGCTAGAGTTTGCCATCCTGATGTGGCGGCAATTGATCAGAAGGACACGTCGGCGGACGATTTCATGAAGATTCATTCTGCCTATTCTACTTTGTCGGATCCGGGACAAACGTGCCGATTATGACCGCCGCCTACTCAGAAGGCGCCGGAGTGTCAATTTGTACTCCGGCGGCTGTTCTCCTTCAGCAATGTCGGGATTCACCGGCTATACTACCAGGAACTGGGAAACAGATCAGTGCTGGTAGCTCTCTCCGTCATTCAAAGCCTGTTGTATATTTTTGTGAGGCATAGTGGGAAAGAGATTTTTAAAACGGAAAAAGAAAAAAACAAAAAGAAGAAAATTAGCTAGATTTGCTATGTTTACTGTTATCTGATTAGAGTTTCTACTTTGTATATGCTGATTATTATAACTTAATACTAACATGAATTTCAAATCTCAGAATTCCACTACTCTACAATTTCTCTCTCTTCTAACTTCTATTATATATACTACCAAAAAATAAAATAAAGAGAGGCCACAAGCCCTCCGATAACAATATTGATTCGATCCGAGCTCTTTAATTTTAAAAAAATTGCTCAATAAGCATTTTCGTCGATAATTATGCCTAAGATTGGAACCTCCATACTTTTACATATTTCCATTTTTATAATTTGGATTTTTATTTTTTTTTAAAAAAAACTAATCTTTAAATCCTTGACAAAGCAAAAGGCTGATAATTTCTTCTTTAACCAATAAATGAAAGAAAACACTCTGCAAAGAAAAACTTATATAATACTCCCTCTGTTCAATTTTTTGTGGATTTACATTCATTGGGGATTGATTCAGATGAGGGTTAAATTAATAATATTTGATGTAAATTCAAGCATAAAAATCGATTTTTTTTAAAGCAAACTAACATATTCTAAAACTCCATCATCCATTATAGTGTATTTTGGATTTTTTCTTTAAAAAAATCTATAAAAGGTTCATGATTAAAAAAAAAATGACATTGCAAATAGTAGTAACTAATCAAGTGATTATAATTAATCAAAAAAAAAATCGTAGTGTTATGAATTTAATATTTTTTTAGTAGGATATGTCCAATTGATTTACTGTAAATCCTTGTAAACTATGGCATAACGCAAAACTGCAGGCTGCCACTAGGTTTTGCTCTTGTAATGTAGTGGAATTTTATTAAATTGGAATAATAAAGTCATATATGTATTTTAACATCGATATGTTCGGGTAAACGGATTGCACTAAAAGCTGTCCCTATTGGAGGATGCACTCTTTGTTTCTTGTAACTTATACTCCGTCCTCTCATATGAAATGATTCATTTTATATTTACACCATAGTTGATTTATTAATTTATTCTTCATCTATATTGATAAAAATATCAGCATAATTTCTTAACAACATAACGCTTACGAATAGAATCATCAAAATAGATACAAAGTATTTAATTACTCTCATTCACTTACTCTTAAAATAGATTTTCATTTTTATTTATCACTTTTAACATATCAAGAAAAGATAATTATACTTTTTCATATTTTACTCACAGCATTAAATACTAATTCTCCAAATCATTTTTCAAGACTTAATAATAAATATCATTTAATAAGGATAGTTTGGTATAATACCAATATCAATAATTGTTTTTTTAATAGATATGTCAAGTCAAACAGTGACAAATAAAAGTGAACGAGGGGATATTTTTTAAATTTTATTTTATATAGAAGTAAAATGATTTGTTTTTATTAATTTTATTTGATTTAGTAAGTGGATAAATAATTTGGGACATGTGTTTTTAATAAGGTGGTCAACTTATATAAAACTAGTAACTAAACTAATGGACTATCATAAAAATGTGGTGTATTGAATACCCCTCCATCCCATATTAGATGGACACTTTATATTTTACATGATAATTAAGAAATCATTAATAGATTTATCAACTTTACTATTTTGCCCTTTGTTCATATTCGTTAGCCTCTTGAAAAAAGAAATTCTTAGATCTTCAAAATTTGTTTAAAGTTTAAACTTCCTAATACTATTAATTGTAGGGGTAGAATGGAAAGCCTATCTTGATTTAGCAAGTGATTAAGTAATATGAGACAAATATTTTTAATAAAATGTTCATCAGGAGATAATAATATTGTTTCTTTCTTAATTAGAGTATTTGATTTTGAATCATGAGAAAAAAAAAAACTAAACAGACTTTATTCCACAATTTAGATTTGCCAAACTCCAAGATTTTGAAAAGAAAACAAAAAAATAAAAAAAATAAAAATAGGGCAAGTGTCTGACTTTAAACTAACACTTTAGATGGACCTAGCAACTGGTGACATAATTTTGGTTTTATCAGCTCCAATTTATTTACGTGACATATTTTTATTTAATCGATTGATAAATAGTTTTTTTAATCGATTATTATATTTAAAAAATATTCTGATTTTAAAATTTCTAATTTTGTTATTTAACTAGAAGAGAATGATTTCTATTATTAAAAAAAAGATCTTTTAAATTTTTTGTATCAATCAAACAACACATCAATTGGGTACGATAATATTTGGTAGGGTAGCTATATGTTTGCCTCTTTAATTTGCATGATCTTATTAATGTTTGGCCGATGTGAAAAGACAAAGTTAGGTACTTCCCTTGTGAATTGCGATTAATTAGATTTGCTTTGTGTGTGACTTGTTTATTTTAAGTAGAAGCAATGAACAATAAAAAATTTAAGATTTTATATCTTAATTCAGTACTGAAATTAAACTGTTTAATTCCTTAAATTCTATAAATTAGGACAGAGTCACAAAGACAGTAAAATTATTCCTGATTACAGACAGCTGCTAAGTAATGTTCAATCATTTGCATCAAATAATTGCTACGTTACTGGTTATATATAAAGTTTATAATACATTATCCTAATCGGTTCATGAAACTTAAAAAATATCACCTCTTAAACCAAACAGAGAATTATAAGGGACATAACAGACTTGCTAGAGAATCTATAGCTGTGACTGGTTCATCATTTAATATAAGAAAAAATTGTAGGTAGTTATGTGGCAGTTCCAGGTTCAACCTCCATTTTTGATTTATCATGAATTTCAAAAAATATAAAAAAGACTTTTAAATTTTATGATCCTAAAAAATGGTGAAAAGATAAAAAAAAAATATAACGAATATTTAAAAGAATAAAGTAGTATAATACTAATAACGCAAGGCCTCAGGTTAATCCCTTTTAATTTATTTTGCTTTTATATTAGGGGAAATTGTATATAATATCAAACTATTAATTCAAATTAAATGCTATAAACATAGTTTGATTTAATTATACCCCATAGCAAACTGTTGTTATTTCGCCTCTCTTATGGTAAATCTCGCTCGCCTTTCTCGTTCTCTCCCTCGCCTCTCTCGCTTGTTATACAAACACAAATTTATAAAATGCATTTGTGTTTGTATAAAGCGAGAGAAAATTGTATATATACATATATTTTCGTTCCCCTCTCTCCCCTCTCCCAGATCTCGCTCGCCAGTCTCTCCCTAGCCTCTCTCGCTTATACAAACAAAAATGTATAAATTGTGTTTCTGTTTGTATAAAACGAGATAAATTTGTATATACACATGCAAATACATATATATTTGCCCTATACACTTATAATTATACAATACAAATATTTCTCTGCCCAGTTCTCTTTTGCATTTCTCTCTTTCTAGCTTTATACAAACAAAGATTATACAATTGATCTTTTGTATATGTATACCGAAACAGAAATAGATTATATACAACTGCTTTCTTTTGTATATGTATAGTGAAATATACACATTTATTGTTTGTTATGGAGCGCAATTATGCAAACTATAGTTATAACATACAAATATGATTTTTGTATTTGCTATATGTGAAAGCTGCTCTTTATATTATCCATATATACAACTACTTACAGACTATAATTAGTTTTTGAGATAATTTAAGAGACTTCCTTCATATTTTTAACTCTATTATAATGATTTTTCTCGTAATTTACGATATTTATTATTTATAAATATGTCAATATATTACTAATAAATATGACCGAAAGTTGTTTCTTGGGTAAATACTTATCTGCCTATGATTTACACTATTATTTATATATTACTTATAAATATGACCAAAAGTTGTTGCTTGCTAGATGTAAACTGGTAATTACTAAATTTGGTTATTAGTCCACTATAACAAATAAAGAATTTTCTAATTATTTAACGATAATAATATAATTATTTTACATTTAATAATAATAATAAATATAATGTTTATAAAGAACATTCTTTATATATCGCTAAAAGCTTTAAGAACTTTAAATATAATGACATTAATTCAATTATCACTAAATATGTTTTAGATTATATATAAAAATAAATAAACAAAAAACTATTGTCACACTATACCTGCAAATTGATTACTGGAGTACATTATTATTCAACCGATAAAAGGTAACATGGGCTGTCTTGATTCTCTACCGGCCAATTAATAATAATTTGAGTGTTTGACCTTTTTATTACTTGTATCAGAAATATTCAGCGGGGCCATCATCTTATAGTCAAATTGTCGATAAAAGAAACAAAAATTTGACAAAATTCTTAAAGAAAAAATATACTGAAATATCTTTTCGAATCTTTTTAATCTTGCGTAATAATAATAATATGATAAAATCTTAATTGCACCCGATTATCGATATTAATATTCCAAAAGAAGAATTCGATGTGTTCGCATATGCGTAGACTTACATTATTTAACAATGATCAATTAGTATGTATTCTCAAAATATTAAATTATTTAATCATAATTTGTTAATTTGATTTAGTTTTTTCCTAGTGCAAATAAATATCTATCAAAATAACAGTGCGTTAAGTCATGATGCCAATTGCCAGGCCCCCTATTAAATATCAAAAAAAATATTTAGTTAGTTAGAAAGATGCAGCCCCTCGACACAAAAAGATCTCCATAATTAAAGGAATTAATTAACTGGAGCCATTATAATTCTTTTATTCTCTTTTTCTAGTTCCATGCAACTTGCAAGGTAGCACTGAAAATTTTCTAGAAGCTTTAACTTTTTTTAAAAAAATAAACAAAAGAAGAGAAGGGGAACTTTCATAAAGACATATGAATGAGTAAAGTAAATCATAATCTACAACTACTCCCACCATTCCTTTTTTTACTTGTCAATATTTCCTGATTTGATATACCTTTTTATTCGTCATTTTGACAAATAAGAAAGGAGAATTTATTTTTTTCAATTATACCTTCAATTTATTTAGGACCCTATCAATTAATAGTAGTAAATGATAAAGAGGAACTTTCGCAAATAGTCACTATAATAAACTTAATTATGCACCATAACTATAGTTTGCATATTTATGGGTTGTAGCTACAGTTTAAGTTGTCTCGCTAGTATAATTCACAGATTTGTATAATTCGCTGGTTTGTATAATTCGCGGGTACATTTGTATAATTCAGTTTACTTTGTATAAACTTGTAATAATTAATTTATACAATTACAAACATAAAAAATGTAAACAATTATACAAAAGTTATACAAATTATATTATACAAATTTTGAATTATACAAATGTGCAAATTATATAAAACTAAAAAATTGAGCCGCGTAATTATAGCTAAAAGTAGGTCGTGAATTGTAATTAAGACAAACTATAGCTATGTTAAGTAATTAACTAGTATATATAAGCTTATTCGCGAATTTTTTCCAATGGTAAACTCACTTTACCAATCAATATTTTTTTAATAGGTGTGTCAAGTCAAAATTTGACAAGTTAAAAAGGACGAAGGAAGTACTAATTGGGGAAACTAAGGAAATACCCCATAAAAGCAAAACAATTACAAACATATACCTCGTTACATTCATACCCCACTAAATAATTACACTATATACCCCCAACTAATTTCGCTAAACTGATACTAAATCAGTATCATATATTGTATTGGTGTCATTAAGAATGATAGTTTCGCTTAACTGATAATAAATCAGTATCATATACTGTATCGATATCATTAAGACTGATAATTTTGCTTGATTGATACTAAATCAATATATATATATATATATATTATTGGTATCATTAAGGTTTCTTGTTCAAAAGTTACTCATTAGTCGATGATACTATAAGAGTATATATATACTCTTATAGTATCATTGACTAATGAGTAATGAGTAATTTTTGAACATGAAGCCTTAATGATACCATAATATATACTTTATAGTATTTGTTGACACCCACTTTTGACCCTCCACAATATAAATTAATCATTTCGAGCTTCTCCAATTTCAAACGATTTAAAATAATTAGGTTTATAAAGTTTCCAAAAAAAATAATAATATAGTTTGCAAGATTTTTTGTAATAGTTTTGTCACTTTTCATAAATTTTAGATGATGTACATGTTTTACATAATTATGTATATAATTAGTATATTTTATGATTATTCGAAAATCGTCAAAAATAAAATAAAATAATAATAATTATTATTATTATTATATTTTAAATATTAGGAATGGTTATAGTTTTGATTTAATAAATTTTATGAAATTCAAAATACTTTCAAGTTATTTTTAAAAAAAAATAAAATAATTTTATCACTTTTTAATAATAAGTATGTATATTTTTGCAATCACGCTATTTTATAAATATTTGAAAATTATCACAAAAGATTTTACATTTTAGTTAAATATTTTATTAATTTGCTTTAAGTTATAGTTGTAATTTTGAGTTAATTAGTTTTTGTAATTGAATTAATTAGTTTATAATTAAGTTAATTTATTTTTGTTTTCGTTAAGATTAAGAAGCTCATTAATTAATTTATATTAAATTCGTCTTATTTAATTTTTAGCCGATTTCAGTAATTAATTCAAAATTGGCTATATTTCTTAATCCCAATTGGCTATAAGTTGAAATTCAAATGGCCATTTTCTTTTTATAATTCTAGCCCATTTCTACCCCACCTTAAACTTATTAAGACCAAGTTTTGGGCCCCTTTTCTACCTTTATCCAGCAATCAGCCGGCCTAACATTCCCACTTCTCAGCCCATTTCCTTTTCTCCACAATATTCCCAGCCCACCCATACATGCAACAATATAATAATACACTCCCATACATCAAATACATACATAACAATACAAAAAGCCTCTTCCAGCCGCCTCAACCCACTCCAAAACAGTACCCGACCCTGTTACTCTTCTTCTTCACGCGAACACCGAAATTCAGCGAGCAAATTGCGCTGCAAACTTGGAAATCTCGCTCAACTACCCTGCAGCGCCCATACTCACCCCATCCTTTCTACTGTTTCCGGATAAAAAGGGATTTGAAATTGAAATTTTTAATCCGTTTCCCCTCTAATGGAATTCATTTTTCTCCTATATAAAATCCATCTTTGTCTTGGGTTTGGGGGGGATTTCTTTTGAAAAAGAGAGATTTTGGGTTTGGAAATTTGTTAGAGAACAATCATTCTTATATTTAAGAAATATCATACGTTTTCTCTGATCCTAAGTTGTGAGCAAATCTTTGCGCGAGTCCGATTTGCACTCCGTAGTTAGCTGCTCGAGATTCAAATTTTGTGGTGTTGGAAGAAGTTTGTTGCTGCCCTGCTCGCTCTTGTCTCAGTTCGCTGCCCCCTAAAAGGTAATACTCATTTCGATTCGAGTAGCTTTTGTTCTTAATGCATTGACGTTTGATTCTCAATCATCTAAGTTGTTAGGATGCCAGTATTTCGGGAGTATTTTGACTTATTGTAGATTGACAGTTAATAAAAAAAAATTTTATTTTCTTTTGTTCAAAGTTTGGTTGATCCCATTTTAATGTCGATATGATTTTTTTTTGTATTACTGCCTTCTTATCCCATTGTATAACCTTCTCTTGTTGTCTATGGTTTGTGGTTCCGTTTAAAATTTTAAATTTTAGTCGCTATAAGTAGTATGCTTCATGTTGTGGGCTGATTTTTATTTTTGCACCTCCACTAGTATAAATAATGTGAAAGGAATAGTTTACTGCCTCATTTATATGTTTAATTTCTTTTTGTTGTTGTGCCTACCGGTTGAGTATATTTTGGTCTGATTTTGGGTTGTTTGAAACATGCCTCCTCGATATTGGAATCCAATGAAGGTTCTCAGTTTTGTATAGTTAAGCGTAGATTGTGTATATGTTGCCTATTGTTATCTACCCCCTTTTTTTAGAGTTCAAATATTGATGTGTGTTAAGCCATTGAGTCCCCAAGATTGAGTGTAGGCTATGTGGAAAATAGTTTAGAATACAGATTGTGATTTGTAGCCATGATTCATTGAATGCATTTTGCCTTCAAATTTCTTTGAGATGTAAAAAATTATAGTGGCCCAAATTAACTTCTCGGTCTCTCATGCCAGTACGTGTGTTTATCTATGGCTTGCATTAATAAACTTTTCATAGAAAATGCTTTAAACTTCAAGTGTATATGTCGTTCATGTAGCCATTTAAGGTTCAATGTGTGTTTGTCAAGCCTCTTTGGTCTTTGGAATCAGATTTTTATATTATTACATGATTAACTTAGCTAAGTTATGTATTAATATGTTGTGATAGTTTGGATTCTGTCACAATAATTGCTGTTAAGAATGTGTCAAAATATTTATGGATTTATGATTGAATTCTTTACTTGAGTTATTGCCTTTCCAATGATTAATTTTCACAAATACGATTCTTAGTAAGTCTGACCATATAGTCTTAGTGTAACTTTGTCGGCACTTCATTTTTTTTTATTTTTTATTTTTTTTAATTATGCTCATAACTATTGAACCTAGTTACAACAATAATTTTATTACCTTAAAATTATGTCAGGTTTATAATCTGGGATTCATTATTTTGCCTCCATATGTTTGTAATTTTATTTTATTTTTTCTAAAAAATATTGAATTGTTGTGACCCTCCTCCTTATCCTAATCCTTGTCGTCTTTATCTTTTTTTTTGCATATATTCCTTTGATCGAGTTGCTTGGACTCCCATTTTGCGAGTTGGGTTGAAATCCAACACTTCTTTTGTTTATTGAGTCGGCCTTTATAAAGTTTGGAAGCTGAAATAGAGCTCCTAGAAGCCAAAAACGCAGGTGGAAAAAAGGCAAATATACAACGATATACAGCAGATATACGTCGATATGCAGGTCAAGAAATGAAAAATACAGGGCTAAGACAAAATGCAGCTGTTCGGAAGCAAGAAATACATGAAAAGGGCTGATATACATGCCGATATACACTGATATACATCAGCTGTATACCAAAAACGGGAATTGAATTAAAGCTTAAAAATATAGCGAAATTGGCCCAAGAAGGGGCCCAATTTCATTATCTCTCGTACTCTTCTAATGATTTGATTACGTGTTGACTAATCTTATTTAACTCTAACTTTAAATAACTTAATTAGATTCCCCAAAAGATGAGTTATTTTTGTTATGTTGGTTTACTTTTAATATATATATTTTTTTTGTGTTCATTTATTTTACTAATAAGATCTTATATCATTAATTGAATTAAAACTCTTTGTTCTTAAAAAGAACGTTATTTAATGTTTTTTTACTTAACACACTTTTAGTTCGTTTAAAATTGTTTCAAGTTAAGATCTCTCCCAAATAAACTTTTAAAAAGCCTTTTCAATTAATTAAAATAATAATGCTTATTTAGTCATTTTCTCAAAAAAGGTTAGTCAATCAATTCAAAAAATGATTTTTCATACTTTAATTTATTAAATTGGTTTAATATATTTTAAA
>NW_006238946.1:1366713-1375066 GCF_000226075.1 Solanum tuberosum
AGAGAAAATAGACAAATGCCTCCCTAACCTATTATCGAATTCTCAACTACACACTTATACTTTGCGGGGGTCCTATTACCCCCCTGAATTTTTCAAAAATAAAATATATACCACCCTAAAACTAGACAACCACATTCTCAACATGTAGTGATGCCCACTCGCTGCCAGCTGTTATTTTTATTATTTATATTTATTTTTTCCTTTTTATCCCCTTTTTCATTAATTACAAAAATATCTTTACTCTTTTATTCCTCCTTCTTCTTCTTTTCTCTTTTGTTTTTCATTTACTTCTTCCAAATTAGTCATCCATGAAAAAAATTGAAGCTATATTTAGTATCATTTTTTCATCACTTTAAATCATCCTTCAGGCACCTTGACGAGTTTGATTACTCATCTCTTTTCTTTTTTTGAATTTTTTTATTATGTTGTTTCTTGTCTTCATGACACCAAATTTGTACTCCCTCCGTCCCATTTTATATGATGTACTTTGATTTGGCACAAACTTTAAGAAAAATGGAAAGACTTTTAAAACTTGTGGTCCAAAATGAATGATAGAAATTTGTGTGGTTGTAAATCATTTCATTAAGGGTAAAAAAGACATTTTATAGGCAAATTGTTACTTAAAATAGAAATGTGTCATTCTTTTTGGGACTGACTAAAAAGGAAAGTAAGTCATATAAATTGGGACAGAGGGAGTATCATTTAAGTGAAAATTATCAACTTTAATAAATGGGGGTATGGGCTGTAATTATTCATGAGAGAATGAGTATTTTAGGAATTACATTGGGTTTGGGTATGAACTTGTAATTATTTTGGATTTTATGGCCCTTTTATATATTTTCCCTTAATTAAATTACATGATCCACTATATATATATAAGGGGTGGGCATTCAGTATTCGGTTTAGATTTCTCAAATTTCGAATTTGGTAATTCGGTAATTGGTAGTTAAAAGTAGATACCAAAATCAATTTTTTAAATTTTGGTTTGGTAATTCGGGAAAGAGTAAATTAAACTTCGATTTGGTACAGTATTCGATAATATCGTATTGAAGTTATAACCAATTGTATTACAAAGTTAATACTATTTCTCCAATCATTTCTATTTTTTTATGTGGACATACAATATAATACAAGATCAACAAGTAAGAAAACATCAAGAAAAGCAAATTGATACAACTAAAAGACTTGTATTTAGATTATTCATGCTTGTTCTTTACTTTCTCTTTGGTTTTGTACCAATGAGTAATGGATATGATGATATATGACTTTCCTTAAGTAAATAATTTGGTATTCGGGAAATATGGAATACCAAATGGTACTAATGTCTGATACCAAATCCAAAAACCCAAATACCATAATTCTAAAATTCTACTTCGAATACCATACCAAAATACCAAATAACTAAAATTTCGATTCGGTAATTCAATTTTCGATATTTTATGTCCATCTATATAAATTGACAGTTTTCTGTAAATGATGAGGAAACTAAATATGATCGGTCATATTTTTGTGTTTAATAAAATACGACTAAATAAGAACAATACTTAATATAATCAATTTAATCCCTACAAATTTTATATCCTCGTAAAGACTACTTATTAGTATGGAAAATTACGCGAGTTGGCAAACATCCCTAGGTTATTAGTTAATAAGGGTATAGTTTAATTTATTTACTGTCACTAAGTATAGTTTCAGATTTTTGCCATAATTAATGGGACCCACCACCTCTTTGTATACCGAAGCTGAACCAACAGAGCCCTTTATATGCTTTTGTATATAATTTTATACAAAATCAAATTTATCTCTCCTATCATCATTCCATATCTTTCTCCTAAAATCACTCTTCCACTTTCAATTTGAAATTTGAATTTCACCTTCTCTCTCCAATTGTGTTTTCACTTTTCGCAGATAACCGTCAAAATCGTGGGTGAATATCTTTCTTTTTTTTCAACAATTATATATGTATAATGCTTGTTACTTTTTTTGATAATTTTTTAAAAAAATTCTTTCTTACTTATCAGACTATCAGTTTTCAAAAACAAAATGGATGATTCATCTCCATCTAAGAGGATAGCGAGAGGTACACCATTTGCATGTCAAAGTTGTTGACAATCCACCTTCTTTTTCGATCGATGTTAACTCAGAATTTTGGGGTTAATGCAAGGTCTATGGCAAAATTTAAACAAGTTCAAGATGAAAGGTCTATTGAAGAATTGATATCCAAGAAAAAAAAAGACTCAATTGTAATTCAAAAAGTCATCACCAATGTGAAGGCAAGCGACATTAAAATTGTTGAAGGGGGAAGTAAGAGAAAAGTCATAAACAACGATTCAAAGGAGATTGAGTTTGCTTCATCAGATCTGGACAAATCTGAAGAACATCATGTATTTGCTTAAAACACAATTTTAGATAGATATTTGTATATTCGTGTGTGTGTATATATATATATATATTCTGATTAAATCATATTTGTATACAGATATATGTATATCGTATATTTCATTCTTAAATCACACTTGTATTAGTTATTTGTATATTTTGTTAGTTATATAAAAGGTTACTTGAAGTCTATGTACAGTTTATGCCTGAATCATTATTGTATATTGTAATTTGTATATTTTATCAATTATATACAAATTACTTGAAGGTAATGCATATAGTGAGTTGTATATTAAGGTAGTATATACAAAATTGCTTGAGACAGTTTATATTTGTATAATTAAGTACCATATTCATATACAATACTAATACACATAAAAATATATAGATATATACAAAGGAAATACAAATATAATTTCTTTATACAAACTTTTAGTTTTGTATAAAAGAATGTAATTATACATATATACAAAAGTATGAACATGGTACAATATACAAACCTTACACAAACATATTACACCAGAAATTAAAAATTACAGCACACCTTTTTTGTCGATTCATGCACGATTGTCATTTATACAATTGACATATGAATTTTATACAATTAACTACACATATAGATTGTATAAGAATTTTACACAATTTCTCACATATATACATATAATCAATTCATATATACAACTCATGTCATTCAATTTTTTATTCAATTTTTTGAACTAAAATTTAGAAAGAAATTGTTAATATAGGATTTATATAATATTGTATAAATAAGGGAAAATAGAAAATTGTTTTTATAAAACATTACAATCAACACAACAGAAAAAAATTGTTTCAAAATTTCAATGTTTACGCTATACAAATCAATTGTATAATCTCTTGCAGTTCAAAACATAAGCTTCTTTCAAAGAAATTTTACCTATCGTTGAATATACAAAAAAATTGATTAATCTGATGCTTCAGTCGTATGAGGAAACAAATTGGTATCGTCTTTCTATCGCTGTAGAACTCTATTTTGGAAAAAAAATGAATGTTGGACGTTTAACTTAAATCACGGGATTATGTAAATTTACTATTATCGTATTTAGTGCTCATGTTTCCATTCATTAAAAAAATAAAATATTGTATAAATTTAAAACCCAAAAAATATTTTATACATATTTAAAGCTCCATAGCAAACTAAATTATACCCATGAAATGTAATTATGTAAACTACACCTATAGAGCGTTATTTCATAAAATCCGTTTGCCATATATGAAATTTTCCCTAATTAGTAAGGAAGCATTACTGAGTATATCTAAATATATAGCATATCATGATTATTTTCATAACATTATATTATATATCATACTTAATATATATTATTGTTTGTAATAAATTTGAAATATATGAAAAATAAGTCATTAACAAAAAAAATATGAAGAAACATAATTTTATTCATATAACAAAATGTGTACAATTATGTTCCTCCCTCGATTCTTCTCTTTAAATTTTTTCCATGATTCGAAAGTAGTTAGTAGCGTATTTCTCGAATTAGGAGCTAATTTCAAATATATACAATATAGACTATAGCTTGTCAAAAGTCACAGAAAGTATACATTGACTATACAATATCATATACCTATATATTATACACATACTATCTATTATGATACACTCAAAAATCGAATATAACTTAACTGTACATAAAATATACATTGACTATTCAATCACGATCAACTTGAAATTACCTCCAAATGTCTCAAATTATAGATATGCAATCCTATTGAAGTTTTGAGTCTGATATATATATGTATCTCGAAATGATTTACGTTTGCAATAAGCCGATTTTTTAAAAAAGAAACAGAGGAAGAAGAAGAAGGGCCGAAGGGCCTAATTTGCCCAAATTATATTTATGTAATATTTACAAGGGCAAAGGACATAAATCACATACTTTACAACCAAAATGACCATTTGTCCCTTATAAGTTTAAAATGACTGAAATCCTTCAAAAATTTAAAACACGGATACAATAATTCAGCACTGGTACATTAAATATATGGAGCGGATACATTATTAATTAAAGGTTGGATATTTTTTTGTTGCGCTTTTAATGGAAAATAAAGATGGAAAATCAAAAATTGAATCCCATAAATCACGCCAAATTAGTTTACATTATATTTTAAATTCCGCTGTGCTTTCAGTTTTTTTTTTAGTTTTCAATTTAACCTTGATAAAACATTGCAATATATCAAAATAGGTGTTGAAATAATGTATCATCACTTGTTTGTTAATAATGTACAATATATTCTGATTGTGGAAATTGTATCAGTTTGAGTATTCCAATTTTACAATTATATAATGTATCATAAGTTAAGTGAAATGAGCCACCAACTAATGAGGATAAATTGACCTAAACAACCAGAATAGTAAAGTTGTGTTTCCTTATGAATTATTGAATCTGATACATTGAGTTATTAAAGTGCAAAGGAATCGGCTGATAAATTTGAGCAAAATTATCAGAGCATGAAAAGAGTGTCAAAGTATCGGTTCCTATCAGAAGCAATGAAAATGAATGAATTCGTTTATTTATGAATTAATGAATATGATACATTGGATTAGTAAAGTGTGGAAGTATCAGTTTCTACAAGAAGTAATGAGCATAAATGTTGTAGTGTGTTTGAGAATTAATGTATCTGATACAAGAATGTTATCTAATTTTTGTATCAAATTATATACGACAAGATTGTTCATCAATGTACTTCATATATAACAGGTGAAAAAATTGAAAGTTGCGATACATTAAATCTTGAATTATATGTAACTGATACAATATTTAGTATGAAACTTGAAATAGCAGATACACATACACAAACCCATAAACAAAACACAAACTAAGTCAAATTATAATGTATTTTATTTCAAATAGTGTGTAAGGATTTGCTTGATAACATAACTCATAGTCTGTAAGAATCCAAAATCATAACAGAATATTATGCAAAAATAACAACCTGTTATTAAGATGATACAAAATATAACACATTGTTAAGAAAGACACATTAATGACTGAGATACAAAAAATAACAGATACACAAACATACCCACAAACAAAACACGTACGATACACATACAGACCCATAAATAAAACACATTATATGTAACTGATACAACATTTACTATGAAAGACACATTATATGTAACTGATACAATATTTAGTATGAAACTTGAAATAGCAGATACACATACACAGACCCATAAACAAAACACAAATGATACATTAATGACTGAGATCTACTGAACAATGTATGTTATAACAGTTGAAATAAAATACATCATAATTTGACTTAGTTAGGGTTAGTGTATAAATTGATTACAGATAATAACGATACATTAAATAAGAGACCTGAATTTGTGCATTTTTTGTATCATAAATTGATTAACTAACAAAAAAATGTTCTCCTCCCAACCAGTATCTTCATAGTCATATATCCGATTAGTGTTAGCATCATCCATCTGATTCAACAGTTAGAAGAACAGACAAAAGAGTATTTCAACAGTATAAGCAGAAACAAAAGAGGATTACAAGAAAAGTATCAAATTTACCTAGAGTATACACAGAGAGATACTTGATTTTGAAGAATATTGGAGAAATCAACTGTCAAAGAAAATGTGCAGAAGTTTTAGGAGAGAAATAAGAAAAGAATGAACTCTGGTTTTTAGTGTAGGAAAGGCCCAATATTGTATCCGTGAGATTTTTTGACTTAAAAGAGAAAAAGAGGGATTTTGGGGATTAATAAAACTATTAAGGGAAAATAGTAATAAGTAAACTTAAGGGGGGGATTTGTGTCATTTTGCCTATTTACAAAGTAGCTAAAGCGTTTTTATGTACATTTTAGAAAGGAAAAATTACTTGGATTGATACCTTTTAATAATTTATTATCGATTTTAGCGATACCTTTTATTTATTATCATTTATAGCAATATATAAATATACTATGTTAAATATTAAAAGTGAATTATGTATGTAATATATATGCATTATTACTGTTTTTTAAATATATTATGCTTGTTTGGTAAGAAATTGACACATTGAATTATAAGTGTATTAAAATGTGTGATAAATGTACTATCTATCAATAAAACTTGTATATTATATGTGAATAATAAATTGTTCTTTGTAATATGCATTAAAACTGTATTATAAATGTATTCAAAGTAATCAAGTGAAAAAAAATGTTATTGCTATAAATGGTAAATATTTTCTTAATATGATATATTTATGTAAGTTCCCGTTTTAAAAAAGTTGTATCTGTGTTAAATAGAGTAACAAATTTTGGCCCACACTTACCTTTTCACCAAGCCCAATTGTCAGGCCCGTTTTCATTAATTCCATTTATATTTACTTTGTAAAGTAACCCAAGTTGTATGACCCAAATTGACATTAAACAATGGGAAACGTATAAAAATTTCACTAGTTTAGGAGATAATTATTTAGATGCACTCTAGTTTGTAACATCACAAATTTAATATACTCTTATTAGTTAATTATATTCTCGACACGCCTCCTCACATGTAGGTATGATTATTTTTTCATGGGCCAAACACTTGATTTTTTTATTTTTTTTATATGGGTGGCGGTGAGATTTGATCCCAAGAAACCTCTACCCGCTCTGATACTATGTTGAAGTGTGTAATCATTTTATCTAAAAGATTAAGCTTTTAGAGAGAACACACTTTTATTGGTTAATTCTATTCTCAACAAAAATCAGGTGAAATTTGTTCTAGATACACTGCATCCAAGTGGATTCACATGTATCTAGGATACATAACAAATTTTGCTCACTTCTTTCCTTATTTTAGTGTATCTGATAGCAAAAATACATGTATATAGATATATTTTCCTCAATATATAATAGGAAACTCTTAATTAATGATAAAATACATAATATTTAAAAAGTATAGGTAACAATACTATATATATTTTCCTCAATATATAGTAGGAAACTCTTAATTAATGATAAGATATATAATATTTGAAAAGTATGGGTAACAATACTATATATATTTTCCTCAATATATAGTAGGAAACTCTTAATTAATGATAAGATACATAATATTTGAAAAGTATAGGTAACAATACTATATATATATATATATAGTAGGAAACTCTTAATTAATGATAAGATATATAATATTTGAAAAGTATGGGTAACAATACTATATATATTTTCCTCAATATATAGTAGGAAACTCTTAATTAATGATAATATAAATAATATTTGAACAATATAGGTAACAATACTACTCCCTCTGTCCCAATTTATATGACTCACTTTCCTTTTTAGTCAGTCCCAAAAAGAATGACACATTTCTATTTTAAGTAACAATTTGCCTATGAAAATGTCTTTTTTTACCCCTTAATGAAATGATTTACAACCACACAAATTTCTATCATTCATTTTGGACCACAAGTTTTAAAAGTCTTTCCATTTTTCTTAAAGTTTGTGCCAAATCAAAGTACATCATATAAAATGGGACGGAGGGAGTATATATAATAATGGAGTATGTAAATGTAGTAAGAGGGTGTTTGATTTGGCTTTAAAGTTGGTTAAACTTGCTTTTAAGTCAGTTTTTGACTTTTCGAAGTGTTTGACAAATATAAAAAATAACTTAAAATAAGTAAAAAATGACTTCAAATAAGTTAGGAAATGTTTGACAAAGTCAAAAGTGACTTAAAATAAGTCAAAAATCAGAAGTAGGTCTTCCCATACTTTTAATTGTTTGACTTAAAAATTATTTCAGTTTGACTTTTTATTTTTGACTTAAAAGTTATTTCAATTTGATTTTTTATTTTTGACTTAAAAGTTAATTTCAATTTGACTTTTTTTTTTGACTCAAATACGAAGTACTTTTTAAGCGAATCCAAACGGGCTCTAAATCTATAAGCCCAAACCCAATATCCCCCCCCCCCCCCCCCACAAAAAAAAAAAAAAAAAA
>NW_006238946.1:1375263-1399624 GCF_000226075.1 Solanum tuberosum
CCCCCCCCCCCCCCCCCCGCCCCCCCCCCCCCCCCCCCCCCCCAAGCCCCCCCCCCCCCCTAAAGAAAAAAAATAAGAAAGAAGCCTTCTATTCTACCGCCAACGCTATCCCTCGGTCTTTCTACTATTCCGAATTTTGGTTAAATCTATACTTGTCTCAATTAATGTGAGTTTTCAGATTTTATGATTTAAATAACTTTATTTTTTATCGTAATTTTTTAATTTATTTTAAAATAATTTGAATTGTTAATATTACGACTTATAATAGTTTCTTATGTGGTTTTTAAATATATAATTTTATTCCTAAAACTTAAGACGATTTCCAAATTCATTGTCAAAGATGTATAATATGTGCCATTAATTGTAAGTTGCTACTTAAAACTCGAAGATATAAATTCACCTACTTAGGTAATTAATGTTAAATATTCCACTTTGAAATTACCAGTCAAAATTTAAAAACTAAATCTTTCGCAAGTTTGACTTTATAGTAACATGTAATATGCATCTAAACCGTTACATCTAAAAATAAAAATAATTATTCCATATTTAATGAATTAATTTGACTTTTATCATTTGTGCCCCTATATAATGAAGATGAAGGGCCTATGCAATTTCATATTTCACCTACAAATGTTTCATCAATTTTTCATAATCACATTTATAGTTGTAAATTCACAATGTATTAATCATCAATTAATTATTTTTGTCTTTTGAATATACACTCACATAAGCATCCATCAAAGTTTGTTAATTTCGTGGTAAGCTAATGCTAATTATTTCAGAACTCTATCCCTGCAATTCCTATAGTATTAGTTCAGATATATTAGTACTTTAGCATTTTTTGTGAATTTTTCTCTACTAAATCAGTTATCTACTTTAATGCGTGTTTCAATTTTTTTAGGGCTGGAGAATTATAGAGACAGATCTATAATTTAAATTTAATAGATTCAACTATTGAGATTTTCGTCTCTATTATGAATTTAGATCTAATATTTATTGAGATTTTATTAAGTTTTAGACTACGTCAACTATCGTGGGTGAAGCCCAGGTAAAGGAAAGGAGAAACAAAAAAACCATTTGAGAATCAAATTTGGCACTTTAGGATGGACTATAGCAATTCTACACTAAGGATGTGTTCGGTACTAAGGAAAAACATTTTTTAGTAGAAAATATTTATGATAATGCTTTATCGCTAGAAAATTACTTGTTTTTTTTGAATTTTTTTTCAATGAACCCAAACACATTCTAAATTACTAGCATTCAATTATCTAGTTTGTATTTATTTAAATTTTTGGATGTTAATATTATTATTTTTTGTTAATGTAGGAAAAAAATGGCGATGGAAGGGAAAGACAAAGTAATTTTGACAGTAATTGTGATGCTCTGGTGGAGTGTAGTGAATTGTATGACGTTCGATTCAACAGTTGCACAAGATGGTTCAGGCGATTACAAAACAATCACTGAAGCGTTAAATGCAGCACCAAAAATGAGTTCAAAAACATACTTTATACATGTCAAAAAAGGACAATACAATGAAAACATCACTATTCCGAATGACAAACCAAATATAGCCCTTGTTGGTGATGGTATGGACGCCACAGTAATTACAGCAAGTAAAAGCAGTAAAGGATATCCAACGCCTAATACCGCCACATTAGGTAAATCTATTAATCGTATTTTTAACTTATAGATGTTACGAGCGTCTAACAACGTTATAAAATAATTTTTGACTGAACAGAAGTATACGGCAGTGGTTTTATTGGAATTTCGTTGTCAATCAGAAATACTGCTGGAGCAGCAGGTGGTCAAGCAGCTGCATTAACAATTGCTCCTTTTAAAGGGTTTGCTTCATTTTATAAATGTAGTTTTTTGGGTTGCCAGGATACAATTTTTTCCTCAGATACTTCATTTTTCAGAGAATGTTTAATTTTTGGTACAATCGATTTTATCACTGGTAGCGGACGTGCTATTTTTCAAAATAGTCGTCTTAAAGCAAGACCGCCAAATCATGGACAAGGAGTGAGAATACTTGCTCCAGGGGCCGATAGCATTACTTCGAATCCGGGGTTAATACTTCAGAATTGTAACATATCAACTACAAGAAATTTTAACAAGACACAAGTGGAAAGTTTCTTAGGTTGGCCTTGGAAAAATGGAGGGAAGGCAGTAATTATGTCTAGTTATATTAGTGATTTCATTGACCCAAGAGGGTGGAGTGAAAATCCACAAGTGACGCAGATATATTTGGCTGAGTATAATAATAGGGGACCAGGCTCTGATACTAGCAAGAGAGTACAATGGTCCAAAGTTATTGATAAAACAGAGGCGTCTAAGTTTACTGTTCGCAATTTTTTGCAAGGTGATAAATGGATCCCAAAAAGTATCCCATACGATCTTGATCTTTGATCTTTGATCTTGGTTGGTGCTGTTTAGGAATGAATTCATGACATGTTTGCTTTTGATTCTTCAAAGAATATATTTGTTATTTTTTGAAGTTTATTGATTCGACAAAATGATATAGGTCAAGAAAGCATATCTTGTCACTTGACCTCTTCCTATATGTTACTACTATTCAATTTCTCAATCTAAAAATTATTAGACCAAACTGTTGATGCTTGTGGTGTTGCTTTTATTTCTATCTCTATAAAGCTTTGAGTTTTTTTTTTTGCTTAGGGATCAGATTGGTAAATAGATTTAAGGAGATTACAGCTTATTCCCTCAACTAATACAGGACAATCAACATCAAATAATTTGGAGCGTAAACAACATAATAATATATATGACGGGGACCCAGGTCCCAACATTGAGTAAATCAAGAAAAAGGTGACTTTAATACCATAAAAAAAAAAAATCAACCTCAAACATAAGGCCATGAGCTGAGGATCACCCAAAAACAATATAACAAGACAACAGTCTATATATTCATTGATTCTTCCCAATTAATAATGTTGGACATTCTTGTGCATGTGGTCCTACTTCTTGTAAGAATGTGATCATGAAAAAAGAAGAAAAAATGAAAATACAGCTGAACTTTGATTGAGAATTGGTAGACAATGTTCGAGGATTACAAATATATTCTGCTAGAAACCAAGGGTTCATAATTTTTCAAGTATAAATCTGTTTTTTTTCTTCTTCATTTTTCATGGCAGAATTTAATTTGTTTTTATTTACCCTGTGTTCAAAAGATATCCTTTCAAATATGCCATTGCTTGTGATGCTTCTTGGAAATATCAGAAGCAGAATGATGTCGAAATTGTACTAATTCTCTCCATAACGAAGTACGATAAGCATTTGCTAAATATATTCGACACAATTTTCATAAGCAAACTATAATTTCAAGCAATAAGTTCTTTCAGATGAAAATTGTTTTTTTTTTTTTTACTTTTCGCAGAGTCCAAAGAAGATTTTGTGTTTAGAGATGTGAAAAGTAATTTACACTTCATCTCGCTTTCTCAATCTCTTTCCTTCTTTGTTGCTTAGCTTAATATGAATCTGCTTTTTGTTTAATTTATTCTTTCAGAATGGACCATTTTTGTACCTACAAATACCTGCCGGCTGCCAGCAAATTAAAGTTGAAAAATTGTGATATCCTTTCACTAAACTGAAAATGCATTTATCAAACTTTTCACCTATTCTTTTTTGTTTGCTTTTGCCTCGAGAAAGGAATCTTATATGATATATCAGGGTGTCTATGTATTAGTATTACTCTCTCCATTTCTTTTTGGAACGAGTTAAAAAGAAAAACTTGTCATATCAATTGAAACAAAAGTAGTAATTAATATTTAACTTTATTTTCGCAATGCCTTCCATATTAAGCAATACGCAATTGAAATTCATCGGGAGAAATGGCATCTCTAGATCACGTACAATTATTGCAATTTGTGTAACCAAATGTTACATCAATGTCCATCGAATATTTTTTTTTATTACAAGGAAAACCCACAGCTGCTACTCTTTGGGTGCGCACAGAGTAAAACCCCCCTCCTATGCAATAGCTCAATGTCCATCGAATATATTTTCCTTGTTTTAAAAGAAAATATTCGAGGCTCCAATATTTTTCATCAATTATCATATAGCTAGCTAGATAGAGAAAAGAAAAATAGTTGAAGGGAATTATTTAGGCATAATACATAAACATGACCCTTAACTTGCCTTTAGCAAATAATTATGCCCTCTAACTTTGAGTGTGCACAAGTAGACACACATGTCCTACATGACATAATACACATAGGACTCCACGTAGGACACAACATTGCCATGTAGGATGAATGTGTCTGTTTGTTCAATTTTATACAAGTTTAAGTGTCTATTTGTGCACACCCAAAGTTAAAGATCATATATAGTTGTCAGCTGACACCAAGTTAAGTGTCATGTTTATGTACAGAGCCGTCTCAACAAATTTGGGGGCCTAAAGCTAAACTTCACAGAGAGGCTTTATTTTTTTTAGTTGACATATATAAATTGAATAATTATAACGTACTTAGTGTAATCTTACAAATATGGTCTGGAGAGGTAGAATATACAGGAATTTTATGAAGTAAGAATGCAAATAATGTACATATTCAATGAAAAATATATAATATAAATTTAGAATAATAAAACTCGACTCAAAACATTGATAAATTTTTATATAATTATGTTGAAATAGTGTTGCGCTGAATTTGATAAGTTGATATAGTAATATTAAAATCGTGTTGATTAGTTTTAGTGTTTGAAAATTGAAGAAGATACCAAAAATCAAATTTGATCTTTTTATAAACACACAACAATATATTTTGCATAATGTAAAAGGTTTGAACGTTTGAGAGATTTTAGAATATTCAATAACGAAAGAATATAAATAGTGAAAGAGGACAAATAAATAAATATAAGAATAATAATGTTGGTTTATGATAATAGTTCGAATATAAATGAAGAAACAAAATAGATAGGCACATAAGAAATGATACAATAATTAACTACACGCTATTCCGTTTCTCAATTATTACAATGATCTCTATATTAAATGAGGTAAAAAAATTATTATATTTTCTATCCAAAAAGTTCTTTTCAAATTTATAATATATGAGATTTTTTTTTAACAATATATCAATATATATATATTTGGAAGAAAACGGAGGCTCCAAAAATATTAGGGCTCCAAGCGATTGCTTTAATGGCCTTATGGTCGAGACGCCCTGTTTATGTATTTTTGCCAACTATTTATGTGTGAGAGAGGATGATGCATGCATTAAGCCTAGATAGATGCATGCACGTTGTTAACAATTCTATAAAAGCTTGTTTTTGTTTAGAGTACGAACTTGCCATTTAAAGGAGTGCACTTTTATCATAATGAATCTAGACGCAGTTTTCTCTTACTACTATCCGTTAGGTGTCGTTTAATATGGAGTGAGATAAATAAAATTATTCATAACTTAAAATATTTCATGATATTTTAATATAAATGCTATGATAGATAAATAAATTGGAACTAACTAATATATAAACCAAAAGATAGAACAACTCTTCCAAATTTTCATTACTACGCGTGACCGTTTCTTCATTTGTTAAAGTTTGTATAAATTGGGTACTTCGTGATTGCCACTATTCCAAAATATGGTTTGCCAACTAATTGATAATTAAGATTCACCAACTTATTAAACAATTTACAGTATCAATAATTTATATATAGAGAATCTACCAGTAGTAGTTGTTCTTTTTCTCCCTTTTAAAATTATACCTGCTTTATTTTTTCCCCTTATGTTGGGGCCAACTAATTATAATGTCCCATGATTTCCGTTTTTTAGTTTCAATCGGTACTTGAAACATACAAAAAAATTTTATTATAATTCCCTCCATTTTACCTAATAAAGCAAAAAAATCCATCAAAAGACAACTCAAATAATTCAGTTTTATTTTAGCTGAGTATATATATTTTCGAGAAATTAATTAAATAAAGTAAATCAATTAAATTATTGAAGTTTGAATCGGTAAATTGATATCAAGTGATAGTGAAAACGTAGTTGAATCGATGCAACATGTAGCTTTCTTGAGGATTATTATGTATGATTAATTAGTTCTAGTATACATCTACTCTCTTTTAATTTAATAGAAGACGTAGATAAAAATTGCCATTAATCCTTTAATTATATGCAAATTGTCCCCACAATTTGCTAAGAAAGATTTTGATAAGTGCAACTGTAAAATAAATATTGAAAGTCAATACTTGACTGAGTACCTAAAATGATCATGGTTGTTTCATTGCTAATCAAAAAACAGAAAGTTTCAATTCTTTTCATTTTATGTTAATACAATTAATATTATTCCCACAGTGTGAAATCGTCTTGTGGGTTGATTTCATAAACAATCACTCAACTTTCATTCATTGGATTAATGTCATTAAATTATCTTTTCTAACAAAAAAAAAACTCAATTTTATTCAAGTATCACAAAAATCACTAAACTTTTTTTTAACTGCCACTTAATTTTTTCTAATTATTACATAATTCATTAGAGGAAACATAAAGGATATTTTATACGATGGGTAAACAAGTGGAATTACTTTTTGGTTTATAAAGATTGTTTAATGACGTGTTGTCATATTTAGTCCAAGTTGAATGATTCTTTTTTGGTTATAAAATTTAGGGAAAATTATATATAATAGCAAATTATTAATTTAAATTAAATGATATAAACATAGTTTGATTTAATTGTATCCTATACCAAACTGTTGCTATTTCGCTTCTTTTCTGGTGAATCTCGCTTGCCACTCTCGTTCTCTCCCTCACCTCTTTTGCTTTTTATACAAACGCAAATGTATAAAATGTATTTGTGTTTGTATAAAGCGAGAGAAAATTGTATATATACATATATTTTCGTTTCCCTCTCTCCCCTCTACCAGATCTTGCTCGCCACTCTCCAAGATCTCGCTCGCCTCTCTCGCTTATACAAACAGAAATGTATAAATTGTGTTTCTGTTTGTATAAAGCGAGAAATAATTGTATATACACATGCAAATACACATATCTTCGTCCTATACACTTATAATTATACAATACAAATATTCCCCTGCCCAGTTCTCTTTTGCCTTTCTCTCTTTCTCGCTATATACAAACACAGATTATACAATTGATCTTTTGTATATGTATACTGAAACAAAAACATATTATATACAACTGCTTTCTTTTGTATATGTATAGCGAAATATATATATTTATGTTTGCTATGAAGCGCAATTATGCAAACTATAACTATAACATACAAATATGATTTTTGTGTTTGTTATATGTCAAAGTTGCTCTAAAAATTAGTCTAGTGATTTTATGTGATACTTAAGTAAATTAGTTGAGTGATTTTGTATTAAAATTTTTTTAATCAACTTTGATGCAACAAAAATAATAATAAAAAATATAATAAAATAAAAATTGACTAACTATTCGTGAAATTACCTAAGTCATTCTTTAACCCTATACATTATACTCTACTGTATAAGAATATCCAAAAATAAATCTATTCTATTACTTTAACGAGGTAACAGTTTTGAGTTTATGCACTAATGATGCAATATAATTTACGAAGTAGATTAGGTGTTTACTTGGCGATTGAGATGACTTGATTACCTTAAAAATGAGGATATAAGAAACTTCTAGAACCAATAAAAAAAAGGAAGAATACTACTCTTTTTCGTGAACTTTATATCCCCGTACCACTCATACTATTCACTTTATGTAATCATTATATTAATTTTTTTATTTATTTATTCAGTTTAATATACTAAGAAATACAATAATTATTTTATGCTTTACTCTTACTCTTAATTATTATTTTTTATAATTATTTTCTAATATTATTTATAATATTAATAATAGTCAATATATATAATTTATTTTTTAAGGTCTATTATGAATATGTAAAAGTGAACGAATAGATCGGAGTAATAAAAAGGAATATAATTGAGAAGGTATTTTTAAGAGAAAAGTATGAGTGGGAATATAGCATAATTTGTGGAAAAGTGGTCACCACTCAATTATGTGACTCAAAAATTATGCCATAGCGTTGCGGCATTGATGGCGCTCAGGTAATTAAATGAAATCTGCAAGCAACTGACAACTCCCATACATTTTTTCTCATATGAGTAATTTTTACCATCATACTTGCCTACATGATTTCGTATATGTTGCTTTGACTTTATCACTAATGCAACCACGCGTCAATTAATTTGTTATTTTATTCATCATTAGTATAATCATTTGATTAAGTGAGGCAAACACGTTTAACATATTCATACTTATAAAGTCAAAAACTTATGCCTTGTGGTTGAATACTTGAATATATGCAATCTTATCCCTTCATGCTAAAATTTTGAACATTGTGACTAAGGTAGAGAGATAGAGACAATAGGGAGAGGCGAATCTACAGATTTGAAAAAAAGAGATAAGTTTATTTAGTTTTAAATAAATTATTTATATAAATTAAGTAAATTTTTAATACAAATATAATATATTAGCTAAATTAATTGAGTCTTACTAAAGTCATAACTAATGCTTTAGCTCCATTGAAGAAGGCAAAAAGGTAAAAATGTGAGAGAAGCATGCCTTATTTTTTCTCAAAATTTTGATGAAAACAATTATTTGAATTTAACTTAAAAGTAGTACTTTCAACGGCGATGGTGTCTGCGCCCAAAATTACAGAGAAGATATTCCAAATTCACCAAACCACAATATTGCAACTTGACCAAAGATCAATATTGGCTCATTAATTAGCTTTATAACAAAGTACAAAGAAAAAAGAGAGAGGAAAGTCTATGGCCATGAAATAATAGTACTCTTTTCGTTCCATATTACTCCATTGGTTCTTAATTACTTGTCCACTTTTGAATTGACATATTTATTTAAAAAAAATAATTGATATAATGAATTTACTATTTTACCCCTATAAATTATGAAATGGGTGAATTAAAAAATTTAATATTTTTAAGAAGTTCTACCTTTTTTAAAATAATTAATTGAAGGTATAATAGGTAAAAAGAATTTATCCCTTCTTAATTTATCAAAATGGACAAATAATTCGGGACAAAGATACTTAGATTTTTGTTGATCCAACACATTACTTAAATAGATTTTAGTTATAAATGTATTTTACTAAATTAATTTTGTTAATGATACATTGAAATTTTAAATTTAATTATTTGAAATAAGTATTTTGGTCTTATACCAAAAAAGGGTAGCCGTTTAATCTGGCATTGAAGGAGGCATGTGATGTATTTAGTCCTTAAAGCGACAATAACAAACCCCACATACCTTATGATCTGCTTTTCTCATTACAATTCCTGCCCAAAACCTTTTTATCTCCACATCCCTATGTTGATATATACACCCAGTTGTTCCTAATATTTTTTGATTCTCCAACAAATGGACCATTTCCAATAGTAGGTAATTAAAAGTGACAACTAACAACTCTTCTCTTTGTATATTACTCTATCGTTTCATTTTATATGAGTTAATTTGATTTCATATGAAATTTGATAAAGAAAGAATTTTGAGTGACTATAAATCATTTCATTAAGTGAGTTGTATAAAATGGGATAGAGAGAGCAACAATATTACGTATTAGCAGTGTTACGACAGTTTCGACTGTCAATTTTTTAATCTTTTACAAATTATTCCGATATTTGGATGGTTAATTTATTACCGTATGTTATAACGGTAAAAATTTATTGATATGAAATTAGATTATTATAGTTTTGAGACAGCTAATTACAACAGAGCAGCGCAGTCCAACCTTATAAAAATAAGTCGAAAAGGAAAGAAGAATATATTATTATTACTCTTCAATAAAACACGGCGTTTGACCTCGTAAAAATCGTAAGACTGTCCAAGTCAGTCACCCAACCCCAACTCCTCCATTGCCAAACCTTGAAAGACCTTTTCAAGTTTCAATGTAAACAAATCCCTTTCAAACCTACTAAAACATATAATTCCAATTCCCCTTTCTTCTCCCCCATCTTCATTTCTTTTTCTCTACACAACAAAACATTATTTCAAGACTCTGTTTTGTGACTTTTCCGGTTAGTGTGTTGATTTTGAGTTTGGGGTTATTTAAAGACTTCTGATCTACGGTTTTGCTGTAGTTCAGAGGTTTTGGATTTTTGGGGTTTCATGGCGGACCTAGTGAAGCAGATCTTGACAAAGCCGATCCAGTTAGCAGACCAGGTGATAAAGGCAGCCGATGAGGCAAGTTCCTTCAAGCAAGAATGTACTGATCTCAGGTCTAAAACTGAGAAACTTGTGGCTCTTCTCCGTCAGGCTGCACGCGCCGGCAACGACCTTTATGAACGGCCCACGCGTCGGATCATTGACGATACTGAACAAGTTCTTGAAAAAGCTTCGGCGCTTGTGCTAAAGTGCAGAGCCCATGGACTTGTAAAGCGAGTTTTTACCATCATCCCTGCTGCGCAATTCCGTAAAATGTCTTCTCAGTTGGAAAACTCCATTGGTGACGTGTCTTGGCTTCTCCGTGTTTCGGCTTCAGCTGATGAACGAGCTGATGACTGTTTGGGTCTCCCTCCTATTGCTGCTAATGAGCCAATTTTATGCCTAATTTGGGAGCAGATCGCTATTTTGTACACGGGGAGTGTTGATGACAGATCAGACGCGGCTAATTCGCTTGTTTCTTTAGCCAGAGACAATGACCGGTATGGAAAATTGATTATTGAAGAAGGTGGAGTTGGACCATTGCTGAAATTGTTGAAGGAAGGGAAATCAGAAGGTCAGGAGAATGCTGCTAGGGCAATTGGTCTTCTTGGGCGTGACCCGGAAAGCGTTGAACACATGATACATGCTGGGGTTTGCTCAGTGTTTGCGAAAATTCTCAAAGAAGGTCCTATGAAGGTTCAAGCAGTGGTGGCTTGGGCAGTATCTGAGCTTGCTGCTCATTATCCCAAATGTCAAGATCTTTTTCACCAGCATAATACAATTCGATTGCTGGTTAGTCATCTTGCTTTCGAGACGGTTCCGGAGCATAGTAAATACGCCATTGTCAGCAAAGCCACATCGATGCACCACGCTGTTGTCTTGGCTAGTAATACCAATGGTAGCGCTGCCGATACTGTGCATAAGTTGATTGAGGATGATGACAAAAATCACACTCTTCCACATCCCTTGGGGAATAAGAAGCCTAATCACATGCACAGTGTGGTTGCTACAGCAATGAAGGGTCAAATAAAACAGCCTCAGCAGAATCCTGTCAATAGTTTAAATCAGACCAAGGTTAATGGAAATAACAGTCAGAAGCAAAATCAAGCGCACCACCACAGTCAGCATAGTCTTTCTTCATCTGGGCTGAATAATAAAGGGAGAGAACTAGAGGACCCTGCTACTAAGGCTTATATGAAGGCAATGGCTGCAAGAGCACTATGGAAACTTGCCAAGGGAAATTCGCCCATTTGTCGTAGTATCACTGAATCAAGAGCACTGCTTTGTTTTGCAGTACTGTTAGAGAAAGGACCTGAAGATGCTCAGTATGATTCTGCTATGGCAATAATGGAAATAACATCTGTGGCGGAAGTAGATGCTGAGTTGAGAAGGTCAGCCTTCAAGCCTAATTCCCCTGCCTGCAAAGCTGTTGTTGATCAATTGCTAAGAATCATTGAACAAGCTGATTCAGATCAGCTTGTTCCATGTGTTAAAGCTATTGGGAGTTTGGCTAGGACTTTTCGAGCTACTGAGACAAGGATGATTACTCCGTTAGTAAAACTGCTTGATGAGCGAGAAGCAGATATTTCTAAGGAAGCTGCCATTGCCCTAAAAAAATTTGCTAGCTCGGATAATTACCTTCACCTTGATCATTCCAAGGCAATCATAAGTGCTGGAGGGGCAAAACATCTGATCCAACTTGTTTACTTTGGTGAACAAATAGTTCAAAGTCCTGCATTGCTTTTGCTATGCTACATTGCATTGCACGTCCCTGATAGCGAAGAGCTTGCTCAAGCTGAGGTGCTTACAGTTCTTGAATGGGCATCAAAACAGTCATACTTGATTCAAGATGAATATATGGAGTCTTTACTGCAGGAATCTAAAAGCAGGCTGGAACTCTATCAGTCCAGAGGATCAAGGGGATTCCATTAATTGCATCTGCAAAACTCAATGTGCAGGATTTGTAAGTTGTTAGATGAAAAGTTTCTATTTATATTTACAGTTTTCTCTCAGTTTACTATGGTCTTGGGAGTGTACATAAGATAGGTCTTTTTGTCTGCCCTAATGATATAGTGGAACACCCTGTTCACCCCATACAAAAATCAAATGACTTTTGCTCCATTGTAATATTGTTCAGTTCTACAAGGTGTATTATTGTATCTAGGACACAGAATACCTTATTCTTTGGTTATATTGATATTCATTTTCTCAAATTTCCGGTTTTTAGTTCGTGATGCTTAAGGGCATTTCTCATTTTGCAAGGAAATCTCTGCCTCTCACAGTCTCACTTGGCCTTGGAAAAGACCCTATGCCAACATAATCCTTTATTTTACTCTCTGTGTAGCTATTGCGACTCAAAATTCCTGAATGTTTCTAAGGTGAGACTAAGACTCAGGTGTTCTTTGTTAAAAGAGAAATTTGAGGAGTGAATTATGATGACTAAGTTTAAGTAATGAAACTTTTTATGAATGGAATGAAAGTAAACTTAACAAGCAATGATTTTTTGAATTCTAGTATGCTAACCAAGGTGAATAACTGAAAGATTCTCCCTCTAATTTAACAATTGTGATAAATTGTGTTATGGCTAACTGTTGTGAGAGAAATGCTGATGAATTTGGAGGTAGGTCAATGAGTTTAGCTCAATACTTGTAAAGTTTATTTTTCTATTTTGATCTTGTTGTTCCTTGAAAAGACTTAAGAAAGTTGCCTGCCTATCTTTGTATTAAGTAAGAGGTTTGCTCAGTAATGGTAATTCTCATATTAGAGTAGATGAATAGTTTCACCATGGTATAGAGGAGGTCCAAGTAATTCGCAATGACCCTTGGGAATTTCTCGATTATAAAAAGAAAAAAGAGACTAAGTAATTGCCCCCTTGATTTTTTGAAACTAATATCATATGTTAAGTCTACCCTACAAAGGCAGCTGACTTGTGTTAAACCCCGAATAGCAAATGACTTTTTCTTTTCCATTATAAAAAGCTGATTTGGTTGATGCCCACCTTCTTTTGCTGAGGTGATTGACCCAGCCAAACAAGCCCTGAATTTGACAAAATGAAGACTTAAGATTGGACCTATCTAGAAAACTCATTCCAACCTAAAAACACCTTTCTTGACCCATGACATTTCAATAAAGACACAGCTGCCTTCTCACGAAGGAGCTTTTTTCTTTTTATTCTTTCTAGATCCCAGAGAATAGGGAGTAATGAGCCATCAGGAACGGAACTAAGGGTGGCAAAATCAAACCCAAACCGCCCAACCCGTTACTATAACCTCTTACCTAACTCATTTTGACCCAATTGTTGTCTTAATCCATTATGACCCACTCAAATTTGACTCAACTTGCCCCATTGCCACCTCTAGGCGGAACTACAAGTATATATAAGGTTAATCCATTAAGTTTTAAATCCCCTTAACACAATACGATTTGCAGCTCATTGTTGCGCGCAAGACTATTCTTTTTACGCTATCAAATCACCATGTCAAAAGTTCTGGCTCCGCTCCTGTGAGCAGCAATCCATGAACTTGTTGCAGCAGAGTATTTTTCTTCTTTTCTTTTTTTTCAGCAGAAGAGTGAATTCATTCAGAAATGAGAAATCAAAGTGGGCACCAAAGGCCCCAGGCTGGATACTGGATGTTTTCAGCCTGTCTTTGTATTATACAGTTGGTGACTGCATACTTTATAAAAAAGATAACTTAAGCCAGCTTTCACAAACTCTATTTGTAACTGAAAAAATCGGCTTCCAACATTTTCTATCTAGCTTTTAATCACATTGATTAAAAAGGTGTCATCATAGAAGATTTTGCCCGCATATTTTTTTCCTTTGCTTGGATAAAATATTGAAGGATTCACACCTCATCCAAGTACTTGAGAGTTGAGAAACTTTCAAATTTCCAGATTACGCTTCAATCGCGAAAACCTGTCATGCTCAGATGAGTTTCGCTCCAAATTTTCAAATATTCTTGTGTGAAGTTTCATCATGTTTCTGGCAATAAATTTTGGGAGAAATATTTGATATTTTTTTTACCTGTAAGTTTTAATAATTACTAAAAATACTTTAAGTTTGTATTAGTATCATTTTATAATGAACATGTTCCATAATTTTATAATATAATTGATAACAATCAACAACAACAAAATAACAATATGGGCAAGAGCAATACATTACTCGCATACTCAAACTTGTCATTGATTCAAATGAATTATAACTCATTTAAACAAATTGTTCTTTTTTCTCAATCTTGTCACTCAAATTATAACTCAATTTTTTTCGGAGGAGGTAGATAATATTAGTTGGATTAATAAATGATGGGTGTTTTTTAAAAAATATAAAATTTGGAGTTATTTTTTAATTTTTAGAAGTTCCTTGGGATATTGCCAAATATTTATTTACCAAGTAATGACAAATTGTATGGCCAAACACCATTTTCCAAGTTTTTTCTCAAAATTTTCCTAAATTTTTTTGGGGCCAAATGGGTCCTTAGAGTTCTCATTCATAACTAGGAAAAGATGATTTACAAAGATAAAATACGTCTCATCCTAATTAATTAGTGTTGACTGGTTAGTGGTTACTAGTGGCCATTGGCTGCAAATTGCTTGTAATGTTAGCTGAAATTAAAATAGTGTTAAGCTGTATACTTTTGACAGGATGTGTACATCTGCAACTAACTCATGGTAAACAATAAACATGAATGAGAATTATGGTGAAGTGGTAAGTATTCATGTATTCTTAATCAAGAGATCTCGGGTTTGAGTCTATACGGAGTCATGGTAAAATGTTGTTAAGCCCAAAACTTTTTCGACAAGTCTGACCCAACAAATATAACATTGAATTGGTGAAATAATTCAGAATGTTGTTAAGTGTTAACACTAAATATGAAATAATTCTTATTTGATTTAATCTCAAACTTATTAAAATTAAAATTAATTTACGTCGCAATTCCATTTTATGTTTTAAATAAAAGACATTTCTTTTCTTTGCGCTCAATATGTAAAATGTAAAAAGGATACTACTAATACGAAGAGTTTCACCTAATTCAATGTTTGATTTAATCTTAAACTTATTTTACCATAACTTCTTTCATCTTAAAATCATGTTGTTAATTGTTACTAACTGGACATCAATTTCAAAGCCTTACAAAATGCTTAGCTCATATTCTTGAAAAAATATACAGATTTGATACTTGCGTGAAACTTGAAATTTAAAAAGTAATAAGTTTCTAAATTTATGATTTTTGAAATTTAAAGTTGTGTTTGAATATGCATTTTATTTGATTTTGTTAAAAACATTGTGAGTGGAAAACCAATTTGAACCAATTTTTGAGAACTTACAAAATATTAAAATCTGATCAAATCTTGTGGCCAAATAAATATTTAAAAAATAATTTTTCAAAATCTATGATCAAATGATAGTTAAATCTTATAGTTTGCCTCCTTGTTTTGGTTATGCAAAAATTATTTACCATGTAATATTGATTTGGTAATAGCAGATAATTGATAAGTGACAAGTTATATTATCCCAGATATTATAAGTTTCATTTTAGTGTCACAACTCATAAATCACAATATGCGCATATAAGTTTTTTTTTTTTTTTTTGGTTTTCCGAGATCGGAGTCCACATTGGAGCTCCGATGAAATCCGATTCGCGCATTGTAGGGCCCATTTGGGGGTGGCGCTTCTGAACAAGATTTTCTTCATATTGACTTGTGATTAAGGGTGAATCACTTCCAGCAGTGTTTAGTGTGCATATAAGTTATAAGTTTAATTGTTACATGAAATATCTGTTTTGGTTGGAATCAATAATAAATATCAAGAAGATCGTTGTTGGCCACAAATTAGTTAGAAACAGAGTGCCAAAAGAGCAAAGGCTAAGGGCTGTAGAATCATACACTTCTCTTATCCTCACATCCAATCTCCTCCACCCAATTCATAATCCACTACCCAATCTCTACTAAAAACATCCCAATTCCCATTTCTCCTTATTTTTCCTTCTTCACCAATCCCCCCTCTTAATTCTCTGTATTCATAATTCATAAACATGGCTACTGCAGTAAGTGCTGCAGTTTCTCTTCCTTCATCCAAGTCCACCTCTTTTTCCTCTAGAACCTCCATCATCTCCACTGACAAAATCAACTTCAACAAGGTAAATTACTCAATTTACTTTTTTGCAAATTGTGATATACTTTAATACTGACTATGGATTAATTTGTGATGACAGGTGCCTTTGTACTACAGAAATGTGTCTGGTGGTAGTAGATTAGTTTCTATCAGAGCCCAAGTGACCACTGAGGCTCCTGCTAAAGTTGAGAAGATTTCAAAGAAACAGGATGAAGGTGTGATTGTGAATAAATTCAGGCCAAAGGAACCTTATGTTGGTAGATGTCTACTAAACACTAAGATCACTGGTGATGATGCACCTGGTGAAACTTGGCACATGGTTTTTAGCACTGAGGGTATGCTCTTAATCTAGCAAATCATTAGTTTTTGTTTTGTTGTGTAAATCGCTTCGGGCGAGGGGTAAGGCTGCGTACACTTGTTGGATTACATTGGGTATGTTATTGTTGTATAAATTGGTGAGTTTTACTTGAGCTGAATTAATTTTAATGGGTTGATCAGGAGAGGTCCCATATAGAGAAGGACAATCCATTGGTGTGATTGCTGATGGTGTTGATGCCAATGGGAAGCCTCACAAGCTTAGATTGTACTCAATTGCTAGCAGTGCCCTTGGTGACTTCGGTGACTCCAAAACCGTAAGCTTTGAGTTCCTATATATCCAAAATTTTTCAAATATTACAGTTAACTCTTAACAGATTGATAATCATATGCTTTGACTGTGATAAATATTGGCGCAATTATCATTTCTTCCAACAACTATCGGTGATACATTATTCAAATTCCAAAATACTCATAGTTGTTTTGGGGTCTGCAAGTCTACCAACAAATGTAACTGTAGAAATTTGAGATTATATACTATAGGGTACATTAGAATATTAGAGCCTGTTTGGATTGACTTTTGGCTTATGACTTATAGCTAAAAGTCAAAAGTTAGTATTTCTAACTCATAACTTTTGGCTTATTTTTGTCATTTTGACTTAAAAAAATAAGAGCTCATAAGCACTTTTTAACTTTACCAAACACTTCAAAACTGCTTAAAAGCACCTAAAATAAGCCAGCCGTCCAAATATTACTCATAGTTTAGGGGCCTGCAAGTTTTACGGTGAACAAAAGTATCTGAACTTGAGGTTTTATTCAGGTTTCCCTGTGTGTCAAGAGGCTTGTGTACACCAATGACAAAGGGGAAGAAGTTAAAGGAGTTTGCTCAAACTTCTTATGTAAGAATCCACGACTCCCTTATTTCATAGACGATGTTAAGGTTTATTCGTTTTATTTTAGTTTGACTGTTCGTTATATATAGTAGGAGTACTGAATGATGCTTGGCCTGTACTTGATCCTTATGTAACTTCAAATGTTACATATTGCAGGTGACTTGAAGCCTGGAGCAGAGGTCAAGATTACTGGACCTGTAGGCAAAGAAATGCTCATGCCTAAAGATCCAAATGCCACCGTTATAATGGTGAATTTTATTTGTAGCTACATTATTGTCATCTAAGATATATCTGCTGCCTTTCAATTTGACTATGCATTTTTTCTAATTTGAATTTCTGTCTCAGCTTGCCACTGGAACTGGAATTGCTCCTTTCCGTTCATTCCTGTGGAAAATGTTCTTTGAGAAACACGAGGACTACAAGGTACAGAAAATAAACATTTGTTTGATAGTTTCTCTTCATTCTAATTTGATTGGCTTCATGGACATGCTAGTGAATTGAAAAGAACTAAAGGAACACTGCTTGATTATAGGCAAAAGCTTTTGCTTGTGTGAACTAAAGCTCCAGAAACAATTGGCCAGTCTGATGATTCTTTAAAGTGTATCAAATGAGATAAAGTTAGGTATAAAAGTGGAGAGTTTTAGATGGACGAAATGGTGAACTATAAAGTGTTGTCTGAGTCGAGGATGAATGGTTCTTAAACATTTAAAAATATCCAACATTGGTTTATTCAAAGGTTGTGGGATTACATTGGGTATGTTGTTGTCGCTATAGTTTATCCAAAGGTTCGGCAGAATTTCATTGTAGTCATATGTAGCATTTTCTTACCTCCGATCATTAATCTGCTGAATGACATAGATTTGGTGTTATGTAGTTCAACGGTACCGCATGGCTTTTCTTGGGTGTTCCCACCAGCAGCTCACTACTTTACAAGGAGGTGATTTTCTAGCATATCAATACTTTTTTATCTCCACAGTTTACTCAGCTGAATCAAAGTATTTCTGGCAAAGTTGATCATATTTTGAAGTTGGGACTTTTCATGTTGTAGGAATTCGAGAAAATGAAGGAGAAGGCCCCAGAAAACTTCAGATTGGACTTTGCTGTGAGCAGAGAGCAAACGAACGAAAAGGGTGAAAAGATGTACATTCAAACCAGAATGGCTCAATATGCTGAAGAACTATGGACTTTGCTCCAAAAAGACAACACCTTCATCTACATGTGTGGACTCAAGGGCATGGAGCAGGGAATTGATGAAATTATGTCTGCTCTTGCTGAAAGAGATGGTAACATATGTCAAAACTATGTCGTCATTTTTTCCACACATTGATACAATCCTTATACTTAACTCATTCATTATAAATATGCATTAATCAGTTGGAACTAATATAACCGACCCCAACTTGCTTGGGCTTAATGTTGAAATTTGGTAGAATCTTCATCTACTGTCCTATAGATATCGATCCGAGGCTTACATTTGCTTCACTTTTGAAGGTATTGTCTGGGCGGACTACAAGAAGCAATTGAAGAAGGCAGAGCAATGGAATGTTGAAGTCTACTAAATATTTTTACTTTTCTTTGTACAAATATGAGCCACCAACTTTATGCTTCTCTCCCCCTGCATCCATGTAGATAGGTAAATTTTTCCTTTGAAATTTTAATTTCATTTTTTGGGACTTCCCTTTTTAAATCTTTCATCTGTATCTTTTAATGAATCAGTATATTCGCATTTGTCCCTCTAAAAAGTTCAATTTTGAGGGTCTGGGTCTCAATAACATATAGCTGAATCAACCCAATCACAATCTCTTGTTTTTTTATTTTCATAACTACAATATCCTTGTTGAGGTATGGGTCAATTAGTTTTATAGTTCCTTATGAATTTATTATTTACGTTTCTTATAAAAGATATTTGTTTTTACACGTAAAAGATAAAAAATAATACACCAAAATCTTTATAGTGTGGTTTTTCTTTTATTCAACAGCAAATTGCCATTATTTGAAACATTGGCCATCTTTTTTACAGCAGTATTTATCAACATCTATAGACCAATTGACTTTTTAGAAAAATCATAGTGATTCAATTTATTGATTACTGAAACTTTCACAGATTCGATTTTCTAGTTTGTAATCTCTTACCATGCTCTCAATTTCAATTTTTGAAACATTATGAATTTTTTTTTCCAACTATTCCTATCACGAAACAATAAATAAATAAATAACATTAGATAAATTTACAACAAACTAAGATCCAAACCTAACCGAAAAGCGCTAACGCCGCCTTTTAAAACGGTTTTAGACGCAGAAACCCTATTTAGGGTTTCCCCTAGGCTTCCCTTTATAAAAAAATCTGTCATAGAATTAGAACATTCTCAAGGGTTTTGCGGAGTTCTGATCAACAGATCGGTTAAGAATGGCGGTGGAGGCGTCGAGAATGACAGGGACAGTTTCCAAGTTCAATAACCCAAAGGGTTACGGTTTCATCAAACCTGATGATGGATCCGAAGATCTGTTCGTTCATCAATCAGAGATCAAATCTGATGGCTACCGTTCTCTCTACGAAGGCCAGAAAGTGGAGTTCACCATGACTGTGAAGGGAGATAAGTATCAGGCTATTGATGTCACTGGGCCTGATGGTGCTCCTCTCGATAGTGGCCGTAATGGCAGGGGAAACAGTAACAGTCGTGGGGGTGGGGGTTACGGTCATGGTGGTGATGATGGTGGTTATCGGAGGAACGGCAATGATGGTGGATATCGTAGCGCCGGTGAGTGTTATAACTGTGGAAGGACGGGACATTTGGCTAGGGACTGTGATCGCAACAGTGGAGGTGGAGGTGGTGGCAGAGGCGGGTGTTATAACTGTGGTGCGGCTGGACATTTAGCTAGGGATTGTGACCGTAGTAGTGGCGGTGGTGGTGGAGGAGCAAGTGATGGTGTCTGTTACACTTGCGGTGGGTATGGCCACATGGCTCGAGATTGCCCGAGTGCTGGTCGTGTTGGCGGCCGTGGCGGTGGAGGTGGTGGTGCTTGTTATACATGCGGTGCACAAGGACACTTGGCAAGAGACTGTCCCGGTGGGGGAGGTGGCGGTGGTAGTAATTTTGGAAGATCTGGTGGTGGTAGTGGAGGAAGCAAGTGTTACAACTGTGGAGAGGCGGGCCACTTTGCTAGGGAATGCACTAGCCAGTCCGTGAACTGATCATGTACATGATCTTTCTCTTTTTTCTCTCTATCCTCTTAGTACTCATTTTCTTAGCAGTGACATGTTTTTCCAGTTGTTCTTTGATTAGCTATATGGCCGGTTGTGCTTTCGGAGTAGCTCTACAGAGCTGTTTGAATTCATGTTCTTGGGATGCAAAGTTTTAGTTGATGGTTTATATACAAGTATATAAAAAAGCTGAAGGTTCAATTCTTGCACTTTAAGCAAATCTTTTATGCTTATAATAATTATGATACCATATACAATATATATATATATATATTTGTGCTTCATGGGGAAAACATGAGAATTCACATGATGCTGATTAAGTTAGGTGACTTCAGTTGTGTGAGCCTGATACTAAGCTTGTCCTACGTAATTGCCCTCTATGTGGAATCTTTCTCTTCACTGCTTGTGTTTATACTTGTATTTGTCTTGTTTGTTTGTTGAGAAGTTGTTCAAACTAACAACAACAACAACAACAACATAGCCAATAGGTCTGGGAGGGTGGTGTGTACCTAGCCTTACCCCTACTAGTGTTCAAATATTCAAACTAGTGTTTTCTATTTAGATGCCAATTGGAAATTCTTTTAATTGCCTAATAGACATATCCCACCTCATTCCAAATTTGAACACTGGTTTAATTTCCAAATCAGCATTTTCATTGGCTTCTAATGTGTTGCTTTCGGAAAATAGTGCTCGTGATCTTTTCTTTTTATAAAAAAGAGTTTGTCCTATATTAGAAGAGTCATCTTCAAACAAGTAATCTAGCAAAGTATCCTAAGCTAACTGTTCTGTTCTTGTTGAAGTTAGGATTTACAAATCAGCATTTTCATTGGCTTCTAGTGTGTTGCTTTAGCTAAAGGGTGCTCGTGATCTTTTCCTTTTATAATAAGAGTTGTCGTTTATGAAAAGAGTTGTCTTCAAACAAGTAATCTAGCAAAGTGTCCTATGCTAACAGTTCTGTTCTTATTGAAGTTAGGATTCTTTCTAAAATTTGTTATTCCATTCGATCTATCTCGGAAAAAAAAATGTCATAGAGTCCAAATCTCTCTCCACATCCCTTGTAGTTCCAATCCCTTTTACACTGAAAATTATCACCTGTTAACGTTATTGCCATCTTACTTCTGAAAAAAGTTGGAATGCTGAACAAATAAACATGTAAAAACGACTGAAATGGAAGGATGAAATAATATATTGAAACAACACTTAGAATGACTTATTGGTGACGTGAAAGATATGGAAGAAACGATTTGATCTAGTGATAGTGAGAGAACTTATGCTTGCATCGCATAGTAGTGGTGAGTTGTCTCCGTGACCTATATATGTTACTGGTTTGAGCCCTAGAATCAACCACTTATGCTTGCATCAAGGTAGGTTGTCCACATTACATCTCCTTGGGATGTGTCCATTTCATGGATGATGGACCTTTTAATGTCGGATATTTCATGCACCGGGTGCATTTATTAGTTGGTGCCAAATGATGTTCAATTTTTCAGAATTAGCTGGGGAATAAATTTCTGCGAAGGTTAGTTTTAAAATAACATTTGATCTTAACTAGCTTGGGATTGAATAATTGGAGTATAGTTGATTGAAATAGAACCATTTTCCCTTTTTAGACTTTTTAATTACTTTATTGATCATGTGAGAGAGACTGATAATGCTTGATTGATCATGTGAGAGAGACTTGTGGTTCCATAATGTCCTTTTGTTGAATATTCTGGTCTTTCAAATTCTATAGTAGCATGGTGCCAGAACTCTCTGGTCATATTATCAGAGTCGTGAATAACGAGACAACGTTTATACTAATAATCTCGCTTTCTTTGTCAATTGGCTTATTTAGGTCTGTTTGCTTTATTTTTACTTTTGCACATCTTTCTAAAATTATATGGAAAGGGTTTGTAGTTCAGGGACTAAATGTAAACTTTAATGATGTTCTTTAGTGTAAGGAATCCTCATGCTCTTTGGCTATTGGTGTATGAAGCCAGTAGTTTTGTTTCAGATAAGAAGGGATTAGGGCTCGGGGTTTGAGTTAAGCAAATCACTTCTTGAAGGCAGAGTTGTGCTCGGTCTGTCATGGTGTCCTTGAAGGATTTTATAGACTGCACTTTCTTGTAGGCTGTTTTAGTTCTGCCTCTTCGTCGTTTTGGTCATGGAATGATTAAGATTTATGACATTTTCTGGTCATAAATGGTTGCATGGGAAGATGCACTAGTCTAGCCTTTATGGTTTCTGCGTGAAGATGCAATTTGGATTCTCTATTGAACAGTTCAAGTGCTAGTGAAATAGTGAAAGTTAGAAATTAGCTAATACTAGAACCCATCAGTTTTCTTCAAACAAAGTTTTGGAACTTCGCTTAAGATAAATAGCTAGCTGAAATCATCGGGTCTAATGCGAATTATTGAATCTAGAACTTGCAAATCTACTCCCATGAAATTCCCGATTGAAAGTGGTATCCGGCTTCTCTTACTTCATTGTGATTGTTTATCTGATCACTGTCTTGAGGAAATGAGAATTAGCTTTCTTGTTCCAGCTGAACTCCCCCATGCCTCTCAGCTTGCTTCTCCTTCGTAATCCTTACATGTGAAGTTTTTAAACCAAGTTTTCATCCTTGTGGAGGAGGTAACTGACTTGAATCCTTGAATCTTCATATTAGTTTGTCTAGTGCATCTATCCTTGAAATTCTTCCCGGCCAGGGTCAAATTTGGGCTAGTGGTGAAGTGTCTACTATCGTAGACATTTAAACGGCTGACGTGTTTTGCTAATTCAGTGTTTGAATTCATTTCTTGTTCAAGTTCTCCCAAGAAGTAGTTTGCGAGCTATTGAATAGGAGCAGGGGTTTTATCCTATGCGCACCCAAAGGGTAGCGGCTGCGGGTTTTCCTTGTCATAAAAAAAAAAAAGGTTCTCCCAGGAAGTATAGATTTGAGCTAATAATTGGACTGATTTATATTACGAGTGATTCAAGATACTATGGTGCTTCACCAGAGGGCTTTTCTGCCTTCTGTTTTTTTCCCTCTAGATTCAAAAACTGGAAGGTGAAGTGGAAGCTCTTATGTCTCTGTGTTTATGTGTGGAACACTTTTATTGCAAAGTTAGTATGTAACTTGGGTTTAATCAACACAACACATACAATTGGTTTATTTTCACTTTTTGTGGTCCACTTTCTTGATCCCAAATAGAGCTTAATAGAATCATTGACTGTAAACAGTATATAGTTTTGCAAATGCTTAATGAATAATGGTAAATCTTTTGATTGAATGGTTTGTAGTGATTATTCCCTTTGGAAATAGTGCGACAAGTATTGTGTTTTAATAGCCGGTCTTTTTTTGCTTTGCATCGTACCTAAAAGTTAACCCATACTTGCAGGAGGAGGAATCAGAATCACATGTGCTCTTCGATACTTTTTCATATACAATTACAGCTTTCAACTAGCTAACGCCTACTATTAAACTGTATTATATATAGTAGACGATATAAGCATCCACTTTGCGTTTCCTTTTTCAATTTTTTTGGCCACAGTGAAAACATCTTAGTTTTATATTTTTTTTTATTATTGATTCTATCTTTGGCCTATGTAATCTGTTTTTCCAACTTTTGCTCATTTTTGCTATTTAATGACCATAATTATTAGTATGTTTTTAAAATCACCCCCCCCCCCCCCCCCCCCCCCT